>NW_004443972.1:6464603-6498719 GCF_000243295.1 Trichechus manatus latirostris | reverse complement strand
GGATTTGAACTGCTGACCTTTTGGTTAGCAGCTGAGCTCTTAACCACTGTGGCACCAGGGCTCCCCCTAAAAAAAAAAAATCCTACAATCTGACTCAGAATAAAGTGGCTCCAGGGACAAAGCAGAGACTTTCCTGTGGTGGCTCTTAATCCACAAGGAGCAACTACTTTATTTATTAACGAATAACCTTGCAAACTTTTAATTGACACTGGAGTGACCCTATCTGCTATTAACCCCACGTGTTTACAAAAGGCCCTGCCCCAGAGTACTAAAAACTTTAAAGTAGTGGGAGTCACCAATTAGGAACAAACATTCATTCAGTCCTAACGTGTTCCAATATCTCTTGGTCCTACTGAATAATTTACACCTCTTTTTTGCTGAATTCTGATATTACTGTCAATCTATTGAGAAAAGATCTTTTATCCAAATGGAATGGTCATTTACAATTTAATGAAAAGAGGACAATGTTATTGAGTCTACCTGATATACCTAAGTCAACAGAGATAGGCTGTGCATTAGGCAATATTCAGGAAGAAGAAGTAATTTGCTATATGCAAGCACTCGTTGTACCTCTCCAGAATTCAACTCAGCCTAGTTCTCCCCTTTCTGACATCTTTTCCCAAGTTCCTGAAAACTTACAAGCCACCATATCCACAGGTGTAAGTTGAGTTTTGTCAGCTGAGTAGATTAAAATTCAAAAAGATGTATCTAAACCTCTGCCAAAAATTCCCCAGTATTCACTCAAATGAGAAGCAAAAGAAGGACTAGCTCCCAACATACAAGATTTCCTTTCTAAAGATTTAATTGTCCCTTGTACCAGCTGTTGTAATACTCCTGCTCTTCCAGTTAAAAAACCAAATAATAGGGGCTGGATATTTGTTCAAGATTTGCATGCAATCAACCATATTGTTATTCCTAGATTCCCAGTAGTCCCTAATCCTCATTTATTACTTTCTAAAGTCCTTTCAGATGCAACTCACTTTACTGTTGTGGATCTTTGCAGCACCTTTTTTAGTATCCTGTGCATTCTGAAAATAAATACTTGTTTTTACCTGGGACAATGAGCCTTTTGCCTGGACTCTAATGCTACAAGGATATACAAAATCTCCAACCTATTTTTCTCAGATTCTACGTGCAGACTTGCAGCCTTTACAGTTTGCAAACACATCCACATTGCTGCAGTACGTTGATGATTTCTTACTTTGCACAATCTCCAAGCAAGCCTATTTTGATGACAGAATAGCTTTATTAAAACAGCTCTTTTGGACATAGGTACCCAGAGAAAAATTACAGTTGGCTCAGCTTTCTGTCAAATATTTAGGCCACCTATTTCTGCAGAAGGCATCTCTATTGATCCTAAATGGAAAAAAGCTATTCTTGTCTTACCTACACCTGAAACAAAAAAAGAGCTACGGGGGTTTCAAGGAGTCCGTTGAACCTGGATTTGGTTTCTAGGCTATTGTCAAACCTAGATTCCCAGTTTTTCTTTGTTGGCTCAATCTTTATACAAATATTTAAGATCTTTGAGCCAGATTCATTCCAAATTGCACCAAAAGGTGGAGAGGTCGTAGTTCAGTTAAAAGAGGCTTCAACGAACACACCTGATCTAGGTTTTCCCAATTACAATCTACATTTTTCCTTATTTGTACATGAAGTATCTAGAAACACTTTAGGTGTACTAAGTCAAAAACATGGAGGACAACAAAGACCTATAGTTTATTAGAACCTATAGCTTGACCCTGTAGCCAGGGAATGCCATCCCTGCCTTAGGGCTGTGGCTGCTACTGCCAAACTAGTGGATACCGCAGCAAACTTGGTGCTGAGAAAATTTTTAGATGTCTATGTGTCCTATGCTGTGTCTGCCTTATTTAATTCTGCCTTAACACAGCAATTTTCTGCCTGCAGGCTCACCTCCTATGAAGATTTCTTCCTGGGTGTGTTTCATCTTGACCTATATAATTCTGTCCTGAGTGAGAAATGTTCCTCAAATGTGGCCTTGTCTGTTAAGATGTTCCCCCATAAAACCTGCTCACCCTGATGATGAGGCCTATTAGCTTGGAAAAGTGAAGAAAATAATTTTTATTAACTAAAACTCCTCAAGATAACAGACAAAGTCCTTGCAGAAGAAAGGCTGCTCCATTGTGGATGATCAGCACCTCCTAGCACAGGCTTGATCAAAAACTGGAAATGTAAACACAAAAGTCTCAAACAGGAGGCACTTGTGCCAGACGTAAGAGTGATGAGGCCAACATGCATTCTGAAGGAGCAAAAGATTAGGATGTAAACCATTTATTCATAGGAAGAATGTGTCAAGATGTAAACAATTCATTCCTGGAAAAGATGTATTCCTGACTGCAATCCTGTATAATCTAACCAGCTGGCACCACTCACCTAGATGGTAGCTCACTCCTTCCTAGCCAAGTGGCCAACCTTTACATTTCAAAGGACTTCAAGCTGAAGCTGATCTTATCTATAATCAGTCATTAACCCCCTAGCTTTCCTTTGTTCTGTATGTATATAAACCTCTTTCTCTACTTGAATGATGGAGTGCTTTGTATTTTTACTTAGTGCTGCCCAGCTCGAGCTGTATTTTTCCTCAGTAAAACTCTTTTTTCACTTCTAACAGACTACAAGATTTTCTTCTTTGAAAATAGGGATTTTTTTTTCTTGTTTAGGAGTAAAAATTCTTAATCAAGATCACAAATTCAGAATTCACTTAAAAACAAAACAAAACAAAAAAAAAAAACCCTTACATATACTGAATGCCAGTGTTTGCCAAGCACATCTTTAAATGCCTTTCATCTAGTAACTCATGTATCAATCCCTACAGCAACACTATGAGAAAGGTACCAATAAAATATTCATTTTACAGATGTGAAACAAGAGGCACAGAGAGCCTAAGTAACTTGCTCAAGGCCACAGAGCTAAAGTAGCAGAGTCAGGGTTTGAGGTCAGGCAGTATGGCTCCAGAGTTCGTGCTCTGATCTACTGCACTTATCACATACTTGTGAGTTTTGCACAAATTAAAAGAAAAAAAAATTTTTTTTTCCTATGGTAAAAGAAACTAAAGTTATTGGGTAAAGGACAGATGAAATAAAATAGGATTAATATCCTTAATATAAAAAGAATTGCTAGAAATAAAAGAAGAGTTCCAAAACATATGCAAGGGACATAAATAGGCAATTCAAAGAAGGAGTACTAAAGGACAATGAACATATTAAAAGATGTTCAAAATGCACTGTAAAGAAATGCAAATTAGACCAACAATAAGACTTTATTGCTCTTAAATTGGGAGAGAATGTGGAGAATAATCTTCTGGTTAAAATGCAAATTGACAATGTAGAGCTTGTGGTAATTTGGCAGCATCTATTAACATTTAAAATGCACATCTTCTGACCCTAAAATCTCACTTTTAGGAATCTAATGTGTTTAAAAAAAAAAACCTAATATCTAAAAGTAGAGGTTAAAAAGGGCTCATTAAAACACTGAGTATGAAACAAACAAGAAAAGATCAGAAACAAACATCTTCAGGACATTAAATACTGGTACATGACAAATTATGGTATATCCATTACAATGATCTACTTAGCCTCAAAAAAAGAATTAGAATGATCTAAATATCATATTCTGACTTGGGAATATGTTCTTGGTGTCCATGTATATAGAAAAACACCTGGAAGGATGGTCATTACACAGTTAGCAAATGCCTTTCTGGGATGGAGTTGGAGAGATGAGAAGAGTGGACACATTCTTAATTATGTATAGCTTTTATTCTTAAAGTGGTGAGATTATGGGTTGTGTTTAGTTTATTTATTCACTTATTATTTAATATAAATATTTTGGGGTGCATAAGCACGTGTTCAAAAGAAAAATTAGATCAAAATGTTAACAGGATTATGTTTGACTGATAAGATTACTTGTTAAAAGTATTTTATGTCTTCTTTTTCTTTCTAGTCTTCTGTATCCATTTTCTCTTCCTGCTGTTTTTGCTAAATCTTTGGCTTTTGTGTTCAACTATATCCTTTTCAGTTGGTTGATTTGTTTCTCTTTGAATAATAAATTGTATTTTTTTTTCCAGTTTCTTGCAGTTATGCAAGAAAAATCCTGATTTGATTACATTTAGAGTAAGTTTTGTCTGTTCTAGACAAAACATGTTTTCAGACTTCTTGACTCCCTTTTTAAAAAGAGGATTCTCATCCCTCAACTATCTCCTACAACTTTTAAGATCTCTTCTTTCTACTTTCTGTTAACATACAATATGTTCTCAAAAACAAAACTAAGATATAATTGAAAGGCTAAATAAATTAGCCTTCCTAGGGAGATTGTAACAGTAATGAGTTAATAAATTTTAAGCATTAGTCATTCAAGGATTGATTAGGAAGTTCCATCTCTTTTAATAAAGATAGAGACATAGATTAGACTTGAGTGCACTGCAAGGCTGGGGTGTGGGAGTAATTTAATTAGTATCAATATAGCTTTATTAGAAACCCTAGTGGCGCAGTGGTGCACTCGACTGCTAGACAAAAAGTTGGTGTTTCCAACTCACCACTCGCTCTGCAGGAGAAAGTTGTAGCAGTCTGCTTCCATAAAGATTACAGTGTTGTACGCCCTATGGGGTAGTTCTACTCTGTCCTATAGGGTCACTATGTGTTGAAATTGACTCAACAGCAATGGGTTTGGTTTTTGGATAGCTTTGTTGTTTTTAGTAGGAGAAACATGGTGATAATTTTATGACATGAAGGAAAAATAGAACACAGAAGAAAACCAACTGCTAGTGCTGGTGCTGAAAATAGAGAAAATGAAGACATCTAAGAAAGTGAAGGTTCTTAGCAAGAAAATGGCCGTTTGGGATAACTTAGGGTGGTATCACTTATTGAGATAAATTTATGTCCCACAAGGACATTTCTTGGGGTATCTTTCCTGGAATAAATTCCCACAAAATAATTTGCAGGGGCAGAAGGTGTTTGCAAACATTGCCTATTATATTTAGTCCTTTAAGATTTACAATGCTTAATTAGCATTTAAAACCTTCATGAAGTCCTCTGATAAAGAAATCTGTTTAAAATTATTTAACCCAATGTTTTCCAAATTTATTTTACCTTAAAGCCCTTTTCTCATGCAACCACCTATTAAAAACCTCTCACAGAACTGTGTTCCTCAGAACTCTCTCTGGGGAGTGCTATGCCAAGATAAAAATGTAATAAATACAATGTAAAAATTTTTTTAGTGACAAAATATATTTTTAACAACTTTATAAATTACTTCAGTCCTTTGTCAATTAAAATGTTTAGCCATTTACCAGTACATTTTATGGAAATCATAAACCATAGCAGTATTTATGAATCTGTAGATTTGAGACTATCTCAGGCCGCATCTCCTTCAAATAACAAGTCTCCACATTTTTAATGCAAGAAGTTGGTATAAGTCTTTTTAAAAGTGTAAATAAACACTTCTTTGCATTTTACAAGCTAATAGACCTCAGTCCTCTCACATTAAAAAGTGAATAACTACTATGTCTTCATTATGAGGAATGAGAAATCATAGTCTTGCTCCTTAAGTGACAGCATTACCTGTACTAATGATGTCTTCTGGAAGCTCATCTCCACAGTATCTGAAAGAGAATTTTTAAAAACAGAGGTCACAAGAATGAATATTACACAGCTATTGCAAGTAGCCCTTACTGATAATTAAATGCTTTATTCCCTAAGTAATGGCTTCTTTTTCTATTATTTCAAAATTTTTTATTGTTTTATTTGTCAGGGAGAAGAGAGGTTAGAATCAAGTTTGTTGTTTGAATTAACTTTCTCACCGTATTAATGAGATTCTTAAGAAAGGATATATGGCATTTCCACGTTGTGTATCTCTAAAAGTATGTAATGGATAACTTGAATGTACTTGGAAAAATAAAAAATTTGTTTCTGATTAAAATAAAGTCTTCATAGTTAAAGAAGAATGAATGTACAGCTGGTGCTATTGATATTCTGATTTCTAAGGATGGGTAATCTGAAGTGGAAAAATTATGTTGGACCTTATAGACATAAAAGGATTTGATTTTTATCTGAATCATGGCTTGAAGTGAACTCCTGTGAGTATTATATTAAAAATCAGGGAAAATGCCAGTTTCTAAAATATAATTCATTCCAGAGAGGGAAAAAGTCTACTATAAAGGCAAATTCCATTATTTAAATCTAACAAACAGCAAACTAGCCTGTTGAAAACTTTCTCAAAAAATAGTAGTCCATTATTTTATCTAGGACTGTAATTGATTTTTAAAACTAAGTTTAGAAAAGTCAAAACCTGAAAGTCATCCTAATTCCCAAGGTAAGACATCCATTCTTCAAAAAAAACACCTTGTTCTTGATTCCTCCAACCCAACTTTATGACTTCTTAAACTATTTAAAAGAACTGTTTGTATTTTTTCCCATAGCAGTAGTCTATAACCCAAAGAATGAAATTAAACAAAACAAAAACCATTTTCCCTCCAAAAATTGCCTTTTTTTAAGTTACAAGTTTCAAAGTCAACATAAAAAGCTATTAAATCTGTCATTGTTAATTGTCTTCACTACTAATTTCTTCTGTTAAATTACTATCACAGAGAATAAAGAATTGATAACATTCTAAAATATGGCGTAAGTGGAGACTTGACTATATAAAATACTTAATGGTACACTCTTCAATTTTGCAGTATTTTGTAAGGCACTCAAAATTTAAGCTTTAATAACACCAACACTTGAGGTGGGGAATAAAAAAAAAAGATTGTGACCCAGTATGATGAAAACCCAGAGGAAAAATATTGAAGAATGGACCACTTGTTTTTTATGGCATAGAAACTTATTTTTAAGCAGATCCATTAACTGGTTCTTTCACCAAATTCATTGAGAGAAGAGACTATACTTTGCCTATTTATCTTACATCTATAATGCTTAGCAAATGTTTTGTACAAAGAAAGGCAATAATTATTGAATTTATAATCATTTTTAAGAGAATGACAGAAATTAAAATGCTTAAAACCCCCCAACAAACTTCCCAACTCACATATCTCTCTTCCTCCTAACCAAAAAAAATAAAATAAAACCCGTTGCTGTTGAGTCTGTTCCAACTCATAGCAACCCTGTAGGACAGAGTAGAACTGCCACATAGGGCTTCCAAGGGGCGCCTGGTGGATTCAAACTGCCGACCTTTTTGTCAGCAGCTGAACTCTTAACCACTTCGCAGGGTTTCCTTTTCTTCCTCCTATTGTTAGCCAAATCATGAGGTTTCTATAAATGGACTATTTAACTAGTTCTTATAACTTAACAATAATTAAAGGACAGCTAGCACTATTTTGGAGCCCTGGTGACACAGTGGTTAAGAGCCCGGCTGCTAACCAAGAGGTCGGCAGTTTGAATTCGCCAACGGCTCCTTGGAAACCCTGTGGGGCAGTTCTACTCTGTCTCGTAACGTGGCTATGAGTTGGAATTGACTTGATGGCAATGGTTTTGGTTTTGGTCTTGGTTTAGCACTGTTTTAATAAGTACATGTAGCAGTGGCCGTGACTTAATATGTTAAGAAAAATCTTAAACAGAAAAAATCTTTTTTTAAAGATATGGTGTTGTAGGAGCGCTGAAATACTAGAAAATCAATATTGTCGGGACAATGGGATAAATAAAATTAATCAAAGAAACATCAGACAAAATACCAGATGTTCATTTAACTTCCTGTATAGGGAAACCACAGTACCTTCCCACAAAGCCATGAACATCATCGTAACTGTCATATATCTCAACATAGTCAGCCAAACAAGCTGGGTCATCTTCAAGGTCAAAGTCCAAAAAAATCAGGTGAATCCGCTCTCCATACTTGAGTCTAATGTGCCAGTAGCAGACTTGGTTATCTTCATACTCATTTGGGAAGCCTGGAGATTTAAAAATTCGCTTTGGATCTGTAAAGACACCACCACACTCCTTTGCTGAAATGGGGGAAGGACGGGGGAAAGAGAGAACATTAGGGGAAGAAAAAAATATCCTTAGCTAAACATGAAATTTACTTCTTAGTTTTGATGTATTTATTACTTTTTGTGAAATATTAAAGAATTGGCCCAATAGATACTATATTTGGAAGAAAGACCTGGCAATCTGCTTCGAAAAAATGAGCCATTGAAAATCCTGTGGAGCACAGTTCTACTCTGACATACATGGGGTTGCCATGAGTATGGATTGGCTCGACAGCAACTGGTATACACTATATTATGTATACTTATAGCTAAAGAAAGCAGCTCTGGTGGTGCAGTGGTTAAAGCGATTGATTGCAAAATGAAAGATCGGCAGTTTGAAACCACCAGTGGCTCCTTGGGAGAAAGATGTGGCAGTCTGCTTCTGTAGAGATTTATAGCCTCGGAAACCAGATGGGGTTGCTATGAGTCGGAACTGACTCAACGGCAGTGGGTTTTGGGTTAGCTAAAGAATAGATGTACTTTTTTTTTTATGAATAGTTTCTAAATTCTCTAGCATAAACATGGACTCTCTGTGAATTTAAACCAAAGAAAAATAAGAAGAAAAAATAGAAATTTAATTACTTGAGCTTTTTTAAGTCATAAAATGCATAGGTCTTACATGTATAGTTCTGTGCTTTTTGACAAGTATATATATCAATGTTAGCAACAGCCCAGGACTTTGTCCTGTAGGGTCACCACTTTGTCTTGAGGGATTCAAACACTTAGAATAATGATTCCCATAAATTCTCTTTAAAAGTTCATTATAGACTTTCAGGAGCACAAGAGACCCTGAAGGTCATTCTAATCCAATTAAAAGGAATAATATATAACCATTCTGTACTCCCTTTTTATAGTTTTAAACTAACACTCTAATCCTAATATTTCAAGATTTGGTGCAAGTATTTATGTTTTCTCTAAATCATTCATCATTTCACAGATTTCAGTCAAGTTGTATAACCTGTCATGGGAGGGAAGTGAAACCCCTTTGCTGGAACCGGACTTTACAAATATGACCTAGAGGGAAAGCTGTGAAGGGACTCTGGTTAATTTTCATTCCACATCAGGTTAAGCGGCTAGTGTCTAGAAAAAGGGTTGTGGTGGTGGTGGTGGTTGTTTGCCATTGAGTCAGTTTCAACTCATGGTAATCCCATGTGTGCAGAGTAGAACTGTTCCATAGGGTTTTCAAGGCTGGGACCTTTTAGAAGTAGAGCCAGGCCTGATTTCTGAGGTGCCTCTGGGTAGGTTCGAACCACCAATCTTTTGGCTAGCAGTTGAGCGCTTAACCATTTACACCACAAATAACTTGTGTGGTGGGGGTAGTTGGTGACTCATTTGAAGATATTTTTCTTTATATCCATCAGAGGCTTTTCCCAATAATACTCTATTTTAAAAGAGCTATTTTAAAGAATTGTATTAGAATCCTTAATAGCGTAGAAATTAAGGTATTACCTCCCCAGGATAGAAAAACTGGGAAGGGAAAAAATGTCAGAGACCTAGTCTGAGCTCTGTGACCACTCTCTACCTCAGTTTCTTCTTTGGTAAAATAAAAATAATCATGCTTCTGCTATTACCTACCTCACAGGATTAGTCAGGATAAAATACAGAAGAAAAACTTAAGACTTCTTGCAAATGTAGGCTCTTCTTGTTGCATAATTAAATATTATATAATATATAGCCTACATATGTACATAAACATGTACAGCACCAACCTGGTGAGTGATTTGCTCTGTCCCATAGCTTCCTATCTTTGTAGTATATATCAGAGTTGCCTCCTCAGCTATACTCATTCAGCTCTATATCTTACGTTACATATACATAGTTATTGCCTCTATTTCTTATTTAGAAATTGACAGATTCATGAAGCTGACTTGGTCTCTGAGAACTGTTAAATGGTTAAAAATATTCTTACATAAAGGCAGTCAACATCATCTAATAAATACAGAACTTGAAATGAGCAAGTTTACTTCTAAACACTTCATAACCCTACTCTCTTCAATCAGCTCTAACACGGTGATATTGATTAATAGATTGCTTTGTTTTTCTGATACTGTTATGAGTTTTTCATTCCAATTATTTTTTAGTGAATTGTTCTTGTCCTAATGCCAGTTCAAACAATCCCCAGTCTCCTTTAGGTTAACCACATCCTAAATAATCAGCATACCACTAAAACCGAAAGCAAGCTAAACACACTGAGAATTGGGTAAGGGCCAGTCCCCCAGGATTCTGCACACATATTCCAAAAGTAAAAAGTATTCAGCCTCCCTGAGAAAAGAAAAGTAGCTTATAAAAATGTGTAAGTTAAGATGGCATTCTTATAAAAGGGCAATGAAATACTGTAAGAATGCTTCCATTAGCACTTCTCCATTTCCCTAGTCTTTTACCTATGGAAATGATGGGACTAGGAGCTCAGAGATACTGAAGTTTATCAAGCAAAAGAAGAATCAGAGAATATATTCATAAATTAAGTTATTCTTGAGAGTAGAAAGAATGTTACCTGTATAGGTATATTAAGGGAAAAAGAAGCAAAAAAGCGAGAGAGGGAGGAAAGGATGATATATGTTTTACTAGCGATGAGGTAATGGGCTAAATATGCTTAAAATATGTAAAACTGAGCTGCAAGTTGTAATGCTATATAAATGCATTTATTTATTCACATGTGTCTGCAGTGGGACTAGGTGACAGTTCTAGGCAAAATTCTTTTCACTTTGAGTACACATTATTTTGAGAATAGATTAGTTACAGACGTGAGAATCTGTTCTCCAATGATTAATATCATTAAATAATAACTTCTATAATAATATGCTAAAACTTCACTATAAATCTCCTATTGAGATTTATGGAATTTGTTATAGGGTAGATGCAAATGGGACACTATCTGATCATAAATACCAGAAGGACTTTGTAACACTTTGTGACATTTTGTAACATTGTCCTGGGAGGAAATATATCTTAAAAGAACTTAGTCTATTTTTTTTTCTCCAAAAGCATAAAGAAAGAATAACTCTTTATAGTAATTATAACGAGTTAATTTTCTTTTTAAATTCCCTAGCTGCAAGCAACCACAGGAAAAAATATGACTACAAACATACTATAATAATATCTAGTATATCTAGCATGTAATTGTTTTAACAAACCACAGAATGAGAGTTACTTAGTTTGGAAGTCTAAGCATTTATGAACAAAAAGAAATTAGGGACAGAATTTGTTTATTTTGTCTTCTTTTTGCCATTCTATCAAAGGGATAATTTTGAACAGTTGGCATTTGATATCACTTTATTGTTTTAGCTGATTAGCTGTGACTATTTTATAACTTGCTTTTATCCCCCTTTGTGGCCAGGGAGTTTCTCTGGCACAGAAAAGACCTGAATTCTCAATTTCACCTGACTACTAATTGTTGGCTGTCTGATTTTGGGTAAATTACTTAATGTCTTTAAATCTCAGTTTCCTGATTTCTAAAATGAGTATAACAATGGCGCCTTGTAGAGTTGTGAGGACTGAGAGTGTAGTTCATCCACACTCAGTGTCTGGCACAGCACAATCACTTTATAAATATAGTTATTATTAATAATTATCATTGCTAAATTGAATTATCTTTGGAAGCAGAAACCATTTCTTTTTTAAAAACTTCTTAGTGGTATGTAACTGTTTTTGGAAAGCTTATAAAATAATTCTTTTTAACAAACCATGAGGATTGTAGCAATAGGCATCCCATCTTTCGCTCTTGTTGAGACGGACTCCGTAATCAATAATACCAGTTTTTCCAAATCCACAGTTGGGCCCTGGCTTCACAATGGGGTATCCAACTCTGCCCTTCGCCATCCATCCAGCAGCACACACATGAAATCCTGCAGGGAAAGAAAGGGCTATAGGATTAACCGTTAAACTCACTCAGCTGAGCAAAGGTCATTTTAACAAAGATGTCTCATTTCAATAGTGACAGTTTCTCAAATGCCCAAGTCCATTTCATGTAAGAGGGAAACAAGTGTTTTCTAAAAAAAAAAAAAAAAAAAAAAGGCATATGTTGTATATATGTGTATATATTGTACATATATAAAATATAACTTCTTTTACTAGATAACAACATCTTACTTGGAAAAAAAAAAAAGACACAGTTGGACTAGAAATCTATAAATATGAAAATGGCCTATCTAGCTCCGTGAGATAATTTCTGAAATTACTATCAATTCTGAAAAAAATATTTTCAGTTGGTAATTTAATTAATTTCTATTTTAGGATCAGTTAAGATATTGTGAATATTTTAAAAGATTTGAATAAGGAAAAAAATCTCATACATTTCAATCAAAGGCTCAGCCCTGTTTTCCTTATTCAATTTAGGATGCTGTTTTAATGTTTCCCTGTGCCATCTAGGGGTGATTTACTAGCAGTCCAGGATGTGTGGCCTGTGTATCCATCATTCCTATTCCTGTGCCTTAAGGATACCTGTGAGCATAGACCAAGGATAGTCATCCCAACAGGCTGGTAGTCTTCAGGACATTTCAGAGAACACATTTATTTTTGTCTTGAATAACGTATAATAATAGCATAGCCCTTGTTGGGTACTTTCCTGTTAGCAAAGGTATTTCTTCACTGGAGGAGAGAATTCCAAAAGGGAGTTGTCTTTGGATTCTCTTGAAAGTCCAGGAAACAGTACCACCAGCAGTTACTGTCCAGTTGACTCTGACTCATGGCAACCCTATGTACGTCAGAGTAGAACTGTGCTCCAGAAGTAGACTGCCAGGACTTTCTTCTAAGGCTCCAATGGGTGGGCTTGAACTGCCAACCTTTTGGTTAGCAGCTGAGTGTGTTAACCATTTGTACCACCCAGGAATTCCAAAGAAGAAAATTGGCACCAATTAATTGCTGGGTTTTTCACCGGGTATCCTAACATCATCTTCCCAGTTTCTTTTTCCTGCCCATCTTACAACCTGCTTACCCTCCTTTTCCTCGTAGCTTTTGTTCCTAACATACAAACGCATTCTCCTGCTTATTTTCTTTTTAAATGGAAAAAAAAAAGCCACTAAATTCAGTATTTCTCTACCCAGGAAATTTCATTGTAAAATTCAACATGAGGTAACTTCCAGTCAACAGACATTTATGGACATCGCTGGTTGCATCTTTTCTGTTTTATGCAACAGCTATGCTTCACTGAAGTGGTGAAACTCACTTTCTCAGAAGCACTGTGATAATTAAGTAACAGTACTTCCTGAAACCATCAAGAAGAATGTCTGTGACATTGCATACAGATGTAGGTGATATTGAAATAGAAGTCTTTTGTGAGAGGACACCCAAAACCTGTGAGAATTTCTTGGCCCCTTGTGCCAGTAATTACTACCATGGCTGTATATTTCACAGAAATATCAAGGGTTTCATGGTTCAAACAGGCGATCCAACAGGTACTGGAAGAGGAGGTAACAGCATCTGAGGCAAGAAGTCTGAGGATGAATACAGTGAATATCTTAAGCACAATGTTAGAGGTGTTGTATCCATGGCTAATAATGGCCCAAACACAAATGGATCTCAGTTCTTCATCACCTATGGCAAGCAGCCACATTTGGACATGAATTACACAGTATTTGGAAAAGTAATAGATGGTCTGGAGACCCTAGACGAATTGGAGAAGTTACCAATAAATGAGAGGACATATTGAACTCTTAGTAATGTACACATTAAGGACATAACTATTCACGCCAACCCATTTGCTCATTAGCTGTAATAGACCTGGGCAAATACTTGGCAAGCTGTTCTGGGAACACACCTATTATGGTTTACCCAGTTCTATTTGTCAGAGACTGCATCATCCTTCTGCTTGTTTACAGCTAAGAGCTTCTATAAGGTGGTGATTCCAAGGGGAGATAAACAGCTTTTACCCTCACTCTTATGAGCATATTCTTTACTACAATTGTTATCCAATGTATTTCTTTAATTTTAATATTAAAAAACTTGTTTAATTTTTGTTATAAATAAACATTTATTTAAAAAAAAGACTCAACATGGTAGTATGATTAATATTCAGAAGTCAAGAAGAGGAAGAACAATATTGAAAATGAATAGCAATGGCATTAAAACTAATAATGAATTTAAATGATATTGAGATAATGAGGTTTTTATTTTCTTATGACTTTTCTTTCTTTTTTTTTTTTTTTTTAACTCACTATGGCTTGTGACCCAGAATAAGTTGCTAGTACTAGGAACTTTCTGCCAGCTCTAGGGAGAGAGGATGGGAGAAGTAGAGCAGAAAAGTCATGAGGCTTAGGGAACTACCAGAGGGGCTGGAGAGAAAAGTCTTACCAAGGGATTAAAGGAAGGGTGGATTTTTTTTCCCAAGGTTGAGATAGAATACAAATCATTGTGAAATTACATACCAATTTTTCTGGCTGCCTCTAGCTGCTTGTAGGTGGCAAGGTGCCCACCTTCATATTCACACACAGCCTTAGCCTCTGCGTAGGTGAGCTTGTACTTGCCAGACCGCGCTTCTCTGTGGTATACGCCTGCTGCTTGTTCTGTGAAATCACAAAACGTCATGAATTCATTATTATCCATTCTTGTGGAAAACAGGGAAATTTTGTAGCCTCAGCTGGAAGATTACATCAGCTATTGTTGCTGCCAAAGTGTTTCCTGGGACATCCGCCTTAGGGAGCTAAGTTGTCATTGTTAGAGAGCTTTGGAAAAAAATACAAATGAGGGGAATTTTAGGGAACTTTGGGGGTACGGACAGAAACTTGAGGCTAAATTATGTTTCTGAACTGATAGCCTGCAAGAAAAAGTTTTAATACAACTTTGTTTTTCTACATTATCCAAAGGTGATAAATGCTTTCTTTTGGCTTTGTTTTAAGTCATATAAAAACCTGGAAAGATCAGCAAGGGCCGGGGTGGGGGGGAGGGGGGTGAGACGAAGACAAGAGAAACCAATAAAAATTCATCCATTATGTAGACTCACAGTGATGGAGAAAAAAATAAGCCAAAATATCCATTTGAGGGAAATGACTAATGCAGTATAACCGAGAATTTGGTAAACAAATAAAAAACTAAGAAAAGATCTGAAGGAATCCAAAGCAAACAAATACTACATTAAAGGAAGAAAAATAGATTCAAACACAGAAGAGAAATAACTGGACACACCTAACTACCAATTCCTCAGTTCTTTATTTAATCTGTCTTTTTTAGTTCACATGTTGTTCCCAACATATTTTGTTGTTGTTGTTAGGTGCTGTGGAGTTGGTTCTGACTCATAGCGACCCTACGTAAAACAGAAGGAAACACTGCCCGGTCCTGCGCCATTTCAAAATCGTTGCGAGGTTTGAGTCCATTGTTGCAGCCACTGGGTCAATCCACCTCATTGAGGTTCTTCCTCTTTTTCACTAACCCACTACTTTACCAAGCATGATGTCCTTCTCCAGGGACTGGTCCCTCCTGATAACATGGCCAGGTACGTGAGACGAAGTCTCACCATCCTTGCTTCTAAGGAGCATTCTGGCTGTACTTTTTTTTTTGTTGTTTCATTCAACAATGTTTATTGAGTACTAATTATGTTTAGAGCATCTTCTAGTTATCATGGATATGTGTGAACCAACAGAAAAAAAATCTTTTATTCAAATAAGAAACGTAGACAAGTTAAAAAAAGTACAAGAGCCCATGATTAATCAAAGGAAGTAGAATGCACTATAGGGAACAGTTAAGTCATTTCTCTAAGGGCATTTGCTGTTGAGTTCTTATGATAACAGTGCTATTAAACCAGAGATGTGCTAGATTCAGTTTCTGCAGACTCAGCTGTGCTTTGTTACCCAACTGCTATCAGTGATGTCAAGGTAATAGCTAGAGATTGTCCAAGGTGGAAGTATTTATACCATGGAAATAGGCAAACACTGTAAGTCAGGTCTTCCCTGCAAACCTCAGAGAGCCATTTTTTAAACATTTACCAACACACCTGTCTTAGTTATCTAGTGCTGCTGTAACAGAAATACCACAAGTGGACGGCTTTAACAGAGAGAAATTTATTCTCTCACAGTCTAGGAGGCTAGAGGTCTGAATTCAGGGTGCCAGCTCCAGGGGAAGGCTTTCTCTCTGTTGGCTCTGGGGAAAGGTCCTTGTCATCAATCTTCCCCTGGCTGACGAGCTTCTCAGCGCAGGGACCCCAGGTCCAGAGGACATGCTATTTTCCTGGCTCTTCTTTCTTCATGGTATGAAATCCCCCCAGCTGTAATTCTTGCAAGATGGATTTGTTTGTTGCTCTGGCAGTCCATGGTATAATCAATATTCTTTGCCAACACCATAATTCAAAGGCATCAATTCTTCTTCGGTCTTGCTTATTCATTGTCCAGCTTTCACATGCATATGAGGCAATTGAAAATATTTTAGGCAGTGTCAAGTCATACATGAGTTTCCTTCCAATAGACCACTGTTTAAATTGGTTGTTTTGAGTTTGGAATGCATTTTGCCATAGAAACAGTGTGAAGATTCCCAGGACAATAACAGTAACATTAGCTCTAGTAGTTAGCGCTAATAGTTGTACGTATTCTGCCAGATTGTGATTAAATCTTTGTACCCTGACCTGTGCTGTCAGCTACCCTAAGGTCATTTCCAATGAGAACATATATTCCTTGGCATGAAGCAAGACATGAATCCAGCAATATTAAGAATACAGTTCCTTGCTCTCCTCTCCAAGCTGAAGTTAACAGTGCCACTGTTCAATGGGAGATAATGTTTGTCATTTTTCCTGTTTTTCTAGACTCCAAGGGATCCTGCTCTTATACATTATTTGATAAAGCCCCATCACTTACGTGCATAGGACCTTAGTCAACCCGATGCTCATAGGTCAGGAAACACCAAGAAATTCAAAATCATAACCAGTCAAAGTGTTTCCCCCTTCTGAAAGTCACCTTCTGCCCAAGTGTCCTTAATGTGGTAAAGCCTCATTAACTAAACTTTTGTTAGTTTCCAGTTTGGTTGTTTTGAGAATGTATCGTGGGGTTGTTTACTAAGCATTGTAGATCAAGTCCTGCCCTCAAGGAACTTGGACACTAGTGGGCAACATGAGTACCTTTAGCTTGAAGAGAGGAATACTAAGGCTTTCAAAAGAGAAAGAAATTGAAAACCGGTAGCTTTCAAGGTGATTCCAACTCATGGCCAGCCCAAGTGTGTTAGAGTAGAACTGGGCACCATACGGTTTCCAATGGCTGCTTTTTGTGGAATATTAATACTTTTTATTAATATTATAATGATTTCCAGGTCTTTCTTTTAAGGAACCTCTGGATGGACTTGAACTTCCAACTTTTAGGTTAGCAGCCTAAGATATTAACTGATTGCACCACGTAAGGCATGCTTAATTTACTCATACATTGTAATAGAGATTGTTTTTAATTGTTAAGGACTTTAAAATTGCATCTATTCCCTGAGAATATACACTTAAAAGATCTTTACTTGAAAAAAAATTTTTGTAGGAATTATTTTAATTAGGCCATGGTTTCTCAAACTAAGTTTTCCTTGGTATTTTACTCTAAAATTGAAATATGATGTCTGCAGAAAAAAAAAAAAAACAGAATTGAAAATAATTTTTCTTCAACTTTTGGTACCGGCCCCAACTTGTCTAGCAGTGTGATAGCAACCAATAAAGCAAAATTTATGTTATAAATTTCAATTTAATTTATTAAATAATATTAATATTATACATTGTTTGTCAAACAGTACCAAACTTCCAGGTCTTGCTTTTTGAACAGTTGAGAACTCTTGGTGTATGTACTTGACAATTTTAAATGAGGCATTCATTTTGAAGTATTGCTCAATTCAGAATTTTATTCTATTGAGATGGGCATTTCTGCAATGAACCCTAACTTTAAAAGTTTTATCAGTCAGAATAAATAAGTATTTTTTGAGTCAATAGTCATTTATTCATTAAAACTGAAAATCTGTTCAATCCACCTTTTTTTCCCCTCTTGGCAAGTAGCCACAGAATCATACTGGATCGAGTTTTTTATCCTAGCTCTACCATGGACAAGTTGTGTGACCGTGTATAAATCACTGCCTGAGCCTCAGTTTCTTTATCGATCAAATGGGAATAGTAATAGTTATTTTTAAGAGTAAAATAAAATATTAAAACTCATAAGCATAACTTCTGGACCTTATAGGAGCTCAGATATCTTACTTTTTTTCATTTCCCCTCTCCTTTTTCAGATTCAACGAAAAGGCTGAAAACAATTATTTCTCTGAGCATTTTCAATTTTCATAATCAATTTAAACTAGTTCAAATCTCTTGTACTTAAGTCATTTCTTTTCTTTTTCTTTTTTTAATTACTATAAGAAATTAGGAGCCCTGGGGGTGCAGTGATTAAAGCAGTTGGCTACTACTAAGCAGTTCGAATCCTCTAGCTGCTTCCTAGGAGAAAGATGTGGCAGTCTGCTCTCATAAAGATTACAGCCTTGGAAACCTTATGTATGTGGCAGTTCTACTCTGTCCTGTAGGGTCGCTATGAGTCGGAATCAACTTGATGGCAGTGGGTTGGTTTTTGGTTTTAAGAAATTAGAGGATAACAACAACCAAAAAAAACCCTAAACCTGTTGCGGTTGAGCCGACCCTATAAGGACAGAGTAGAACTGCACCCATAGGGTTTCCAAGGGGTGGTTGGTGGATTTGAACTGCTGATTTTTTGGTTAACAGCCAAGCTCTTAACCACTATGCCAATAGGGAGAGGATACCAGAGTTAAAATAAACTTTAGGGATCCCCCATTTTAACCCTCTCATTTTACCAGTGAGGAAACAGAGCTAGAGAGTTTAAAGTGGCTTATTCTTGAGAGTTACTAGCATATTTTTGACTTCTAATCCCATTTTCTTTCCTCCCTAAATAGTGTCTAATATTATATTGATCCAACCAACTGTAAATAATTTGTGTGGGGCTGACCAACAATAATTTGTCCCAGATTGATGCAATTTGCAGTTATTCCAACCTTCAGATTTGCAGCATACTCTTAACAAAGATTTGCATTTGCTTCTTTATATCTCTGGGTAGAACTTCTAATGCCCTGCTTTATATTTTTGTAATCTACAACATCACTTAAAAAAAAAAAACAACTTCAAATTACTTGTTAAGGGTTTGACAACGTTTTAAAGTTTATCCGTGTTGGCTTAATTCTTACCAGCATTATGGCACTTTTTTCCATTTCTAACAAATATGTATATATTTCCTAAGCTTTATGGTGTGCAATGAAAATAAAGAGATTTGCTCATTCCTGTAGTGAATCCCAGAACGTCTCTTGGTCAAATGGATCACAGCGTCCAGCATGAAACTAGTTCACTGGTTCAAGTTGAAAAAAGAGGCAGCAAAGCTGTGCATTACAAATCAGGCTTTTTAATGAAATCCGCATGGCTGCAGTTATTTCCAGAGAGAAACATGTGAATGGGAAAGTCTTCTACAACTGTGTGCTGCTTAGCACGCATGAAACCAAGACCCAGGTTAGTTTTTCTCTTTCTCTTTATTTCCTTATTTCATGCAAGAATCTCTCAACTTTCTGCCCAAGCAATTCAAAAGTTTCCACTATTAAACATAATACTAGGCATAAAACAATATGGATTTGTTTGTATCATGAGAATTAAAGCATTGTTTAGAGTCTTTCAGGGGTGTTTTGAGTTTTCTTTATTTTGCTTTTTCTGTTCTATAGGTTATCTTCACAGTTTGGCCTATCTTATTATTACATTTAACAAAACAAAACAAAACAGAAATTTTCTTTGTCTAACCAAAGGGTTTAGAAAAGTACTTACATGGATAGCAGGGATAAAAGGAATGCAAGTGGTAAGAACGCATTCAGAAATACAAACCTTTTTCATTTTTTCTGTATTGCAAGCTGACTGTCAAAATAGCTAAGATGTTGATAAAACCAAGGTATATACTCAACAGGTCAAAGTATATGGAGCAATAATTATACAGTTTTTTTTACATATTCTGATTTACTTGTTATAATTCTGAGATCTGACTGCAAATACATTTAAATAAAAACAAGGTAATATACTGGCAGTTTTATTTTGTTTTTTAACAAAGAAATACCCTCCCACTACAGTCCCACCTCTACTTTGAAAAATTTCAAATTTATTTTCATATGGAATACAAGTATTAAGTATTATTTTCTACTGAGCAATTAACTTTTTAAAAGAGCTATTTTTAAAATTCAGAAGGTGGAAACGCTTCTTAAAAAAGAATATATGCATTGCAATGGAGATCTTCCCTGAGCATTTTCTTTGGAAACATCAGCTTTGAACAGAACAGAAGAATTTACTGCTTTGATTCATTTCTTTATGATTTAAAGAATTGACATTCCCAACAAGAAGATCGCAGTAAACTTTCTTACCAAGCCATATGGAGTTGTGAAAAATTCCGTTCTTGAATCCCCATCCATGAGCCTCTTCCCACAGTAAGACAAATAAGCAAATGAAGATGACCATATCGTCTGCCTGTAGAGCAGTCACAGCCTGTCAGGGGCTGTACAGGATAAAGTCTCAGAGCAGCGGCTGCAATGTGACTGAAACATCTGGTTTCCACTTCTCTTAAATCGTTTTTTTCAGCTGTGAGGTCAGCAAGTACTCTCCAATGGCATTTTCTGCTGTAGAATTACACAATTAACTCAGTGTCTGAAGCAAATCCTCTGACTCATTTGTATTGGCAACTGAAACTAAGGGTGTAGAATGATCATCTACATTTTAAAATTCACTTACTCGGAAGGGGGTTCAATTACTCTGTCTGTCCCAAGCTACTAGGAAGGTTGTGTGACTTGGTGCAGAATTTGCAATAATTTAAAAACAGAACAAACTTCAGTAGGCATTTAAAAAGAACTCCTCACTGTCTTATTTGCAGTAAGTCAAATATGCGGTTCGGAGTTAAGAACTCATCTAAACAGACCCAAGTAATGCTACATTAATTTTCCCTAACCATTGCCAAGATTGTATAGAAAATTTAAAACTAAAAGTATACATAGTTTGTCGTATCTTAAACCTTCGCCAGTGATGTAGGACTTCCTTAAGCTCTGTCTGCATTTGTTCTGTAGTGGGGTCTGTTGCAGTTCTCTGTTTATTATGCTCAGCAGGTAAATACATCAGCATCCGGGATAGTAGCTCAATTTTAGAGCCTTAGGACATTCCAGCAGCTTTGGGGTATCCTATTATAACACAAATTTCCCCACACTATACATTATTGAAGTGTTGTGAGAAAGATGAGTAGACAGTCCCCAGTCACTCTAACTTTGAAGAAAATGGTCAAACTAATAGGCAATAACTACTCTAGTAAAGTCACCATGTCTTCAAATATCCCAAACTTTCCACTTTTTTTGGTGTAGGGTCTTTGGATAACATAGCTGGTAATTTCCCCATTGCTGCTAATGCTAGTGGCTTTTCCTGTGTTGATTGATGGCCATATATTGGGCAGCTTTTGTTTCTTTCTTATTGGTACTTCTCTGCTAATTAAGCCGTTCTTCTCTTACTGCCAAACTGCTTACCATTTGCTCCCATTATAGTACTCATTTCTCCCAAGCTCTCTTAGTTCCTCCAGTGATATAGGAGTCCTTTAAAAAGCCAACTTTCTGGTCATGCTCTGGTCTGAAGTAAGCCTCGAATTCCCTAGGAATCTTTGCTTTGAACAACACAGGTTTGTCCCGGTCTCATCCCTCCTTGCAAGAGCAGTTGTAGGGATGCAAGCCAATGGTGCAGAATTTATTGGAGGCTCACTGAGGTGTGCATAAAGTTGTTGCTAGCTGCAGTTGAGTCCGCCCCCATTCATGGTGACCCATACACAACAGGATTGAACCATTGTGATCCAGTGGGTTTTCATTGGCTTATTTTTTCAGTAGTAGATCACCATACCTTTCTCTTCCTAGTCTGCCTCGGTCTAGAAGCTCTGCTGAAACGCGTTTAACATCACAGCAACGTGCAAGCCTCCACTGACAGCTGGGTGGTGGCTGTGCTTAAGATGCATTGGCAGCGAACCCAGGTCTCTTGCATGGAAGAAGAGAATTCTACCGCAGAACCACCACCGTCTAGGGTTCAGAATCTTTACTTGGGGATCATGGCAAAGAAGACAGGAATAAATTGTATCCAAGTTCAGTGATAGGGTAAGAGAATTTAAGTCTGGGGCAAAAGAGAAGGATATAGTCTAGACAAGGTGGGTGTGAATATGGAGAAGATAGGTCTGGTCAGGGAAAACAGAATTTTATTGTGAAAGAAAGGAGGAAAATGAGGTCTTTATATGGAAAGAGGGAGTCCTGGTAGCCCAGTGATAAAGCGCTTGGCTGCTAACCAAAATGTTGGTGGTTCGAACTCATCAGCTGCTACGTGGGAGAAAGATGCGACTGTCTGCTTCCCTAATAATTACAGCCTTGGAAACCCTATGGGGCAGTTCTACTCTTTCTGATATAGAGTGACTATGAGTTGGAATTGACTGGATGGCAATGAAAAAAAATAGAAAGATGCAATGAGTGTGGTGTGGCAATGCAGGGGAAGATGAGAGAGAGAAGACAAGAGTAGGAACGGAGGTGTCTGCTTATAAACTGATCTTAGAAGTTGTCTATGAAGCAACCCTCACCTGCCCCCCAGTACATACTACCCAGGATGTGTCTAGTGTGGAGCTGAGAGGAGAACCTGTGATAAAAGTTTATCTTAAGGGCTCAGCAGCCTGTACTAGTCAAATGCTCTGTCTTCATGGATGAATGACCCCCCATCTATTGATCTGAAGGTCGGGATGTGTGCTGTGCTCATTCTGCACCTGCCTCTCACCAGCTGAAAGATCCAGCAAGATTGTGCTTTTGGCAGAGACAGCTCCCCCTTTGGTTACTTTTCCACAATGTACCAACCCATAAGCAACTGTTGTTGTTGTTAGCTGCCGTGGAGTCGGCCCCCAACTCATGGCAACCACGTGCACCATGGAAGGAAATGCTGCCTGGCCCTGCGCCATCCCTAGGATTAGTGGTGGATAGGATGCTGTGATCCACAGTTTGTACTGGCTGATTTTCAGAAGTAGATCACCAGGCCTTTCTTCCTAGTCTGTCTTAGTCTGGAAGCTCTGCTGAAACCTGTTCAGCATCATAGTAATATGCAAGCCTCCACTCATAGATGAGTGTGGCTGTGCAAGAGGTCATTGTCCGGGAATTGAACCAGGCTTCCTGCATGAAAAGTGAGAATTCTACCATTGAACTATCAAAGTCCCAAGCCTAAACAACTACTAGATACCTAAAGGCATAGTGGGAAGAACTCTTTTATCTGAACTGGGCTAGGGCTGCACTGAACAAGCTAAAGGTCTCCTAAGCTGCAGAGTGGTTTAGTGATAGACTTATTGCACAAAACTTAAACTAAAAAAATAGACTCTAAAGTCAAATTCAAACATCTACAGAAGAAGAGAGGGGGCATTTGAAGTCATTTTCAAGCTCAGTCTCAGCTGACAAGGAGAAAAGATAGGGAAGTGTCAGGTAGACAGAGGGAGAGAAAGAGAAAGGGAAGGAAAAGAAACATGCTCTAAGAGATCACATATTTGATAATACTTAGGAAAGACTGGATTTAAATGGAAAGACATAGTGGAAAAATGCGATTCTTTAGCATACAGTTTGAAAACTAAAGCATAAATTACATCAATAAGTAACTGTCTCTTATGTTCTTGGAAAGAGAAGGAAAAATTAAGAGGAAATAAGGAAAGAAAAGGGTGAGTCTCATTGAATTATAAAATATGCCAATAGAGGACATCTTTAAAAATATTGCTACTAAGGACTTGAAGCTGAAATACAGGAATGCTCCACCTGTATAAGGGTGATAGGATTAATAACATTTCCAACGCAAGAGATCAGTCACAATGGAATCAAAGCCAAACCATCATTTATAAATTTGTGCTGAACTAACAGGAGTAACACACTGACAGTAGCTTTTGGATAAACTCTCCAGGGTTTTTGTCATATGATTTTTCTTGATTTAGCCTGCACCCAAATATTTAATTATTCACAAATGTTTACTGAGGGCATAGTTTATGTTAAGCATTATGTTGTATACTCTGTGAGGCTATAAAGATGAATAAGACATGGTCTTGCCCTCAAAGAGTTCATAACTCCCTATTTGGAAAACTTTGAAGTAGGTTTGATTCTTGGAAGTTTTAAAAGGGGTTCAGTTAAAAGTAACACTATGCTGCACTGTCTTTCCTCATCCTCTGACACAGTGGAGGGAGGATCTACCAGGAAGGCTTTTGGCCTTTTGCAGCTTCAGTTTCTGATAATGCTGGCAAGAGTAGCTACTGTCTGCTTGGACCAGGACTGGTGAGTCTCCCTATCAAGTATTTGGTATAAGTAGCCAGGCTGGGTGCACCCTCTTCAAAGAAATTCTCTATGTCATCAGGGACAGTCTCCCTTCAGAGGTAACTATCTCTCTCTCTGCCTTTTTGATCTGCTCAATTACTGTATTAGTTTCCTAGGCCTGCCATAGCAAAGTACCACAAATTGGGTGGCTTAAAACAACAGATATTTATTTCCTCACAGTTACGTTCACTCTAACATTGTTTAATAAGTGTCTAAACAAATTAGAATGTCAATCAATGAAGGAATGATTTATATAAATGATAGCATAGCCATATCATGGACTATTGTACAGCAATGTGAAAGAATGAGAAAAAAGAGTTCCAAGGCTCAAGGGGGACATTTATTTATCAGTAGTGTTTGAGTATTTTAAATGTTGATATAGTAACTGAGTAATTAAAATTAAATTAATCCAAAATGAAAGAATAAAACTAAATTCATTGGATCTGTTGTCTAATTTGAGACCTGACAGTTTGGGGAGCCTTTTTCTACCACCCTATATATTTTGCAGATGGAGAATCAGCGGCCCAGAGGAATTAAAATGGCTAGTCAAGGTCGTATTTACCAGAGTCTGGACTAAGACTAAAGTCTGCTAACTCCTGCTCACAAATCATTAATAAACTCAACATGTTATGTCCTGGAGAGGGAAAACAGTGTCTTCTGAAAGCATTTATGTCTGTTTACTGTACTGTTTCTGCAGAGCCAGTGCACAGAGAGAATGATGGTCTTAGGATCAAGGTGGAGGCTGACACATGAATCACTGCTGTGGCACTCTTGAAAGAAATATAATACAACATGTAGCAGGATGAAACATGGTAGTTAGCAGAGATAAACACACTCCCAACTGGATTCTTTAAACAAAGTGTTATCTTTAAACAGTAGTAGTGTCTTGGTGAAATAGTCCTACCAGGGCCAAAATGTCCCAGGTAAAGGGAAACACACGTGTGGAGGTTCAGAAATCTGAAATAGCCAAGTCCTTTGAAGAACAGCAAGTTCTTCAGTGTAGCTGGGAAAAAAGTAGGAGTAGTAGAGATAGGGAAGTGGTAGAAGATGAGGCAAAAGTCTTACTTGCAAAACTAAGGGATTTAAATTTTATCCTGCAAGCAAGAGGACACCTCTTTAGGGCCAGGAAACTGTCTGGAACATGTTTCTTTCCCTAATTATGTCATCCTTCAGGATTCATTTCAGGAGTCCTCTCCTTCATAAACTTGACCTCTTTGTGTGTCCTACGACCAGGTTAAATGCATCGATTCATTCATTCATTCATTTATTTGATTTAATGGCTGCAATGTGTTTTGAAGGAAGAGACTTAAATATACATGTTCTAATAACACCCAATGCATACCTTGCAATTGGGTGTTATTGGGAGAATAAATAAATGTACATAAACATACATTTGTTTATTCATTCTCCCGTAGCACCTGTTACATACTTTGCCATTAAAAACTCTCGTCCCTGAAACCAACTGTGGCCATTAAATCTCTGCTATATAGAAATATTAGAGCTGCTACTAAAAATAAGAAATTCAACAAGAACACATTTATAAAAGGACTAAAAACCCGAGAAAAAGTGCCATCATGAAGCAGGAATTTTTAAAAATTCCTAAGAATTTGAAAATTCTTGAGAAGCAGATGGAATTAACTGGTAGAGGAAAACACATAAGAAGAAAAGTACTTCTGCTAAAATGGGATGGGTTCCAGAATTGTTTTGAATGCATAGCAGTGGCTATAAGGAAGAGAAAAAGTTCCCTCAGGCAACCATTGTGTAACTGGAGAAGCAATCAGAATAGTCAACCAGGTCTGCCCTGTCCTGGCAACTGGAAAAGAGCAGAAATGTTCCCTCATAGGTGGAGCAGTGAGGGTGGGCAGTTGGGCCAGAGGCAGGGCAGTATGCTGGTTGACTGTTTATCTTTGGAAGGAAAGGGGAACTGATTCCTCCAGAAGATGAGCTGATCTTTCCCAGAAGATGAAACTACTATAACATCTGAATGGGCAGCAGATTCTACCCTTCCCCAATAATAACTGGTAGCTGACTCTGTTGAACAGAAACAGCATTCCCAGACAGACAAACGGGGAAGTTCAATTATATAGGTGAACAGAAAACCAAGTATCATCAACTATTAAAGGAAAACCAAAACCATGAGCGGGAAGCACAAAACTTAACTAACAGAACTAACATCTGAGAAAGCTGAATGTATAGAGCAAAAGATAAGAAAGGCCATTGCAAACATGAAACAAGAACAGAATATTATGAAATTGATAATGGCAATGAAAAATATGGTCATCGAAATAAAAATACAATAGATGAGCTGAATAGCAAAATGGACACAGCTGATGACTGAGTAAGAGCTGGCGGATTGAAAAGAAGAAATATCCCAGAGCCTAATGCAAAAGACCTGGCAATCTGCTCCTGTAAAGATTTCAACCTAGGAAACTCATGGGACAGTTCTACCCTGTCTCACAGGGACACCATGAGTCA
The DNA here is from genome assembly GCF_000243295.1 of Trichechus manatus latirostris. Classification (NCBI taxonomy): domain Eukaryota; kingdom Metazoa; phylum Chordata; class Mammalia; order Sirenia; family Trichechidae; genus Trichechus; species Trichechus manatus. The sequence goes on along the minus strand of NW_004443972.1, from coordinate 6,471,967 downwards.
GAATTGACTTGACGGTACCCAACATCAACAACAATGCAAAAGAACAGAAATATAGAAAGTATGATAGAAATGTTGATACACGGTGTATAGACCCAGTCTTTCCACATTCATTTAGGCAGATCCTAAAAAAATGAGGTCAAAAATCTTTTCATATGTTTATCCATCATTTGTATTTCTAGTTCTGGAACTTCTTTTTTATACTAGGCCAGACCACAAAAGCTAGTCAAGGTTTAAGGATTGGCAAGAAAAATGACTCATACTTGGCTGAGGTTACCTTTGCAAGGAATGCGAAGGATACACACAAGATCAAGGGCATAATGATGCAAGTATACTCCTTTCTCATATTTATCTCGTATTTATCATGCCTAAGATTTGGTGATCACCACTACTTGTAAGAATACGGAGGTCAGGAGATCCCAGGACTGTGGACCTTTTAGTCCTTTATGGCTTAGGGAAAGGGAAATGAAGGTAAGGAATGTCAGTACTCATTAATCTACCTTATAAATGGAATTTCCAGTGTTACAATGACATACTGTATTTTTACACAAATAATGCGTGCCTTCTACATTTGTTTTCCAACCACACCCTCCCCCCGCCCCCCGTGAGGTATTTTAATAAGAATGCTATGCTAATTTTTTTTTACAGCAACATGTAAAAAAATTGGCATAGTGACACTTATGAAAGGCACCGTTGGCAAACAAATGTAGAAGGCACGCACTATTTGCATAAACATATGGTACTTCTGTGTTTTTTTGCTGTGCCTTTGGATCCAGTTACAGATTCGGTGCTGGAGGCCTGTGCATTGCTCCTCACACAATCTTTGTCTATTTTTCTATTGAGTGTTGGTATTTGTCATTTCTGAATGTATTACACACATCTATTTTTCCCCTCCCTTCACCAGAAAATAAATCTATTTGTGATTCAAAATTTGGCTCGCCCTTCCATCATAAACTCTTTATCCTCCCCAGGTAGAATGAAGCTCTTCTAGACTTTCTTAACAAGAGTTCATTTTTATGATATTTTCTGAATCAAAATTTAGGACATGTCATTGATACGTGGTATAAAATTAGTTGAGTGAATAAATGCACATGTTCTATAAAAACGGCTCTATTCTGGAAAGCCCTGCCACAAATATAGCAGTTACTCCATTAATTCGTAGATGAGGCTTGGAAAATAGCAACTTCAACCTGAGAAGCATACTAATTATCATCATAATAGTAATTTCTGAGAGGGAGACAGTATGGTACTGGGAAGAGCACAGATATAAGTCAGATGAGTTAGTTTTGAGACTCTACTGTGTTTTTATGTCACTGAACTTCAGTTTACTTGTCTATAAAATGTAGGCAAATATTTCCTTCGCAGGGTTTCTGTGAGCTAATATGAGAAGGGTCTCCTGGTACTTGGTACATAACGGGCACTCAATGAATGCTAATTTCTTGGCTCTTTATAGAGTATTTTTGAAGAAGTCCTCATTATGTATTTCTTTGGATTATCATAATCTAGACAATATTCTTAATTTTGGAATATTAGTTATGAGAACACTACAGCTGGCCTCTGAATATTTCATTGTCAAGATAGAATAAAACATAAATCCATTTTTGAAGTCTTCCATTAAGTTGTCATTATTCTGATTTCTCTCTCTGTTACCAAAAGAGCAGGGTGGAGATGGCAACAGGATTGCAAACCAATTGGTAGTTGAATGACTTCAAATGCATTTTCTCTCACTCTCTTCCCCACCGCCCCCCCCCCAGGTTGCTTGATGAAATAAAGAGCAGAAAAACATTCCAAAAAATAGCAATGCCTTTAGGATTCTCCAAGTGGAATTTCCTCTTTCTCTTTCCATTCTTGGTTTTTGTCCCACCCACTGGGTCAGAGAACACATGCACAGTGGGATGTGAGGGGCTTCCTGAAGGGGCTTTGTGCTCTCTGAGCACTGGCAGATCCCTCTTGTCTGTCAGGGAACTTCCCAAGGGAGAAGAGGAAGCCTGGGGAGATGGAAGAAGAACCTTTTGTGGGAGGAGAGGAAGTCACTCCAAACCAGGGAGGAGGAAGACAGAAGGATATTAAAATGCAGGCAGATATCTGTTTCTTTTCTTTCTTTTAGCTAACACCAATTAGTGCCAACTGCTGCCTGCTGTATTCAGATCTTGCTGTTATTTTTTAATCGATCCTTAATTTTCTTCCTTTCTGTCACTCTTCTTGGTATGTTTTGGGTGAATGGTTACAGAAGTTCTCCTGTAAAAATGGTAGAAATTATTTTTTTTAATTAAAATTAGATTTTTCTAAAAATAGTTAACAAATGTTTAGTCTCAAAAATGAAATGCAATTATTTTATTCTTGAAATTCTTAATATAATTCTAAATGGCAGTGTGGCATCTCAGGCTACTTTTCAGTGACCATCTCATGCCCAGTCTTCCACTCCTTGCCGGCCTGACTGCCATTTTGTGTGGAACTGCCCTAGGGTAAAATCACAATAAAGTTATAGTAAAGCAAGAAGAAAGATTTTATTCAGCATATGTTCCAAGAGATAAAAGTGGAAAATGGACAAGCATGCTGCCAGAGCCATGTCTGCCCAAGTCTGAAGAATGTTACAGAATCATCAGTATATGTTAACACTACAAATGGATAAAATCATTCAAAGTTTCACCTTTTCACAGATTGGCAAAAAACTGCTAAATTTTGAAGAGTCTTTCTTAATAATCATTGGCAGTTTCCAGTAACAACAGCCAAGAGGGTCTTCATTGGTCCAACAAATCTTACTATTTAATAAAAAGTTAATAGAAAAATATGAAGATGGTAAATATGTGGGTCTTTTGTGCTCTGTTTAAGTATTTGTTTATGTGAAAGTTTCCCTAAAAATGTTTTCCAAGATTGTTCTAGCTATTGTTTTATACCTCAGAGCCCAGTTGATGTGTCCTAGTGAGTCCAGCTCCAGCTAGATCACATTCTTTATACTCAAGGACAGGGAATAATGGATCCAATTTTAACTCCCAAGTCCCTCCTTCCTTTTGCTCAGAGATTGGAGATTCCACATTGATGATCAAAACCTGGACTTAGTTGGGCTCCTAGATGGCAGCCATGGCAGGCTTTTTAAACTCATGGTGCTGGTTTTCCACTGGATACCATCTGGTTCTTCACAGGATCTTAAGTGAGAATTACATTCTCATCAATTGCACTGCAAAAATGAGCAGAATCGAGGTATATCAACATTTTAGCCCAAGCCTTTCTTTTGCCTTTTCAGTGTGTAAGACAAGAGAAGATAAGTTTTATTATGCCTAATACTATCAGGATGCAGACTAAAAAGATTACTATTGCTTGCAATAGTGATCTAGTCCATGTACTTATTCCTGATGATAACCAAATGAATAAATCTGGTGTCTGTAAGGGTGTTATAGTGCCTAACCAAGAAACTGGCAGTCTAATTCTATGTATATCTTGCTCTACTGCTCCTGTGTTAATTATCTAAATGCAACAAGAAGTATTTGTTACAGCACAGACTCCACCTTTTTGGGTTAATAAAAAATGTAAGGCTATTCTGTTATGTAATTCCACCTTGGCTAATGAAGTCAGAGATTGCTGTTGTGTTTCCATCCCATTAGCAACTTCATCTGCTATTTGTCCCATAGTGATTGATAAATTTCTTAAAGATTTTTCTAATTCAACTATACCATAAATAGGAATTAAAGCTCTTAGAAATGACCAACCTCACCCTGAGTGTTAGACCAATGAATTTTCTTCTGACTCTCATTTTATGTGTAACAATTTAACATTACCTTTCCAGTATTTATTAGCATCATTACTGTAAATATCCAAATGTAATCCTAAAGTTCCCAAAGTGCATTGCCCATGTGTTCATCAGGAATCTAAACAAAAGATTCCCCACATAAACTCACTGTCAGTTGGAAAGGGGTCATCTAAACTAGTATAGTTGGATCCACCACACAAAAACATATATCCATAAGGAACACACAAATTTTTTCTAGAGGAAACAGAAGGTATAGAAAAATTGCATGTGACAACCAAGTTTCCATTAGAGAATACATGATTAGCAAGATACATGATTAGACCTGTTGTAGATCTTCGGTTAATCTATTTAAAATATACTAAGTGTTTTTCCCAAGGGCAAGCTGCCCCTCTGTGGTTTACCTTTCAACAGTCATAGGTCACTTTCTCAGAAGCAGAAGTGGTGCCTAAGACAAAATGGAGTCTGAGCCAGACCTTGTGTCAGCCATTTTAGTTAGGCCAAGTGCCTCAGATTTAAGGTATCTTCAAATATTCCCTTCTTTTGATCATCCCAGGCACCATACAGTGAACTTGGAGGCAGAACAGAAACACTAGCAATAATATTAGGCCAATTGTCTGAAACAACCAATGAAACCATGACCCTAAGTTCTTTGAATCAAGGAAACAAAGTATTTGTTTATACATAAGTGGCATCAGTAATTGTTTTTCATGTGCCTCAGCAACTACATTCTGCAAAACCTCAGATTGCATATTAAATAAACACAGCAACATTTATCTATTAAGGCACAAACTGTTCCTTGGGAGATTAACAGGAAGTCTAATGCCATCCTATTCTATAAAATCATAGTATGAACTTCAGACACTTCTCTGGTTATGATATTTATTACTTTGCTATGCTAATCAACAGGAACTTCTAATTCAGCAGTTACTATATCTAAACCCATTAGTTAGATAATTTAGGAGAAAGGAGGAAAATGATTTTTTATATCCAGAAAGTAGAACCTTAAAACATCAGCAAATTTCCCACATAAAACCAATAGTAATCTTTCAGTTTACTCAGTATTATGTAGTTAATTTCTGTTCCACGTGATTCTGGATAAGCCACAGTCTGCACACTTTTCAGCTTCTACATAAGAGTTCTGGAAATCTTGATTTAGTATAGTCACAGTCCTCTTCACAAGTCCAGTATAGTCCATCCTTTTGTTGAGATATTTTGGTCAAACATTTTCAGCAAATCAGCAAAATAAAAACTTATCTGCAGAAGACAAAAATAATAGGGCCATGATTAATTTATAAAAATAACACTCTTAAAAGTGAAAAACCTGAGAGAAACTAATTACAAAAGTAACGCAAAGACAAATAAAGTCAGTTTGAAAAAAATTTAGACCAAAAACCTGTTGCTGTCTGTCGAGTTGATTCTGACTCACAGAGACTCTATAGGACACAGTAGAACTGCCCCATAGGGTTTCCAAGGACAGCTGGTGGATTTTAACTGCCAACCTTTTGGTTAGCAGCCATAGCTCTTAACCACTGTCCCACCAGGGCTCCAAAAAATACTTGTAAATATAATGATTAAACTTATTTTCAAAAAGCTTCAAATATAATACATAATAAGCTTGAGACATAATACCATATAGTCAGTGTCATTGATTCAATTGTGCCCCCCCCCAAAAAAAAAAAAATTATCTGGCAACTTGGTTAGGCCATGATTCCCAGTATTGGTGATTGTCCACCATTTCGTCATCTGATGTGATTTTCCTATGTGTTGTAAATCCTACCTCTATGATGTTAATGAGGTGGGATTAGCGGCAGTTATATTAATGAGGTAGGACTCAATCTGCAAGATTAGATTGTGTCTTAAGTCAATCTCTTTTGAGATATAAACAAGAAAATGAGCAGATAGACATGGGGACCTTATACTACCAAGAAACAAGAGCTAGGAGAATAGTGCATCGTTTGGACTCAGGATCCCTGCACTGAGAAGCTCCTGGACCAGGGAAAGATTGATGACAAGGACCTTCCCCCAGAGCCAACAGAGAGAGAGAGCCTTCTCCTGGAGCTGGCACCCTGAATTTGGACTTCTAGCCTTTGAAACTGTGAGAGACTAAACTTCTCTTTGTTAAAGCCATCTACTTGTGGTGTTTCTGTTATAGCAGCACTAGATGACTAAGACAGTCAGGGTATACCAAGAAAATACCAAGATTATCAAGTCTCTAAATACCTAAATAGTAATTAAAAAAAAAAAAACCTTCATGGATAAATGAAATAAATTTCCTAGTCAAACCACTGGCTTTGATGATGCTATTCAAAAAAATAAAATTGTGACCAAGTTAGCAATTAAAAAGTAATAAAATTATGACATAATATCAGGCTTTTGTTGTCTAATATTAGGCAAAAAATAAGACAAAATACTAACATATAAAATTTAACCCAAAGAGAATCAGGCACTTCTCTTGATTTTGACAACAAGTTCCATGTAATTTATAACATATTAAATAAGTCTTTTTAGAATTTTTCCTTTATAAAAATTTTTTGTGGCTCTCCATGAAGTTTCAGAGTTGTCAGGAATTTATTATAGGTCACCAAGAAACAATACTTAAGTTAAATAATCTTAAAAGATCTTAAAGATAAAAACCTTAGCTTTTTTTTTTAAGCCATGCAGCTTTATTCTAATGAGAATCTTATTCTAATGAGAGGTTGAGCCTTTGCCTTTGAGGTGGATTGCACAAACAATAAATTAACCCTTCAACCCAGTAATCAAATAAAATTTTATTTTAACAGCAAGAAACTCAATTCTTTGTTTTATAAGCTATTTAATACTAAAGCTCTAAAAATCTCATAAATTAAACCATTAAATTTTTAGCCAGACAGATAAAACTTTTGACCATATCAAGTAAATTTCTTTTTAATAAACCTCTTAAACTTTGTCTTTGTTGCATATCTGTTATAGTAAACACGCTGCCATCGAGTCGATTCTGACTCTGAGCAACCCTATAGGACAGAGTAGAAATGCCGCATAGGATTTCCAAGGAGCAGCTGGTGGATTTGAACTGCTGACTTTTTGGTTAGCAGCCATAGCACTTAACCACTGGGCATCCTTTTGAATGGCAAAAATGAACACACTCATTAGCAGACCCAAATATACACACACATATATCCTTTCTCTGTGACATAAAATTCAAATGTATATAAATTTAAATTATGATGAATATTTATTAACTTGATTTGATATAGTAAGTTACCTAAATTACTTGGAAATTACTGTTGAAATAAAGTTTGTTTAAATAGTCTAAGTTTTCATTCAACTTTCACTATTTCCCATATTTTCCCCAGTCTAATTTTAGCCCTTAAAGATTTTATCAACTGGCTTTGGAAATCACAAAGTCTCTGCTCAACTGACCAATTCATTGATATGGATATAACCTTAAGTCTCTGGCTAGGGGGTGGAAACATTTCTCCATGCCATTTCAGGTATGTCTTATTGTGATCTCTATTTTTTTCGCTTCCTAGAATTCCTCTACAATAGAGAGAACTTGTTTACAGTTCTTTTATGATTGGGATCCATCCAATTTCTGGTAATTATAGTAAGACAGCATTTGTCTTCATTTTTTTTTTTTTTT
>NW_004443972.1:6434002-6464503 GCF_000243295.1 Trichechus manatus latirostris | reverse complement strand
AAAGGTCTCCACCTAGTTGGAAAGAGTCTTTCAAAAGCTTCCCTGGACCTAGGGGGCAGTGAGTTGAAGATAATGGTGATGGAATAATTTGGAAAAGGGTAGTGAGAATAGCAGCACAACTGGAAGAAAGTAATCAATGTCACTGTATTGTACATGTAGAAACTTTTGAAATGGTGTAACTTTGACTATGTATATTTTCACCAAAAGAAAGGTCCTCCAAGGTCGAGAAGGGAGAGTGTTGACATATCATGGGGTTGTTAACCAATGTCATAAAACAGTATGTGTACTGACTGTTTAATGAGAAACTATTTGTTCTGTAAACATTCATCTAAAGTACAATAAAAAACAAAATAGAGAGAGAAACAGTTTGTGCCTTAATAAAAAAAAAAAAAAACCTTCCCTGGAGCTATATGACTTCAGAAGATGGGTGCCAAGGAGGCCTGATCCTTCCTTGCTCTCTCTTTCTTTCAACTCATGGTAGAAGACAAGATTAGGTCATTCCAATTCATTTACATATGTTTAAGTTGGCCTAGGCATTTTGAAAGGCAAAATATAACTAATTTCTTTCCCTTTTGCTATTCTTCTCGTAAGCAGTTTTGCTTTCTCTTTATCATAACCTTTTACCTACTCAGTAAATACCAAAGTTCTTTAGCAATTTTGTAAATGAATCCATCGTTTTTTTTTCTAGCCTTTCTTTCTTTTTTTTCTTTCTAGGCTTTTCCTATGCCTCCCTTTCTCTATTATGGAACAGCTAGTTTTACTTAAAGACAAAATTACCCCTTTTCCTGAAATAAAACACATTTAATAATATCTAGCTTAAGTTACTTAGAAAGGTTTCCCTTTTAAGATTGACATAGTACAGAACATAAAAATCTTAGTGCACTTTTCAAATAGACCAATTTATATTAAAATTTTTAAAAGTAGCTACAAAAAGTCTAAATCATAAGACAGACATAAGATACAGTTTTTCTTAGATGAGAAAAGAACTGAGGTTTTAAGACAGTCTTACAAAAAAACCCCAGCAACTGTCAGCCATAGCTTCCAACCTGATACAAGACAGAAACTAAGACACAACACTCTAGACCAGAAGCAAGCTTTCAGAGCAAAATGAGACAGTTAAGACCACATAAAGTCACCTAGTACGTGAGGCCAGCTCAAAAAACAGGCTTATACAATACAACACAAAATGATATGGGGAACCTAGTTTCTTAAGGCATATATAGAAATTTTTGGTAAGATTGACTTAATTCAATGGAAAAAAACAGTTTCTAGATAAAACTTACTAACTTGCCAGAGACTCAGATTAACTTGCCAGACACTCTGACAAACCTAAGCATCAGACAAATATTCCCCAAAGAGGTAAGAAAAGGCAACACAAATGGGGGCTCATTTTCCCAAAGTAGAAGAAAAGAAAAAAACAGAGCAGATTGGAACCTGTTTTCCCAAAGTGATCACTGAAATTCCAAATTACTCCTAGTATAGTAAGCTTATAATATTTTTAAATATGAACCCCAAGCCAGCGTCCCAGTGTGGGGGAGTGGGGAATTTAGACTTATTTATTAAGATCTTAGGCTCTAAAGTTCAAGTTTTGGTTTCCTTTTTTTTTTTTTATTTTTTTTTTAGCTTAATTCATTTTGCTGCTTAGAGACTTAGTCTTTTATTTTAGACCTTAAATATACTAGTTCCTCCAATTGGAAAGTACTTTAAAGTAGCTACTGATGATTTTAATTTTAAAATTGTGATACTTTATTGAGAAATTGAATCATAAAACAGGTCTGGAGCTGCCACCTTCCCCTACAAATTTCATAAGACAGGTCAACATAAAAAGGCAAACAGTAAAATTACAGGATCAATTAAAAAAAAAATCTGAAGAGCTAAAAAGGTATTTCAGCAAGAGTGTAAGAAAAATACTTCGCACTGATTTTAATTTATTTTAGATCCCTTTGCTTCTAATTTTTGTCTTAAAAAGACTAATCTGGTCAATTCAAAAGTCCCCCATTTAGGCCACTGTAACAAATTCTTTTCTTTCATTAAATCATACCATTTTCTAAATGCCCGAGATTAGACCCAATATTCTTTACTATGTCAGCAATGAGTGTGCTGGATGTTGGGCCATCAATTTTACTTTTCTCTTGGTTATTTCTCATTTTAAATTTGGAAAGGGGAAAGGAAAGAAGTTTCAAAACAGAATATTATTTTCCTGATTTTCTCTGAGTCACAAAAAGAAACCTAATGAGGAATGCCGTGGGGTTCAGATGGTGTTTTGCATGGACCAATGTGTATCTTCATTGTGTGAGAGTTTGCTTGTGGGTGGCAGGCAGCCTAGTACTCTAATTTGTCTCGCCACCACCTTATCCTGTCCTGAGAGTCTTTAACATTCATGATGAGCACTGGTAACCACCCTAATAACTTTTACTGGTTGACCCATGCCCAAAATTTGCAGCTTACAGTGACCCAGAGTTCTTTAAAAATAGAATTACCCATTTAATGTTTCAAATACCCAAATCCAGATACCAAACTGCAGTTTGCCAAAAGAATTACTAGATGTCACTCTTAACCAAACAAGCAAAAATCTAAGAAAGATTCTCCTTAATTAAACAACCGATTTGCAAACAAAATGCCCAACAAAACTTAAGGAAACATGAGAAAGAGAACAAAAAAAAAAAAAGCAAAAACTTGTTTCCTGAGAGCACTTACCTTGTCAGTGTCGAAGGAATGTGGATTGTGAAAGTCTGGTGTCCAGAAGATAGGACCTCTCTTTGCTGGATTCTGCTCTGCAGTCCAGGTCTCCTCAAGGCTGACTGGCTTCAGAAAATACTGCCAGACTATACCATTAATTGTCCTATGGTAAAATCACTCCAAGTTGTGGTAAAGCAAGAGGAAAGATTTTATTCAGCATATGTTCCAAGAGGCAAAAGTGGAAAATGGACAACCATGCTGCCAGAGTAATGTCTGCCTGTGTCCAAGAAATGTTACAGAATAGGCAAAAGTGGGAAAATGGGCAAGCATGCTGCCAGAATCATGTCTTCCCGAGTCCGAAGAATGTTACAGAATCATCAGTATATATTAACATTACAAATAGATAAAATCATTAAAAGTTTCACCTTTTCACAGGTTGGCTAAAACCTTCTAAATCACTTTGAGTCTACATTTTGAATTGTCTGTCTTAACAATCATTGCTATACGTTTCCGTAACGACAGCCGGGAGGGTCTTCATTGGTCCAACAAATCTTACTATTTAATAAATGCTCATAGAAAAAGATAAGAGTGGAAAATATGTGGGTCTTTTGTGTGTTATTTAAGTATTTTTTCATTTGAAAGGGTTCCTAAAAGATGTTCCAAGATTGTCCTAGCTATTGTTTTTATACCTCAGGGCCTGGTCGATATGTCCTTGTGAGTCGTTGTGTGTCCAGCTCCAGCTGGGTCACATTCTTTATGCTCAAAGACAGGGAATAATGGCTTCAATTTTAACTCCTAAGTCAGGACGAATTATTTCTTAGCTTCCTAAATATTTACCTCTATCTCAGACTTGTTGTTTTACCTTCTTTTTTTGCAGATTGGAATTTTTTGGTGGTTGGGGGAAGGGAGTACTGCAGATGGGCAGTTGCTTAGCTTTTCTCTACAATATGATTTTTTATTTTTTTAAATATTTTATTTTATTTAGTTGTTGAAAATATGCACGGCAAATGCATACACCAATTCAAGTTTATACATGTACATTTCAGTGACATTGATTACATTCTTCAAGTTGTGCAACAATTCTCACCTCCTTATTTGAGGTGTTCCTCCCCCATTAACATACGCTCACTGCCCTGTAAGGGTTCCTATCTAATTACAAGTATGATTTTTTCAAAGGCAACATTCATCTAACTAAAAAAAACAAAAACAAACCAAACCTATTGCTGTTGAGTTGATTCCGACTCATAGTGACCCTATAGGATAGAGGAGAACTGCCCCATAGTGTTTCCAAGGAACAACTGGTGGATTTGAACTGCCGACCTTTTGGTTAGCGGCTGTAGCTCTTAACCACTGTGCTACCAGGGCTCCATCTAACTAAAAAGCAGATACTTTTTTCTTCTCTGTTGTCCATTGGTTTTCAAATGATGACATATTATATCCAAACATTGTCTCCCACCTCTCTAGCCACATCACATTCTCATTATTGCATGAAAATGCCTTACCTTTCCATACCTTCATGTTTCTGTATCAGTTGTTGTAGAGTCATCTGTGATTTATGGTGACACCATGTGTATCAGAGTTGAACTGTGCTCCCTAGGAGTTTTAATGGCAGTTTTTTTTTTTTTTTTTTGTAGTAGATTGCCAGGCCTTCTGAGGTGCCTCTGCATGGACTTGAATCTCCAAACTTTTGGTTAGCAGCTAAGCACATTGACCATTTGCACCACCCAGGACTGTGCATTTGGTTACTAACGTGTAATTCAGGAGTAATGTGACTATGTCTGAAATTCTTACAGCTGCTGTGTAAACTTCTGTTACTTCTCCAAAATTCTATCCAAATGCCGTCTACTTTGTAATGTTTTCTTTAGCAATTAATCACTTGATTATTTCCTTTTCTGTGTCTCCACAGCACACAAGTTCTATAGAGGCAACTCTCTACTATGTGCAACAAAGTAAACTATCTTTTTACATATCTGTCTCCCCCATCACATAGGCCGTGACGCCTGTGAATGTTTTATCAACTTTTAATACATAATACCAATTTTTTCCTCTATAAATGTTTGTACTAATTTACACACTACCATCATTATGAGTACCATTTTCTCTCCATTCTAACCGACACGGATAACATAGTTTTTAAAAAATATTTGCTAATTCAGTAGACCAAATTTGGCATCTCATTGTCATTTTAATTTATATTCCATTGACTACTTTTGAGATGAAACATTTAACAATATATTTTTCATAGTAACTGCTATTTGTGTTTTGAGTTAATCATAGTTTGAGGCTGGTTCAATTCTATGATTTTAGTATAATGTGCTCCACCCAACCCAACCTCTTACTTCCATCCTATTCAGCACTTCTGGGGATTATGATATTTTGCAAAACATTTTACTGTCGTCATTTGATGAAGTTATTTCACTGGAAGATAAAATTAAGGCTATAACATTTTCCCGGAAAATGTTAGTGTTGAGTCAGTTCTCAATAGTTATCTCCGCCTAGTCACACTACTGCTGAATTACACATCACTACTAGTAAGTCCAATAAAAATTTGTTCCAAATGACACCTACTAATAAATCTGGAAAAGGTTTGAAAAGCCCCTAGGAGTCAGTGGAAAGTTGTTTTTTATGCTAATAAAATTTTAGAGTACATTTTATACTTGTGTTGAAGGATCTTAGGAAAAGAGGAAAGGGATTTAGAAAATAGTTAGAAAGCTTGTCAATGTTTGATTTCATGTGACTGAAAATAATCCCCTGTTAATTACTATAATGGTGATAAATGTACAATAATAATAATAGCAAAGATGTATTGAGGGTTTACAAGATGACAGACATTATTTCTAACGCTTTACACATTTTAACAAATTTATTCTTTATAACTTTCTCTACCTTTTCCCACCCTACTTGATTTCCTGAAAGTCTGAGGTTCATGGACAGCATCACTGGGGTCACTTGTCATCTGGTCTTTAGGGGTGTATGGCCAATGTGAGGGAGGCAGAAGGAGGGTGAAGTTGGGGTATTTATTTCCTGGCCTCCTTTCTGCCAGGTTGAGGCTATTGGCTGCATCCTCTACTAAAGGAAATGGCCCTTCTCTTGAGGTCCTCTGAGTACAATTACCCTCTGGATGCTGGTATCTCCTTTCTGCCTGAAGGTGATAATAGTGCTCTGATCAACCCTTTGTAGCCAGTACCTTTATTAAGCCTCCTCAATTACCCCACTGGAGTGTACCATCTGTTTCCTGCCAGGATCCTGGCCAATAAAGTTGACTGACTGGCTGAGGATGAAATTCAGTTATAAATTATCTTCCACAGCATTTTAATGACGTTGCTTTATTGCTTCTTGCTTCTAGTGTTGCCGTTGAGAAGTCTGATGATATTTCAATTCCTGAATTTTTATAAGGAATCTGTCTCCCCAGCAGCTTGTAAAATCTTCTCTCTGTCCTTAGTATTATGAAATTTCACATAGTTGTGTCTTTTTCAGAGATTTTTTTCCCATCATTGTATTGGACAGTAGGCTCTTTTAATCTTAAAGTCATGCCCTTGAATGCTAGAGATTTTTCTTGATTAGTTTACTTCTGATTTCTTCTTCTCTGTTTTCCAATTTCTCTCTGGCATTGTATTTCTGTATCTCAGATGTTGGAACTTCTTCTCTTGCCCTTTAGTTTTCCTGACCTTTTATAATTTTTTTTTATCCACCTATTGAAGATTTCCTTAACTTTATCTTCCAAGGCATCTATTGAGTTTTTCAATTCTGCCATCATCATATTTAATTTTCAAGATCTCTTTTCTGCTCCTTGATGATCCTTTTTAAAAGTATATATTTATACTAATCATTTACTGTCCAGTTGACTCTGATTCATGGCAACTCCACATGTGTCAGAGCAGAATTGTGCTTCGTAGGGTCTTCAATGGTTGATTTTTCAGAAGTAGATCACTAGGCCTTTCTTCTGAGGTGCCTCTGAATGGACTTAAACTGCTAACCTATTAGTCAGCAGCTGATTGCCTTAACATTTGCACTACCCAGTTACTCCAGTATTTATTTTTCATGGATGTAATATTGATTGCTAGTTTTTGAAATTTTGTTCTCTATGCTTACTCTCTGTTTTCTCCAAGTTCCTTTTGTTCATTTGTTTTCATCACTGTCTTTCATACTAGATGCTTCCTCAATACCTGGCAGCCCTTAGGTGTTTGCACATATTTAAGAATTGGAAGTAAAAAAAATAAATGGAAGCCCTGAGTGCATGAGTGAGTTTTGCTGGTTATGATCTTCATTCTAGGGTGATCTGGCCTGGCTGTATTGCTGGGAAACACTCAATGTCAGTATCATTAGGTATGAACTCTTGAACTGGTCCTATTCTCCAGACAAAAATCTTTTAATGACCAACTTGAAAGATATAGCCTGACTGCCAGGTTCAGGGGGCTCAGTGCGGCAAGTAGGCTGACACTACATCATTCACTAGCAAATATTCACTCAGTCTTCCTGTTTTTAGTACATCACATCCATTATCTATTGTAACTGATTTTTATCGGCCCAGAGACCCTCTATTTTACCCTCTTCAAAGGAAAGGGACTTCCAGGGGAAGGGCAGTGGCCAAGCTGATCAGAATTAGGGTATGGATCTGGTTATGATGATTCTTCAAAAACTTTCAACCAGTCGTCACATTTTACCACTTCTACAAGTATGTGACACTATTAATTCCTGACCTTTTTTTCTTCTCTACAGTATAAACCAGTTCTCAGATTTCCTCACTTCTAGTGTTGGGTTTAGTTTCTTGTTCTGCTAAGATAGTTGCTACTCTCATGTCTGCTTTCCAGCTTCCAAAATTTTGTTGCTCTTAAAATGTATCAGTTTAATGTCATTTTAGTGGAATTTCAGGAGGGAAAGGCTATTAATCATTTATTAAATCTGCCCTTTACCCACTTAAAGCTGATTATAACTTTCTGTTGCTGAAAGAGAGATCCATAATAGCCAGATCTTTGCCTTCTCTGGAGTCCCTGGGTGGTGTAAATGGTTAATGCACTCAGTTGCTAATCTATAGGTTAAGTTCACCCAAAGGTGCCTTGGAAGAAAGGCCTGGCGATCTACTTCCAAAAAATCAGCCATTGAAAACTCTATGTAGCAAAATTCTACTCTGACACATATGGAGTCACCATAAGTCGGAACGAACTTGAAGGCAACTAGTTTTTTTCCTTTTGTATGCTCTAAACTGCTCCCTTTCCTAATATTTGGCTGTTTATTAGTTATTATTGAAAGAAGACCACTTTATAATCTGAGTCTGGTAAGATATATTATTCTTGCGTGGAAATGAGTGACTTTGTGAGGAAAGGAAGGATGACTCAAGAACTGTGCTCTGAGTATCATGGTTAGAGCACCATACTATTAAGTTAATAATAAGCCCCAATTTGGGGCAGATAATTTTACCCTCTGCCATGGCCACCATGCAAACTATTGCATTTCATTTTAGCACTCTCATCTACCTTTTGAGAAATCCTCCAATGTAAGTGTTCTAATGGGAGGTACTTAGTCACCTTGGCCTTGGCTGATTCAGGGTGTATATGATCTTGGATGATCCTATTGAACACTCTTTCCTACACTTTGTTGTGCAAACGATGAAAGATAGTGGGAACAGATGGAGGCCAGATTTATCACAGGGCAGAGTCCTTTTCTTCTTATTGAGTGATCATTGTTGGGGTTTCTGCTGCTCGACCTGGTGACATAGCCCCCTGTGAGAGTAATTCTCAAGCCTGGCCATTTGGTCTCTCATCAGTTGTTCTGCCCTGATGATCTCCTAATAAATTTCTTTTTTCCTGAAAGTAGGCGGTGATATTTCAGTTGCTTGCAAACAAGAGCTCTGACTGATACACATGGCAATCATGGGAAGCCACTTTGCAAGTGCCATAGCAAAAGGGGAGACTAGAATGGGTAGACAAAAATCCAACAGATTGTAAGAAAATAAATTAAAAATGCTTGCCCTTGTAGGAATGGATTAGCAGCGTCCTCTGCCTATGAACACAATGGCATGCTTTTACAATCTCTCTTGCTTATAGTCTAAGGGTAGGTCACAGTTCACTTATGAGCCTCTGAAATCCCATGTTGTTTTAACAGAGCCAAAGGGAATGAGTCACTAATGAGCATCAGATTTGCCTTTGGCTAAAATGCCAATGGGATTTATTTAGTAATATTTGGGAGAAATTCCTAAAAAACAAGACAAATCTAAATAAGTCTGATAAACTAGGTGGAAAATAAAATTGGTTTTAAAGCTACCAATATTTCGTCACTCCTGTGTTGCTGCTGTTGTTGTTAGCTGCTGTAGAGTCAGCCCCCAACTCATGGCGACCCTATCTGTTGTAGAGTAGAACTACTCCATAGGGTTGCCTTGGCTGTAATCTTTAAGGAAGCAGTTCACCAGGGCTTTCTTCCCCAGAGCCACTGGGTGGGTTCAAAATACCAACCTTCAGTTTAGTAGCCCATCGCAAACTGCTTGTGCCACCCACACTCCTATCACTTCTGTTCATTCAGTTAAATTAAATGGGTTCGATTTGACTTACGGCCTTAGTTAATTGACCTTGGCGGCAATCTAATCTACCACACACACCCATATACACAAAACGTACCTTAAAAATACTAAAGAAGTATATGAAACATGTTCATTGTATAAATAATTTCTAACAGTACAGGAATATATGAAGTGAAACCTGAAAGGCCTCTCCTCCAATCTTCATCCTCCCCAATCTACCCCAATTCCATTCCCCCCTCATAGACAACGTCTGTTAACAGTTATAAGTGTATGTTCTTCCAGACCTAGGAGTGCCTTTCTTTTCCTCCATATCTATACACACATTTATAGATCTGCATATTTATTTATGTAAATATGACTGTGAGGTTGGCGGAGGACCAGGCAGTGTTTCTTTCTGTTATACATAGGGTCACTATGAGTCGGAACCGACTTGACAGCACCTAGCAACAACAGCAACAACAATCTGATTATTATCCACCACCTGTCCAGTTTGTTGTACTGTAGTGATTTGTGTGTTGCTGTGATACTGAAAGCTATGCCACCAGTATTTTAAATACCAGCAGGGCCACCTGTTGTGGACAGGTTTCAGCAGAGCTTCCAGACTAAGACAGACTAAGAAGAAAAGCCTGGTGATCTACTTCCAAAAATTAGCCAATGAAAACCTTATGGATCACAACAGAACACTGTCCGATTAGTTTGCTTTGGACAGGAGGGATAAATCACTCTAGGAAGACATCATGCTTAGTAAAGTAGAGGGCCAACGAGGGTAAGGGAGACCCTCAGTGAGATGGATTGGCACAATAGCACAACAATAGACCCAAACATGCTGATGATAGGATGATGATGCGGGACCAGGTAGCATTTTGTTCTGCTGTACGTAAGGTTGCTTTGAGTAGGAGTCAACTCGACAGCAACTATCTATCTAGTCTTATTATACTTGTTACCCTGTGATCTGATTTTTTTCATTTATCCAATACATTTTGAAGATATTTTCAAGTCAGTGCGTATAGATTTCCTTCATTCTTTTTAAAGACTATGCAGTATTACATAATACGGCAAGATATAATTAATTCGGTGAATTTATGAATTTAGGTTGTTTCTATTTTTTTTTACTATTACAAGCAATGCTAACATAGACATTCTCTGGTATATATTTCTGTATGCACATAAGTATTCCTATATGATAAATTATTCCAGAAGTTGAACTTTTAAGTTAAAGGGTGTACGTGTTTAAAGATGATTTCCTATGGTTTTAATTTGCATTTCTCTGCTTACTGGTGAGTTTGAGCATCTTCATATCTTTACCATGAAATTGCCTGTTCATATTATTTTTCCACTTATCTACTGGGTTGGTTATCTCTTTCTTATTTATTTGAGTAACATATTCATAGTAAAGCACTTTCATGATATCCAGTAGAAGTCTGTAAATGAATAGCGATTTTCACCTCCTTACCCTATTTGCCATAATTGAAACAATATAAAAGCCTAAGAGCTTACTAAACTTTTTAAATTACAGTGCCAAGATGTCCATCAGTGCTAACCATATGCATTAATCCAACCCGTACTATGTATCTCAAAATAAATTAAGAAGACAAATAAATTACTGAGATAACTTTCTCTACATGGCTTTTTTTTTTTAGAATTTTTAAATTTCCCAAACCAAAGGTCCATCAACTGATGAATGAATAAACAAAATATGATATATACATACAATAAAATATAACAAAAAATTATTCAGCCATAAAAAGGAACGAAGTTCTGATACATGCTACAATATGGATAAGCCTTGAAAATGTTATGCTAAGTGAAATAAGCCAGACATGAAAGGTCACATATTGTATGATTCCATTTATATGAAACTTATTTGAGAAATCAGTTTGAAAGTGAATGGGCCTATACAGAGAGACAGAAAGTAGATATGTCAATGACTACTTAGAGCTGGGGGGGATGGAGGGATTGGGGACGGATGATAATTAAGGAGTGCTGATATCTTTTTGAGGTAACGAAAATGCTTTAAAATTGATTATGGTGATGCTTACTCAACTCTGTGAACATACTAAAAACCATTGAATTGTATACCTTAAATGGATTAACTGTATGTTATGTGAATTATGTCTTGATAAAGTTGTTACCAAATGCATCCTGAGCATTTTTCTTAGAGAAATGGAAAATGTGTGTGTCACATAAAAACCTATATGCAAATGTTATAGCAGCTTTGTTGTCATAGCCCAAAACTGGAAGTAACCCAGATATTCTTCAAGGGGTGAATGGATAAACAAACTGTGGTACATCCATACCTTGGAATAGTACAATACTCAGCAATAAAAAAAGAACAAACTATTGATATATACAACTTGGACAAATCTTCAGGGAATTATGCTGAGTGGAAAAAAAAAAAAAAAAGAGCACATCCTAAAAGCTCATATACTGTCTCTATACTCTCTGAATAACATTCTTTGATGAAAAAATTACAGAAATGAAGAGCATTGAAAATTTAAACTTCTGCTGTAATACTTTCAATTTCCGGTTTAAAAGCATCCTGCTCTTCTTTCTTATATGCTGTATATATTCTCTTATCCTTCTGAGAATATTAATCATAAGTTTAAAAAATTATCCATCTGTTCCTTGCATTATCATGTGTATGTGTGTGCATGTGCACACATGTGTATTTTTGTCTTGTCTTTCAAGTAAAAGCTTTTCTCAAATATTGGGTGATCTTCGACGATTCCTGTATGTATGTGGGCTGTCAAGCGGTGGATTTTACCCCAGAAAGATTGGTCAGGGATGTGACTGTTTCTCGGCAATAGCTGTTGGCCTTTTCTTTTGGGAGGGTCACTTTCTCCAGAAAGGGGTCTTCTAGTCTTTTCGCAGGTGCTGATGGTGGTGATATAAGCCTGGCATTCTGTGATCTGGGAACTGCAAGTTGGTTGGTCTCATTGTTCAGAATGCAGAATTTCACTTTATCTCCTTGCTGTCAGTAAAGTACTTCAATCCTGTCTCCAATGTGCCTGGTATCCTTAAGTTCAGAGAGTTCCTAGTTCAACCTCTCCTGGAAGGAATTT
This sequence comes from Trichechus manatus latirostris, assembly GCF_000243295.1. Taxonomy (NCBI): domain Eukaryota; kingdom Metazoa; phylum Chordata; class Mammalia; order Sirenia; family Trichechidae; genus Trichechus; species Trichechus manatus. Next base: position 6,452,248 of record NW_004443972.1, on the reverse strand, counting down.
CCAGTCTTGTGCAGGGGGTGGGGGAGAGGTGAGTTACTTGGCTATGCAGGGTTGGGCACGAGATGTAGTGGTTGAACTGTTTTTATATAAGCCATCCTCATCCTCATCAGCATCCCACATTCAGAGAGAGCTGGTGGCTCTAATTTCTGGGGCTTTTCAGAGTTTAGCAGTGCTAATCACTATGTTTCCTGACACCTCCCACTCCACCCCAAATGTAAACATTTAGTTTCAGCTTTCTCTGGTCTCCTAAGTTAGTTTTTATAAGTTCATTTTGTTGACGTCTCTTGGCTGCTATTATTTCCTCTCCCATTCTCTTTGTGTTGGTGAATTTTTGAGTTAAAAAAATGTCTTTACCATAATTTCAGAAAGGTTTTGGGTGACAATGAAAGTAAACAGGTGTTTTATTTTGCCATGTTTTAGTGTGATTTAGGAAGTAATATTGGAGTTATTATTCCCTGTCCTTGAGCATAGAGAATGTGACCCAGCTGGAGCTGGGCTCACAAGGACTCACAAGGACACATCAACTGGGCCCTGAGGTATAAAGACAATAGCTAAGATAATCTTGGAAAACACCTTTTAGGGAAACTTTCACATCAAACACAACACAAAAGACTTTTTACTCTTATCTTTTTCTATTAGCATTTAGTGAATAAAAATTTGTTGGACCAATGAAGACCCTCCTGACTGTCGTTACTGAAACCTGTACCAATGATTGTTAAGAAAGACAATTCAAAATGTAGGATCACAGCTTCTAGCCAATCTGAAAAGGCTAAGCTTTCAATGGTTTTGCCCATTTGTAATGTTAATATATACTGATGGCTCTGTAACCGTTCTTTGGACTCGGGCAGACAGGGCTGTGGCAGCATGCTTGTCCGCCTTCCCATTCTTGCCTATTCTGTAATGTTCTTTGGACTCAGGCAGACAGGGCTGTGGCAGCATGCTTGTCCATTTTCACACTTTTGTCTGTTCTGTGATATTTCCTTGGACTCAGGCAGACATGGCTCTGGCAGCATGGTTGTCCATTTTCCCACTTCTGCCCTTTTGAATATATGCTGAATAAAACTTACTTGTTGCTTTACTCTACTTTATGAAGTTTTTCCCCTACAACAAATGGAAGCCGTCACTTCTTATATTTTATTTTTTTGGTTTTAACGAAGAGAAGTTTATTTCCTTACAATAAAGTAGGCTAAAAGTCCGAATTCAGGGCGTCAGCTCCAGGGGAAGTCTTTCTCTCTCGGTCAGCCTTCTCATCAGTGTTCCCCTGGACTAGGAGCTTCTCGGCGCAAGGACCCCGGTCCAAAGGACGCGCTCTGCTTTCTTGATGATATGAGGTCCCCTTCACTTCTTATATTTTAATATAAATATAAATGGTGGGGCATTCTGGAAAGATGACAGTGTAAACAGACCATTGTTCCAACCTTCCCCTACAAATGCAACAAGAAATACAACAAGGAAATGGCACTCGGCTTTGAGGAACTCTGAATCGGGGAGCAGAGGAAAGCAATGGGGAACTGCAGACAAGCAAGAATCAATGAATCAACAGTGAGTTGCATATAATAGGAAAACTGCTTCTCCCACCATCCCTGCCCTACCCCCAGCCGACTGTGTGAACTGAGGAAGTGGCGCCAGAAAAACAGCTTGTTTCCCTAATCACCAAACTCCCTAATGAGACAAAGAGACAGGATCCCAAGCTTCTGCTCAAAAATCAACAAGGCACATCTCCCTGGGCTTCTGTTTGGAGTGTGCTAGCACCTCCCACACCCAGACTCTGTCGGCTGCAAGCCTGCTGTGAATTGCTACAGAAGGTCCCCTGCAGTGAAGTCTGCTCTCGTTAGTCGGCACTCTACCTGCCTCCCTGTGCACCCAATAGCTCAGGCCTCTGAAACCAACAGGACAAACCTCCTTGGGGTCAATTTGGATTAGTCTGCCCCCACTTCCAGTTGGCACTGAGGACTGCTGACTGAGGCTACTGTGTGCTAGGCATCTTGAGTGGAGGCTTGAGCCACTGCCAGCATACTACAGGAGGGCTCTGATAGCAATAAGAGAGACCTCCCTGTGGGTTCATTTGGAGAGTGACAACCCCTCCCCACCCGAACACTGTCACCTACAAGCCTGCAGTGAATGGCTACTGAAGGCCCCTGGAGAGGAGTCTGCTCCCAGAGTCAGCACTCTACCTGCCTCTCTGGGCAGCCCATTGCTCAGGCTTCCGAAACCAACAGGACAAACCTCTTGGAGGATTAATTTGTATTCATCTGCCCCTACTTCCAGTTGGTGCTGAGGACTGCTGTCTAAGGCTGCTGTGTGCTAGGAAGCAGGCATCTTGAGTGCAGGCTGCATTCACAGCCAACAATCTACCGAGGGTGGGGTACCTACTGATAGACCTCGATGGAGATCTGACCAGTGTGACACCCCTCCCCCATCTGGTAATTATTGGTTGTCAGGGTGTTGCAAACTGCTACAGAAGGCCCCTGGAGTGGAGTCTGCTCACATAGTCAGCCCTTTGCTTTCCTGTGTACCCCATAGCTCAGGCTTCTGAAATCAACAGGACAGACTTCCCTGGGGATCAGCCTGGGTCTGTCTGCTTCCTCTTCTGGTTGGCCCTAAGGACTGCTGACTACAGCTGCTGTATGCTTGAAAGCAGGCATCTTGAGTTGAGGCTACATACTATGGGGCAGGCTTTGATAGCAACAAGGCAGACCTCCCTGAGGGTCTCTTTGGAGTGTGACTACCTGTCCCTCAACAAGTAACTGTCAGCTGCTGGACTGGTACAAACTGTTACAGAAGGTTCCCTCCAGAGGAGTCAGGAGGTGGGTCACCTAAGTGGAGACTGTTCCCCCAATTACCACAGGGCCACTGGGGCTCTGAAACCAACAAGACAGATCTCTTGGAGGTCCTTCTGGGGGGTGCTAGCCTCTCTTCCTCCTGAAATGGAGCCAAGTCTGCCTGTGCTTCCCCTAAATACCAGCTTACATATAAGCAGCCCTTGCAGATCAGGGAAGGGAAACTTGGGCAAAACTGGAGGGCAACACCCAGCCCCAAAGGGAACTTACTAGGTGTGGGTTTTCCAACTAAAGACGTGGTTGCAGAAATAGGGAAAGAAAAACTGAATCTGTTGCTGTTGGGTTGATTCCAACCCATAGTGACCCTAGACCCTAGAGGAGAGAGTGGAACTGCCTCACAGGGTTTCCAAGGAGTGGCTGGTGGATTTGAACTGTCAACCTTTTGGTTAGCAGCCATATCACTTAACCACTGCACTGCCAGGGCTCCAGAAACAGAAAGGGAAGGATGAAATAATCTGAAAGAGGGGACTCACCCCCTGGCGGATAGATTGATTAATACACTACATCTATTCTGAGCGGTGGTACTCACTGGTGGACCGACTGACCACAGTGTTCTTTGGTGTGTTTGGGAGAAATTGAAAGTTGAAAAATGAGATCTGGAACTTTCGAATCCCAATTAAACCAGTGCTGGAGAAGGAGCTATCACAGAGAAGGAGAGGAAATGATAAGCAAAGGTCGAAGGCTCTGCCCACCTAAGAATCTCTTGTAGAAAGTAGTGAGGGCCAAAACACCAAATACTGGGGAAAACTGAGAAAGTTAACATTCTCGAAAATTCCAATGTCCCAACAAAAAATCAAAAGACACACAAAGAACAGAGGAACAATGGCCCATCCAAATGAACATGACAAGGGAGTTAAATGCATTTAGGGATGACCAAATAATGAAAAAGATGGAAGAATATGATACAGCAATATTAAACATAATTAAAGAATGAAAGGAAAACATAGACAAAGAGCTAAAAGAAATAAGGAAAACAATACAAGAACAAAATGAGGATCTTAAAAAAAGAGATATTACAACTGAAAGGGCCAATAATTGAAATGAGAAATACAACAGAAGGACTTATCAACAGATTTAATCAGGCAGAAGAAAGAATCAGCAAATTAGAGGATAAGACAGTTAAAATTACAGGTGCTGAAGAGAAACAAGAATGGAGGCTCAGGAAGGCTAAGCACAGTTTAATGGAATTATGAGACAACAAGAGACCTAATATACACATCATGGGAATTCCATACAGAGATGAGAGAGAGAAAGGAACATAAAGGATATTTGAAGACATAATGACAGAAAATGTCCCCAGTCTAACAAAGGACATGAATCTACAAACCCAAGAAGCTCAAAGAAAATCCAAGCAGGATAAACCCAAAGAGATCTACACCAAGACATATCATAGTTAGGCTTTCAAAAATTAAAGATAAAGAGAGAATCCTGAAAGCAGTGAGACAGAAGCAAACAGTCACATACAAAGGATTCCCAATAAGATTAAGTGACAATTTCTCCTCAGAAACATTAGAGGCCAGAAGGTAATGGAATGATATATTTAAAGTACTGAAAGAAAACAAAAAACAACTGTCAACCAAGAATACTATACCCAGTGAAACTAGCCTTCAAGAATGAGGTTGAAATTAAAACATTCCCAAACAAATAGAAACTGAGAGAGTTCATATCCACCAGAATGGCCCTATAAAAAATACTAATGAGAGTTCTGTAGATGGAAGGGAAAAGACACTAGAAATTAATTCAAAGCTATATATAAAAAAAAAGATTCCTAATAAAGGGAAATGCATGGACAAGTTCAAGGGCTAGTAATAAGGTATTCATGCTTGATAATTCTAAAAGTTTTGTCCTTCATGTTTTTAATAAGTATATAAAAGGTGAGGATAAAATTGTGTTACAGGGAACAACATATAAAGACATAATTAGTGATAACAATAATAAAAGGGGGGAGAGCAATGGTATAGATATAGAATTTCTTATATGTTCCTGAAGTTAGGTTGGTACCAACTTGCCTTCGAATGTTATAAGTATAAGCTCGTAAATGTAATATTAATGGTAACCAGTAAGAAAATATATAAAAAACATACACAAAAGGATAGGGGAAGGGAGTCAAAAAGGCTCACTACAATAAACCAACAAAACATGAAAGCAAGCAGTACTAAAGAACAAAGACAAAGAAGGTATAAGACAAACAAAAAACAAATAATAAAATGACAGAAGTAAGTCATAGAAATCAAAATTACAGTGGATGTAAACAGACTAAATGCTCCAATCAAAAGTCAGAGAGTGGCAGAATGGATTAAAAAAAAATGATCCAACTGTATGCTTAAACCCAAGGACACACACAAAGAGATTGAAAGTGAAAGGATGGAAAAAATATTCCAAGCAAATAATAACCGAAAGAGAGCTGGGATGGCAATCTTAATATCTGACAAAGTAGACTTTAAGAAAAAATCTGCCAGAAGAGATAAAGGTGGACATCATATAGTGATAAAAGGGTCAATTTATCAAGAAGATTTAGCAATCATAAATATCTATGCACCCAACATCAGGGCACCTAAATATATAAAGCAAAACCAAACCAAGCAAAACCCACTGCAATGTTGAGTCAATTCCAACTCATAGTGACCCTATAGGACAGAGTAGAACTGTCCCATAGGGCTTCCAAGGAGAAAAGAAAAGAAAACTACAGGCCAATATCTCTTATGAATATAGATGCAAAAATCCCCAAGAAAATACTAGTGAACAGAATATAAATGGTGGTTTCTTCCAAATGATCCATCTTATGCAGCACCATCTAAAGTATACCTATATTCTTAGGGAATCAGAGGCAATTGCAGCACTGTCTGCTAATCGTCCTCTGCTATCTGTTCTCCCAAGGATCCCAGGTAGAGCAATGGTTAAGCACTTAGCTGCTAACTGAAAGGTTGGCAGTTCAAACCCACTGAGTGGCTTCTCAGGAGAAAAGACTGACGATCTGCTCCCATAAAGATTATAGACTAGGAAATCCCATGGGGGCAGTTCTACTGTGTTCTGTGGGGCCATTATGAGTCAGAATGGACTCGACGGAACACAACAACAACACCTGTTCTCCTGGATCCCTGGGTGGCACAAAAGGTTTGCACTTGGCTGGTAAGTGAAAGATTGGCAGTTCAAACCCACCCAACAGCACTGCAGAATAAAAGGCCTGGAGACCAGCTTCTGTAAAGATTACTGCCAAGAAAACCCTATGGAGCAGTTCTACTCTGTACCACATGAGGTTACTATGAGTCGGAATCAATTTAACAGCACAAGATAACACGTCTGTTCTCTCATTATTTTTATTTATTTATTTATTTTGAATATCATATTATGCTTTAGGTGAAAGTTTACATAGCAAATTAATTTTCCAATCAATGATTCTTACACAAATTGTTCCCTTATATTGGTTGCAATCCCTGCAATGCGTCAGCACTCTCGTCGTTTCCTCCCTGGGACCACCGTTTCCATTAGTCCAGTTTTCCTGTTCCTCCCAACCTTCTCGTCTTTGGTTTTGGTCAAATGTTGCCCTTTTGATCTTGTATAGTTGATTGTTCTAAGGAGCACATTCTTGATGGGTGTCTGTATGAAGAAGAATATGGCGTCAAAATTGGAGGAAGACTCATTAACAACCTGCAATATGCAGATGACACAACCTTGCTTGATGAAAGTGAAGAGGACTAGAAGCACTTACTGATGAAGGTCAAAGACTACAGCCCTCAGTATGGATTACACCTCAACATACAGAGAACAAAAATCTTCACAACTGGACCAATAAACAACATCATGATAAACAGAGAAAATATTGAAGTTGTCAGGGATTTCATTTTACTTGGATCCACAATCAATGCCCATGGAAGCAGCAGTCAAGAAATCAAAAGATGCATTGCATTGGACAAATCTGCTGTAAAAAAAAAAAACTCTTCAAAGTGTTAAAAAGTGAAGATGTCACCTTGAAGCCTAAGGTGTGCCTGACCCAAGCCATGGTGTTTTCTATCACCTTATATGCATGCAAAAGCTGGATGGTGAATAAGGAAGACCAAAGAACCAAAGAAGAATTGACGCCTTTGAATTGTAGTGTTGGCAAAGAATATTGAATATACGATGGGCTTCCAGAAGAAGAAACAAATTTGTGTTGGAAGAAGTAAAGCCAGAATGCTCCTTAGAAGCGAGGTTGGTGATAACTTCATCTTTGGACATGTTATCAGGAGGGAATAATCCCTGGTGAAGGACATCATGCTCGGTAAAGTAGAGGGTCAGTGAAAAAGATGAAGAGTCTCAACAAGTTGGATTGACACAGTGGCTGCAACAATGGGCTAGAACACAGCAACGATTGTGAGGATGGCGCAGGACCAGGCAGTGTTTCGTTCTGTTGTACATAGGGTCGTTATGAGTCAAAACCGACTCATAGCACCTAACAACACCTAACAACAGCAACATTACTTGGCTGAGAGATGGCCTCTGGGAATGTCTTCAGTTTCAAGTTAGAAGGTTGTTTTAGGGCAATAGTCTCTTGGGTTCCTCCAGTCTCTTTTAGACTGTAAGTCTGGTCTTTTTTTTTTTTTTAATTTGAGTTTTGTTCTACATTTTTTCACCCATTCTAACTGGGACCTTTTATGGGATCCCAAGATAGAGTGGTCGATAGTGGTAGCTGGTCACCATCTAGTTCTTCTGGTCTCAGGTTAGAGGAGGCTGCGGTTCATGTGGGCAATTAGTCTTTTGGACTAATTTCTTCCTTGATTCTTCAGTTTTCTTTGCTCTCCTTTGCTCCAGGCAAATCTCCCATTCTTCTTAATAATGGAATTTTTAGGTGGACATAAGTCTTGCCAAGTGGTAGATTTCACAGCTACATCTAGGTGTGGCTGTGACCAATTTCTAACCAATGCAATGTAAGGAATTGGTGGATGCAAATTCTGGACCATAGACATGACAATGTGGGTGAAACAGGTACCCTAGAGATGGCAGAGCAACAAGATAGGAAGTTAGGATCCCTGACACTGTGGAGTTGCCACACCCTTATGAATGGAATGTTATGTGGGAAAGAAGTTTACTTTAACTGCTATTTTGTTCAATTCACTCTTAATACTTTTTTTGTTTGATTATTATGTTTTGTTTTACTGCCACCAAAGCTATATCTTTAAATAATAGATAACAATATCTCATGTTAAGGAAGTCAAGAATTATGGGAACAGTGATAAAGAAGAAGGATGAAAATGAAAGGAAGAAAGGAAAGAGAAATTGTTAAGAATAAGTTTTTCCCATGAGTGATTTTATCTTTCACTAGCATAAAACATCATTCCTTGAAGATACAGAGTATTAAAATTCTCATTTTATTTTTAGAACCCTTTAAAGACCTCCTTCTGTGTGCTATGCAACTTTGAATTTTGTTTTAATGTAAAAAGATTTGAGAAAAGTAGTGTTATGTTCTACTTGGTAGTTGACAAATCTTAGGTTTATTCTGTTATTAGTGAAAAAATGGAACTCCTTCCTTCCATCTCTGCACTTTAGTCAGTGCTGATATCATGCAAACTGATTATATTTTTTAAAAATAGCTTTTCTCTGGTGATTCATCATCTTTCTCATTTATTCCTGCCCCATGCCTAGGTTCTTGAGCTGGAAGAAGATGATGTCAGGGTGATATATTTCATTCAACACTGACTGAATGAGTTCAGAATGTTGATATTACAACTTTTGTTTTTAAGAAATAAGACAGTAGAATACTCTTTAAAGATTTATTTTTATTTGTTCTTCATTATTATTTGATAGAGGCCTAATCTACAAACAATAAAATACATAGACCTTAAGTGCTCAGTTCAATGAGTTTTGACAATTGTATCCACCCATATGGCTACCCACCTAAAACAAGACATAGAATACCTTCAGCACCTGAGAAAGTCCCCTCATGCTTCCTTAAGTCAATATCCTTCACACCCCCAAAGGCAATCGTTGTGTATTTCTATCGTTGCAGATTAGTTTTGCCAGTTGTTGGACACAGGTTACCTTTCTTTAGTATTTGTCAGTCTGGAAACTTGCATTCTCTTAGCTGCTCCCAGTTGTACATAGACCCACCACTTAACTTTTTTTCTTTCTAAATGTTATTTATTTTGTTGTTGTTGTTGAGAATATATATATACACAGTAAAACATAAAACAATTCAACAGTTTCTACACGTACAATTTAGCTACATTGATTACATGCTTTGAGTTGTGAAACCATTGACCCACACTCATTTTGCTGGTAGTTTCCTGGTCTTCTTGGGCACAGGCTTTCAATAGCATGTGATTCTTTCTGCCTGGCCATCAGTAGAGTGATAAACTTCGCTTTTACTTAGGGCTGTATTCCTTTATTCTCCATAACACCATCACTTAAGCTTAAAATAGGGTTTTAGATTTTACTGAAGGGTTTGGTAGGTAGCAGACATCTGCCATTTGTGGCTACCTTCAATCTTTTGAACACTTTCTCCATCTTGGATAGTTCCCCATGATATAAATCTTCCCATCTCAATGAAGAATCAAACAGAGCTTCCAGCCTCCGTGTTGTTGTGTGCATGGATATGTGCATTTACCTGACTTGAATCTCAGCAGAGACTGTGGTTTGCAGGCTGGCAGCTGTGTGGCCAACTTCTCAATAATGGCAGAGGCAGCAGCAGCCTGTTTAGCATAGGGCTGAAGGGGTGTGAGAGATCATTATAATAACCCATTACCCATTGCTGTCCAGTTGGTTCTGACTCATAGCAACCCTACAGGACAGAGAAGAACTGTCCCATATGGTTTCCAAGGCTGTAAATCATTTCGGAAGCAGACTGTCACATCTTTCTCCCATGGAGTGACTGGTGGGTTCAAATTGCTGGCCTTTCAGTTAGCAGCTGAGGGCTTAACCACTGTGCCACCAGTGCTCCTTCAATAAATCATGCCTCTCTGTGTCCATGTCCCTATGTAATATGTCCTTGCCACTCACTTTCTTCAAGAAATGAGTCTTTTTCCACCCTCTGGAATCTGGGTTGGCCTTGACCATCATGCTGTGATGACACCCAGGGTAGCCTACTGGAGAATGAGGGACCACATGGAGGAAGATCAATGCTTCCCTGTCAACAGCCAGCTCTGTGGTCTCAGACATGCAAGTAAGGCCATCTTGGATCTTCCAGTCTAGCCTGGCTTCCACTTGAATGCAGCCACATGACCAGCAGCCCAGAGCCCAGGTGTGGCCCACAGAACCATTTAGAATGCCAACCAGCAGGATCAGGAGAAAAAAAAAAAAAATTTGAAGTTCCTAAACAATAATAGGGTGGTTTGTTATGCAGCAGCAGATAACTGAAACAGAAATGGTGGTGTTGTTGCAACACAAATTTAAAACACTGGGTTTGAATCAGGCAGCAGGCTCAGGTAGAAAGGAGGCGAGAAGACTACTAGTGGAGGCTGGAAGAACAGTGAGGAAAATTGCTATGGAGGCTGGGAAAAGGGCAACAGGTGTCATGTAGAAGTGGAAAAATGAGTGAAACTCTCACCTTCCGTAACCTGGAATAAAATTAGAACTGGCTAATGAGTACATTGAAAGTGCCAAATGGCTTCTTTTAGATGCGTATGAAAAGGTACTGCAAAAGAAATTTGAACTAGAGAAGGAAATATTTTCTTTGCAAGCAGAATGAAGAGCAAGCATGGACTTCCCAGGGCTTGCTGCGTTGAAAAATAAGACACTTCCTCATCCCTAGATTTTCTAGAAGGCAAGAAATTTCAAGGGAAGAAAGAATAAAGACCAAATCAGGGTGTGCCTGTAAGATCCCTTGTTAAAACAAACAAACGACAAAAAGCTGCCGTCCAGTAAATTCCCACTCATGGCGACCCTTTGTGTGGCAGAGTAGAACTGTGCTCCATACAGTTTTCAATGTTTTTTTTTTTGGAAGTAGATCGCCAGTGCTTTCTTCTGAGGCACCTCTGGATGGACTTGAATCTCCAAATTTGGGTTACCAGCTAAGCACTTTAACCATTTGTACCATCCAGGGACTTCTAAGACTCCTTGTTAAGATCTATGAAAAGTTTAAGGTAATGTCTAGTAGAACCTCAGCTAGACAAAAAGGCTTCTAAGACCCTTAAGGGTGTTATCCCACTGTAGCCTCGCACGAGGTCATAAGGAAGGAAAACAACATTCTCCAAAGTGGAACCCATAATAAGTAGTCACTTCTTTCCTAACGCACATTACGTCCTAGGCCAATGTTAGTTCCTTTTGCGTTTCTCTCCTCTCTGTGCCCTTCCCCCACCTCAGTCTGACAATTTTTGGAATAAGAAACAGCTCTGCCCTTTTTTGTTTTTGTTTTTTTGCCATTTTGAATCACATGTGTCATTCCTAAACCAGTTGCTGTTGAGTCGATTACGACGCATGGTGACCTCGTGTGTGTCAGAGAGAGAGCTGTGCTCCATACGGTTTTCAAGGCTGTGATTTTTCGTAAGTAGACCACCAGGCCTTTCTTCCAAGACACTTCTGGATGAGTTCAAACTGCCAACCTTTCGGTTAGTAATCCAGCACTTAATTGTTTGTGCCACCCAAGGACTGCTATACCATTCGTAGTTCTGTGAAAATTCAATCGAAGCTTTGAAATTTAGGCTTGTACATATTTTTAGGCAAGGGACTTCCTTTCCCTCAGTCTGCAGTGTGTGTGTGTATAATAGTTATCTATTGCTACATTTAAAGAATTACTCTAAATTTAGCAGTTTCTGAGAGTCAAGAATCTGGGAATCCATATTTGTTGGGTGGTTCTGGCTTGGATTCTCTCAAGAGGCCACAGTCAAGCTGATGGCCAGGGCTGTAGTCATCTCAGGCCTGGGGAATCTGCTTCCAAGCTTACTCATGTGGTTTTGGCAGGCCTCAGTTTTTCACTGGCGCTTGGGTGGAGGCCTCTACTCCTTGCCAGGTGAGCCTTTTCATAGGCTGCCTGAGTGTCATTACAACATGGCAAATGGCTTCCTCTAGAGTGAATGATCCAAGAGAGAGAGCAAGCAAGCGAGAGAGCACCCAAGTTGTAGGCCACCATCTTTTATAACATAATCTCAGATGTGACAACCATCACTTCTGCTGTATGCTGTTGGCCACACAGACCAATCCTGGTACAGTGTGGGAGGGACTAGATGAGGGAGGGAATACCAAGGAGAAGGGGTCATTGGGTGCCATATCGGAGACTGGCTACCACAGTTGTGTGTGTGATTTTTTTTCTCTAGTTACATTTATCTATCTTCATTATTGATCATTGAAGATTAAATGTGGACTCTTGGGTTCATACTCTTTTTCATACTTATACCCGAAACTCCCTAATCCAACATAAATGCAGATCCCTGTTTTCTGTGACACTGAGCACTGCTAAAAAAGGAAAACAACCATGATGTTTGGTGCCACTAGAAATTTCTGATTTCCATATTAACTTGGCCGTCATTGCTCTTCAATAAAACTTTGACACCTGTAAAAACCCGTGCCTGTCAGGTCGATTCCGATTCATAGTGACCCTATAGGACAGAGTAGAACTGCTCCATAGGGTTTCCAAAGAAGGGCTGGCGGATTCTAACTGCTGACCTTTTGGTTAGCAGCCATAGCACCACCAGGGCTCCAACTTTTACACAGCTCTGTTAAATTTCTTTTATTCATTTCTCCACTACAGCTATTCCAAACTTTTTTTTCCCTCATTGCTGTTGGGGTGTTACTGCATCTAGGCCGTCTCAGTGGACAGAACTAGGATCTAAACTTTCTCTATTTTTCTTTTTCTACCCAGGCTCCTACTTGAGGACCCTCTTTTAAAAAATTGTGAATGAATGTTCTCCCTAATGCTTTCTATAGCAATTATTACATATCTGAATGCAACAGTGAGTTTAACATATAACTCAGTGTTCCCAGTGAACAAAATTTTGTTGCAAGCGAATCATTGAATTTCAATAATTGTAAAATTAACATTTTTCAAGTGGAGAAATTCGCTTTGCCAAATATCCTCACATTTAATGTGAACTGCATATTTTGTTAAATCAAGGTTGTAGACGTGGCCCAAGGCAGCAGCTAAATCTGGCTTTCACATATTCTTGTCTGGCCAGCACAATGATTTAAAATTTTTAGAATGTGAATGTCTTTAGGCAATGTATGCATAGTCTAGCTTGTCCCAGACCCTATGGCCTAAGGCAAGGCTGCCAATCCACACACTTTCTACCTATCTAGCTAGTGACACTATAGTTGTTTAGAGCCTTTTGCTTTAAATGGATTTCAACTTGCCTTTTACTTTTAAAAAGGAATTTAATTTATTGCTTTATTCCACATTTTAGAGAAGTGCCCCTCCTCTGTCCCAGGCTAATCCTTTCACCTCTGCCCCAGAGACATCTCATCCCTTGCCACCTTGCCCAAAACTCTGCTCTGTCAGTTTCTTCTCCACATCTGCATACTACCAGTTGTCATTGACTTGATTCTGATTCAGGGCAACCCATGTGTGTCAGAGTAGAATTGTGCTCCATCGGGTTTTCAATGGATGGTTTTTTAGAAGTAGATCAGCAGGACTTTCTCCCAAAGTGCCTCTGGGTGGACTTGAACCACCAACCTTTCAGTTTGCGGCTTCAGCTGAGCTTGTTAACTGTTTGCACCATTCGGGATAACACGATCTAAGTTGTGTTTTAAAAAGATCCTTTTGGATTCTTTTCAGAAAATAATTGCAGTGGGGAAAGAGGAGAAGCAGAGTCCTGTAGGGAGGCTATTGCCGTTGTCCAGGGTGAATTGATAGTGGCATGAATGGTGGTGGTAGCAATGGAGAAAGGGAAGACATGTACTGACTTGAGATTGTTTTGGAGGTTTGCTGTTGAATGGGATGAACTGAATGATGCAATAAGAGCTTTCATGGATAATTTGATAAATCCAAGTCCTTCATTTACCTTTATTACCAGGAATCTAGTGCTAAGTATTAGTGGAGCTCTGGTGGCGTAGTGGTTAAGAGCTCAGCTGCTGACTGAAAGGTCAGTGGTTCAAACCCACCAGCTGCTCTGTGGGAGAAAGATGTGGCAGTCTACTTCCATAAAGATTTACATCCTTGGAAACCCAATGAGGTAGTTCTACTCTGTCATATAGGGTCACTATGAGTCCAAATTGACTTAACGACAACAGGTTTGGTTTACTAGTGAAGAGAGAAAAGGGTATGGAAGGAGATTCAAAATCTTGCCTATGGCTATTGAACCAAATGTAAAGTTGAACAGTGTTATCTTTGGAAGAGGCTGTCACTGGGAATATTGAGTATTTCCTGGAGAAGAGGCAGGAGAAGGGGAGTGCCCAGGCTACCAATATGTAATACTCAGTAATACTCAGTGACAGCACTAGGGGAATGCTGGTAGGGGAATGCTGGGGGGTAGGGGGCGGGGTGTGGACCTCACCAGGTGACACTGTAGGAGGAGGGGTGACACCAAAATGACTGTCTATAAAAACATCCTTGTAGTTAGTTATAACAACGAAAACATTTTTCATAAGCACAGCTTACATGTATCAATACACCTACAAGGCTAAAACTCTATGCTAATTTACTTTTGAAACTTCAAGTTCTGCCGGCGTAGTGCTTAAGAGTTTGGCTGCTAATCAAAAGGTTGGCAGTTCGTATCCACCCGCCGCTCCTTGGAAACCTCATGGAGCAGGTCTACTCTGTCCCGTAGGGTCACTATGAGTCTGAATCGACTCCACGGCAATGGGTTTGGTTTTTTGGTTTTAGTGCACTCAGGGGAGCCCTGGTGGCAGAGTGGTTAAGAGCTCAGCTGCAAACCAAAAGTCAGCAGTTGGAATCTCCAGCTGCTCCTTGGAAACCCTGGGGGCAGTTCTACTCTGTCCCATAGGGCTGCTGTGAGTCAGAATCAACTTGATGGCAGTGGGTTTTTTGGTTTTAGCTGAGTAATTTTCAGTGGGAATTATAGCCTTACCTATTCTTACCATTTATTCGCTCCATTTATTTGATAAAACACACTAAACCAAGTTTTCCCAAGTACATTGAAAAATTACTTTGTATTTTTTTCCTGTTGCAAAATTTCATATTATTTTATAACTGTCACCTCAATTCTGTTAACATGTATATAAATATACTAAGGAAACCTGGGGGCACAATAGTTAAGCACTTGACTACTAGCTAGAAGGTTCTCAGTTCAAACCCACCCAGAGGCTCTATGGGAGAAAGACCTGGGAACCTACTTCTGTAAAGACTACATCCTAGAGGGCTGAAGACCATGATCCTGGGGGACATATAGCTCAATTGGCATAACATAGTTTATGAAGAAAATGTTCTACATCCTACTTTGGTGAGTAGCGTCTGGGGTCTTAAAAGCTTGTGAACAGCATCTAAGATACTTCACTGGTCCCACCCCATCTGGAGCAAGGGAAAATGAAGATAACCAAAGACACAAGCGAAATATTACTCCAAAGGACTAATGACCACAATTACCACAGCTTCTTCCAGACTGAGTTCAGCACAACTAGTTAGTGATTGGCTACCACCAAAGACTGCTCCAACAGGGATCACAATAGAGGGTCCTGGACAGAGCTGGAGAAAAATGTAGAACAAAATTCAAACTCACAAAAAAAGGACCAGACTTACTGGTCTGACAAAGACTGGAGAAATCTCAGGAGCATGGCCCCTGGACACTCTTTTAACTCAGTACTAAAATCACTCCTGAATCACACTCTTCAGCCAAAGATTAGACAGACCTAGAAAACAAACAATAACACATGTAGTTCAATCATGTGTACAAGACTAAATGGACACACCAGCCCAACAGCAAAGACAAGAAGATAGGAAGGGACAGGAAAGCTGGATGAATGAAAGTGGGGAACCCGAGGTCAAGAAGGAGAGAGTGTTGACAAGTCATGGGGTTGGCAACCAATGCCACAAAACAATATGTATATTAATTGTTTAATGAGAAACTAATTTCCTCTGCAAACTTTCACCTAAAGCATGATAAAAAAAATCAATGAATTAATAAACCTCTATCTTGACTGATCCGAAAAACAAAACACAAATTACCAATCGCAGGAAAGAAAAAGGTACCTCAGTACAGATACTACAGACATTAAAAGGATAATAATGGAATGTTATGTGCAAATTTATACCACTAAATTTGATAACAAATTAAATGGAGATTTTCTTCAAAAATGCAAATGACCAAAATTCTTACAAGAAGAAGAAGATAATTAAAATAGCCCTAAACCAATGAGAAAATTTGCAGTGGAATTGAAGGATAATGATTGGGACAAGGCACAACGGGGGCTTTTGGGTTAACATTCTATTTCTTGTTGGTTACATGGATGTGTTTCCTTGGTGAAAAGTCATCGAGATGTACACTTGATTCATGTACTTTTCTGTTTATATGTTATACTTCAATAAATATTATTAAGAAAAAAAATTATTAGGGCCTTGAATGATTAGACCCCTATGGGGCAGTCCTACTCTGTCCCATGGTCATTATGAGTCAAAATTTACTCCACAACAACAACATAAACATACTTCATAAATATCTTTATTGAAGAAGTAATAAATCTTATGTAGTGGGTTGAATAGTGGCCCCTCCAAAAGATATGTCCAACTGGAACCTGTAAATGTGGCTTTAATTGGAAAAAGTGTCTTTGCAGATGAAATTAAGTTAAGGATCTCGAGATGAGTTATCTGAATTAACTACTTGGGCCCTAAATCCAATCACAAATGGCCTTATCAGAAGAGGAGAAGACACAGAGGAGAAGAACACAAAGAGAAAGCCATGTGCAGATGGAGACAGAGACTGGAGTTATGCTGACATAAGCCAAGGAAAGCCTGGAGCCACCACAAGCTGGAAGAGGCAATGAAATGTTCTCCCCTAGAGCTCTTGGAGGGAGCATAGCCCTGTCAACACATTAATTTTGGATTTCTGGTCTCTAGAACTACAAGAGAATAAATTTTTGATGTTTTAAGCCACCAAGTTTGTGGTCATTTATTATGGCAGTACTAGGAAATTAATATACCTTAATCAAAGAAAGGAGCACTGGTGGTGCAGTGGTTAAGAGGTCAGCTGCTAACCAAGAGGTCTGCAGTTCGAATCCACCAGCTGCTGCTTGAAAACTCTATGGGGCAGTTCTACTCTATCCTGTAGGGTTGCTATGAGTCGGAATCAACTCGACTGCAACGGGTTTTTTTTTCTGGAATTGAAGAAAAATTAGAACATACAAATAAACAAAGGTTCAAAATAAAAAGTACCCATAACTTCACTTATAGAGATACTTTACATATATTTTTGTGTAGGGACTAAATTGATGTAGTATAGATGGATGGATGGATGGATTGATAGAACAAAAGTGAGATCACTCTAGACTTAATGTTTTGTAATCAGATTTAAATTTTTTAAAAAAATATAATTTAATAAGTGAGAGGAACTTCACTTTGAGTTTAAATTAGAGTGTGCCTATTTCTTCTTTCTGATTTTTCCCTGAGAGTAGTTCTGTGTGAAATGATTCTGTGGGGTTTACTGGAGAAAATTAGTGATAGTTCAATTAAGTAAGATTTAAGTCCACCTTAAGGGCTAAAATAATACCTTATTCTTCATTCGATAAATGAAGAACTGTCAAGAGAATTCAGGCATCTGGTGGACAGTTGGACTAGATGACCTGAATCCTCCAACTCTGAGAGTCTGTGAATAAAGGCAGAAGACATGAATTTGTAAGACTAATTGGACTGAAACGACTGAAGTGATTAATGTAAGGGAGTTCTGGGAAATTAAATCAGAAAGACAGATTGTAGCCCGGTTGCATTTAGTATCTTGAATTCAAAACCAGACATATAAGTGTGTGTATCAGGGGAAATTTATTGTGGGAGTGAACTTGCATAGAAGAAGGGTACGAAGCTCTGTAAAATACAGAGACCATGGAGTATCTCAGATAGCTGCTCAGAGGCTTTTAAGACCCCAGATGCTACTCACCAAGGTAGAATGTAGAACAATGTCTTTATAAACCGTGATATGCCAACTGAACTAGATGTTCCCTGAGACTATGGTCCCCGCAGCCCTCTGCCCAGCTATTCAGTCCCTCAGGGAGTTTGGAAGTGTCTATGGAGCATTCATGACCTTTCATTGTACAAGCTGTGCTGGTTTCCCCAGTATTGTGTACTGTCTTACCCTTCATCAAAGGTATCACTTCTCTATTATCTGTTTAGGTACCCCCCACCCCTCCCATCCCTTGTAACCAATAAAGATTGTTACTTTTTGTGTGTAAACTTTTATGTGAGGTTTTACAGTAGACGTCTCATACAATATTTGTCCTTTTGTGATTGACTTATTTCACCCAGCATAATGTCCTCCAGTTTCATCCATGTTATGAGATGCTTCACAGATTCATCATTGTTCTTTATCTTTTCATAATACTCAATTGTGTGTATGTACCA
>NW_004443972.1:6429271-6433902 GCF_000243295.1 Trichechus manatus latirostris | reverse complement strand
ATGTACCATAGTTTGTTTATCCATTCATCTGTTGATGGGCATCTAGGTTGTTTCCATCTTTTTGCTATTGTGAACAGTGCTGCAATGAATATGGGTGTGCATATGTCTATTTGTGTGATGGCTCTTATTTCTCTAGGATATATTCCTAGGAGTGGGATTGCATTTTATAGTGCTTTTATTTTTTGTGGTGCTGACGTTTTCTTTGTTCCTCTTACTCTCGTGTGTTGAGCTCCTTTTGTTTGTGGATTTTTTTTTCATTTCTTTTGTTTTTGTAGTTTTTGTTTTTACTGAGACTTTGTTTTTCTTCTTTATTTTGATGAGTAAGTTTGTTAACTTTCTCTGTGGCTATCTTGGAATTTACCCTTATTGTCCTAGATTTGAACCAGTCTATTATTACTTGGTACTGCCTTGCCTTCCTCTCCATTAGAAGGTTCTATACCTATACTGTTTATTCTCTCTTTTATTGTTCTGATGCTGTTGTCATTTACAGATTAACCTCTCTGATTCCCTGTCGTAATTCTTTTGGTTTTGCATAGTCCTTACGAGTTCATTTCCTAGGTTGGTATCTGGCTAGTACAACCCTGTGTGCTATATTCAGCCTGTGATCTGATGTTGTTTGTTCTCAGATCGAAGGATTCCCTTTAATAAGTCTTGTAAGTTTGGTTTTTACATAGTCCCTTAATTTCTGTTTATTTGAAAATGACCTAATTTTATCATAATATTTGAAGGAGAGTTTTGCAGGATATATTACTCTCGGCTGGTAATTTTTTTCTTTCAAGGTTTTATATATGTCATCCCATTGCCTTCTTGTCTGCATGGTTTCTCCAAATAATCCGAGCTTAGTCTTATTGTTTCTCCTCAGTATGTGTCTTTTTGTTTTTCTCAAGCTGCTCTCAGGATTCTTTGTTTGTCTTTGATTTTAGCGAGTGTGATCACGATATGCCTTAGTGATTTTCTTTTGGGGGTCTATCCTATACAGGGTTTGTTGAGCTTCTTGGATGGTCAGCTTTTTATCTTTCATGATATTGGGGAAGTTTTCTGTCAGCAATTCTTCAATATTCCTCTCTGTGTTTTCTGCTTTCTCCCCCTGTTCTGGAACTCTGATCACTCTTAGATTTTTGCTTTTGGTTGTATCCCACATAATTCTCAGGGTTTTTTCATTTGACTTCTTTCTTTTTTTCTGATTTTTCCTCAGAGTTGTATCCAAGTGTCTGTCTTCAATTTCGTTGATCCTATCTTCCATCATTTCAAACCTGCTCTTCAGCCCTTCTATGACATTGCCCATTTCTGAAATCTTTTTGTTTATCTTTTGGATTTCTAGTTGTTGTTTTTGTATGTTTTCTAGTTGTGAATTTATTTTGGCATTTTGTTCCTGTATTTTTTTCTTGAATTCTTCCACTTTTTTTATCTGCGTTTTCTATGAATTTGTCTGCCTTTTCCATGAATTTTCTTATTTTTTTCCTCATTTTTGTCTGCTTTTTGCTTAAACTCTTGGATAATTCTGAATATCAGAGATTTGAAGTCCCTATCACTTAGGTCTAGTGCCTTTTCTTCTACTGGAAGATCATCTGGTGTTTTATTTTGGATACCTACTGGAACCATCCTGTCCTGTTTTTGTAAATGTTTTGATAGTGTCTGCTGTCTTCAGGGCATTCAGTGGCTATTTGCCCTGTTTATTGATTGCAGATTTGTTTGTTTCATCCTGCTTTTTTGTTTTATTTGGTTATGTCTGAGCAGGTGGGCTGTGTGTTCTTTGTTGTTTGCTCATCTGTGGGCACAATATTTTTACCTCTTTCTCCAGTGGGCAGGGTCAGTCACTCTGGTATGGTACAGCAGGGCAGGTCCAGCTGGAGGGGAGTTTTTGGGATGGGATGTTTCTGGCACATACCAGGGCTGACAGTGCAGACCGGGAATCAGTGCAGGGCAGGTTCCAGTAGGCCATGCTTGTGCTGCTTGGGAGTGTGATGTTCAGCACTTGGTGCAGGTATGCAGGAAGGAGGGGGTAGATCATGATGTGTGGAGCTAAGATGGGTATGGGAAAGATGAGAGAGAAGAGAGAGGAACAGGAGCCAAAAACATCCACACAAACAAAAAAGAGTGCTAAGGGAGCTTGCTATTGGAGTGGAGAGATGAGAGACTGAGAAATGAGGAAAAACAAAAATGAAAAACAAAAATAAAAAAATGGTAAAAGAAAAAAATGAATACATTGAGAAACTGGAAATGAAGAAAGACAAAAGGAATAAGAGAGAGAAGAAAGCAGAACAAAGAAAAACAAACAAACAAACAAACAAAAAAACCAAAAAGAAAAAAGAAGTGCTCCCAGGGATGTCCCTGTGCGTCTGCACAGAGTAAGGGACTAGCTTCCAAACTGCGTGGTGCTGCCCAGCTAGAAGGGGCTCCCAGGCAGAGAAAAGAAAAAGAAAAGAAACAATTCAAAACAGAACAAGTCAGAGCAAACAAACAAACAAAAAAGCCCTGGGGGTCCCACCAGCGTGGGGGCACGGGCTGGGAAGCAGTTTCACAGTCAAGCAGTGTTTCGCAGCCTTTCAGAAAGAAGCAAAGATGGCACATGGAGCCAGGTATTTGAGAGAAAGGAGGGGGAGGTGGTGAGAGGTAAGGAAGAAATCTAAAGAAGCAGAAAAAAGCAACACCAGCAGCCAACAAAAGGCACTCAGGGAGCCGGCTAGTGCAGGTGGGTAGAATCCAGGTGACACCAGGGTGCTTCCTGGCCAAGAGACTGGGGTTGCAGGAAGCAGAGGAGGCTAAGTGGAGGTGAAGGAGGGTGGGGGTTGGGAAAGCCTATATCGCTGGTTAGCAGTTGTTCTGTCTCCTGCTGGAAGCTCCGTGAAGTTGCTTTCTCGTACCCCGTTTGCTGATTTCCTATAGGAGTCCAAGATGGCGGATCCATGCTGCAGTAGCTGATAAGGGACCTCTGCATGTATCTCTCCTCGTTCTCTGTTCTCAGTCAGTTTCTTATTCCATTGGGTGCTTGGCTGAGTTTTTTATCTCTTCATTTGATGCGTAGGATTTCAGGATTGACGTGTGACTCTGTTTGACTTGGTTTTTCTGATCTTTGCTGTGGAGGGACAGCGTGGTGCTTCTGACTATAACGTCATGTTGCCTCACGAAAATTTTTTTGATGATAACCTGTGTATTGATTTACTAGGGCTGACTTAACAAAGTACCACAAATCAGGTGGCTTGTAGAACAGAAATGTACTGCCTCACAGTTCTGGAGGCTAGTCGGCTGAAATCAGGGTTTTGGCAGGGCTACGTTCTCTCTGAAGGCCCTAGGGAAAGACCCTTTCTCCTTTTTCCCTGGCTCCTGGTAGCCTGCCTCAGCCATCTGTTTGCTTGTCCCTGCAGCATAATTCCATGGTCACATAGCCGTCTTCCTTCTGTCTGTGTCTGAGTCCCTGTGTCCTTTTACAGGACACCATTCAGATTGAATCAGGATTCACCCTACTCTGGTACAACCTCATGTTAACTGATAACATCTTCAAACACCCTATTTCCAAACAAGGTCATATTCACAGGTACCAGGGCTTAGGACTTCAGCGTATCTTTTAGGGGGACACAAATCAATCGATACCAACCAGTAACCGACAGTCCTATTAAGGCCTTATTCTGTTTTTTAGTCTGGAAAAGTTACCACTGTTCCACTTGAAAGCTTCCCAACATTTCCAGATTTTATTTGATAACCTGTAACTCTTTGAGCTGTTTTTTTCCCCCTCAGACACAGCTCCAGTTCTCCAATGGAGCAGGGCATCTTAGGGCTACAACTGTGGGGGTAAGTAGAAAAAGAATGAGGCCAAGGCTGTAAGTAGGTTCATATTACTTTTTTTTTTTTTTATTGTTGTACGTTAAGTGAAAGTTTACAATTCAAGTTAGTCTCTCACACAAAAATTTATAAATACATTGTTATGTGACCCTAATTGCTCTCCCTATGCTGACAGCACACTCCTCCTTTCCACCCCTGATTTCCCGTGTCCATTCGACCACCTCCTGACCCTCTCTGTCTTCCCATCTCATCTCTAGACAGAAGCTGCCCATTTAGTCTCATGTATCTACCTGAGCTAAGAAGCACACTCTTCACGAGTATCATTTTATATCCCATAGTCCAGTCTAATCTTTGTCTGAAGAGTTGGCCTCGGGAATGATTTTAGCTCTGGGTTGACAGAGAGTCTGGGGGCCTTGCTTTCTGGGGTTCCTCCAGTCCCAGTCAGACCATTAAGTCTGGTCTTTTTACTACAGTTTGAGTTCTGCATCCCACCTTTCTTTTTCTCCATCAGGGACTCCCTGTTGTGTTCCCTGTCAAGGCAGTCATTAGTGGTAGCTGGGCACCACTTAGTTCGTCTGGTCTCAGGCTGATACAGTCTGGGGTTTATGTGGGCCATTCTGTCTCTTGAGCTAATATTTTCCTTGTGTCTTTCGTGTTCTTCATTCTCCTTTACTCCAGGGGGTTGGGACTAACTGATGCATCTTGCTAGCTTTTAAGGCCCCAGACGCCACTCACCAAGTTAGGATGCAGAACATATTCTTAATAAACTTTGTTATGCCAATTGACCTGGATGTCCCCTGAAACCATGGTCTCCAGACCCCTGCCCCTGCTACTCTGACCCTCAAAGTGTT
>NW_004443972.1:6387147-6428675 GCF_000243295.1 Trichechus manatus latirostris | reverse complement strand
TGATTAATGCTAGCCTTGTTGGGGTGAGATGATATCTCATTGTAGTTTTGATCTGCATTTCTCTAATGGCTAATGATAGTGAGCATTTCTTCATGTGTTTGTTAGTCGCCTGAATGTCTTCTTGGCGAAGTACCTGTTCATATCCTTTGCCCATTTCTTAATTGGGTTCTTTGTCTTTTTGTTGTTAAAGTTTTGCAGTATCTTACACGCTTTAGAGATTAGACCCTGATAGAATTTGTCGTAGCAAATGTTTTTTCCCAGTTTGTGGGTTGTCTTTTTAGTCTTTTGGCGAGTCTTTTGATGAGCTTAAGTTTTTTATTTTTAGGAGCTACCAGTTATCTAGTTTCTTTTCCAGTGTTTGTGCATTGTTACTTATGGTTCATATTGTGTTTATGCCATGTATTAGTGCTCCTAGCATTGTGCCTATTTTTTCTTCCATGATCTTTATTGTTTTCAATTTTATATTTAGATCTTTGATCCATTTTTAGTTAATTTTTGTGCATGGTATGAGGTATGGGTCTTGTTTCAGTTTTTTACAGATGGATATTCAGTTATGCCAGCACAAATTTGTTAAACAGACTGTCTTTTCCCCAATTAACGGACTTTGGGCCTTTGTCAAATATCAGCTGCTCATAGGTGGATGAATTTAGGTCTGGATTCTCAATTCTGTTCCATTCGTCTATGTATCTGTTGTTGTACAAGTACCAGGTTGTTTTGACTACCGTGGCTATATAATAGGTTCTAAAATCAGGTAGTGTGAGGCCTCCCACTTTGTTTTTATTTTTCCATAATGCTTTACTTATCCAGGGCCTCTTGCTTTTCCATATGAAGTTGGTAATTTGTTTCTCCATTTCATTAAAAAATGCTGTTGGAATTTGGATTAGGATTGCATTGTATCTGTACATCGCTTTCGGTAGAACTGACATTTTCACAATGTTGAGTCTTCTTATCCATTAGCAAGGTATGTTTTTCAACTTATGTAGGTCTCTTTTGGTTTCTTGTAGTAGTGTCTTGTAGTTTTCATTGTATAGGTCTTTTACTTCTCTGATTAGATTTATTCCTAAGTATTTTATCTTCTTGGGGCCTATTCAAAATGGCATTGGTTTGTTGATTTCCTCTTGGAAGTTCTCTTTGTTGGTGTATATGAATCCAATTGATTTTTGTATGTTTATCTTGTATCCTGAAACTTTGCTGAAATCTTCGATTAATTTCAGTAGTTTTCTTGTGGATTCTTTGGGGTTTTCTGTGTATTAGATCATATCATCTGCAAATAGAGATATATTGACATCTTCCCTACCGATTTGGATGCCCTTTATTTCTTTTTCTAGCCTAATTGCTCTGGACCTCCAGCACAATGTTGAACAAGAGTGGTGATAAAGGGCATCCTTGTCTGGTTCCTGTTCTCAAGAAGAATGCTTTCAAAGTCTCTTCATTTAGGGTGATGTTGGCTGTTAGCTTTGTATAA
The DNA here is from genome assembly GCF_000243295.1 of Trichechus manatus latirostris. NCBI lineage: Eukaryota > Metazoa > Chordata > Mammalia > Sirenia > Trichechidae > Trichechus > Trichechus manatus. Next base: position 6,427,210 of record NW_004443972.1, on the reverse strand, counting down.
ATGCTGTTAATTATATTGAGGAATTTCCCTTCTATTCCTATTTTGTTGAGAGTTTTTATCATGAATGGGTGTTGGACTTTGTCAAATGCCTTTTCTGCATCAATTGATAAGATCATGTGGTTCTTGTCTTTTGTTTTATTTATGTGATGGATTACATTGATTGTTTTTCTAATGTTGAACCATCCCTGCATACCTGGTATAAATCCCACTTGATCATGGTGAATTATTTTTTTGATATGTTGCTGAATTCTATTGGCTAGAATTTTGTTGAGGAATTTTGCATCAATGTTCGTGAGGGATATTGGTCTGTAATTTTATTTTTTCATGGTGTCTTTACCTGGTTTTGGTATCAGGGTTATGCTGGATTCATTGAATGAGTTTGGGAGTATTCCATCCTTGTCTATGCTCTGAAATACCTTTAGTAGTGGTGGTGTTAACTCTTCTCTGAAAGTTTGGTAGAATTCTCCAGTGAAGCCATCTGGGCCAGGGCTTTTTTTGGGGGGAGTTTTTAAATTACCTTTTCAATCTTTTCTTTTGTTATGGGTTTATTTAGTTGTTCTACCTCTGTTTGTGTTAGTTTAGGTAGGTAGTGAGTTTCTAGAAATTTGTCCATTTCCTCTAGGTTTTCAAATTTGTTAGAGTTTTCCATAGTATTCTGTTATGATTCTTTTAATTTCAGTTGGGTCTGTGGTGATATCATCCATTTCATTTCTTATATGTGTTATTTGCTTCCTGTCCTGTTTTTCTTTTGTCAGTTTAGCCAATGGTTTATCAATTTTGTTGATCTTTTCAAAGAACCAGCTTTTGGTCTTGTTAACTCTTTCCATTGTCTTTTCTGTTCTCCATTTCATTTAATTCTGCTTAATTATTACTATTTCCTTTCATCTGGTGCCTGAGGGCTTCTTTTGCTGCTCTCTTTCTACTTGTTCAAGTTTTTGGCTTAACGTTTTAATTTTCTGTTTTCTTCTTTTTGGATGTGTGCATTAATTGTTATAAACTGACCTCAGAGCACTACTTTTTTTGTGTCCCAAAGGTTCTGGTAGGATATGTTTTCGTTCTCATTTGATTCTATGAATTTTTTTATTCAATCCTTGATTTCTTCTGTAACCCTGTAGTTTTTGAGCAAGGTGTTGTTCAGTTTCCATGTGCTTGATTTTTTCTCCTTGCTTTTTCTGTTGTTGATTTCTACTTTTATGGCTTTCTAATCAGAAAAGATGCTTTGTTATATTTCGATACTTTGGATTTTGTTAAGGCTTGCTTTATGGCCTAATATGTGATCTATTCTGGAGAATTTTCCATGTGCATTGGAAAAGAAGGTATACTTGGCTGCTGTTGGGTGGAGTGTTTGGTATATGTCTATGAGATCAATCTGTTTGATTGTAGCATTTAGATCTTCCATGTCTTTGTTGAGCTTCTTTCTGGTCTGTTCTTCACCTAAAGTGATGTGTTGAAGTCTCCTACTACTTTTGTGGAGCTGTCTGTCTCTCTTTACAATGCTGTTAGAGTTTGTTTTATGTATTTTGGAGCTCTGTCATTGGTCGCATAAACATTTATCATAGCTCTGTCCTACTGGTGTATTGACCCTTTAATCATTATATAGTGTCCTTTCTTATCCTTTGTGGTGGACTTTTCTTGAAAGTCTGTTTTGTCAGAGATTAATATTGCCACTCCTGCTCTTTTTTGTGTGTTGTTTGCTTGATATATTTGTTTCCATCCTTTGAGTTTTAGTCTGTTTGTGTCTTTAAGTCTAAGGTGTGTCTCTTGTAGGCAACATATAGATGGATCGTGTTTTTTTATCCAATCTGCCACTCCCTGTTTATTTGTACATTTAGTCCATTTGCATTCAGTGTAATTATTGATAGGTATGAGTTTAGTGCTGTCATTTTGATGTCTTTTTTTGTGTGTTGTTCACAGTTTCTTTGTTCCACTTAATTTTCTGTGCTGAGTCATTTTTGTTTACGTATTTTCTTTTCATCTTTCTCATTGTTGTTGATTTTGTGTTTGCTGAGTCTTTATTTTGTGTTTTTGAGTCTTTATTTTTTTCTTGTTTTTTATTTTGATGCGTAGGATTGTTAGTTTCCTTTGTGGTTACGTTAATATTTACCCCTATTTTTCTAAGCTTAAACCAGTCTTTTATTTCTTTGTATCACCTTGACTTCCTCTCCATATGAAAAATCTATGTCTACATTTTTAAGTCCCTCTTTTTTGTTTTAATGTTGTCATCTTTTACAATTGACATCTCTGTTTCCCTATTTTCAGTGTTTTAGCTTTGATTTATTTGTGTGACTTCCCTAACTGGATTGATATCTGGTTGCTTTGTCCTGTGTTCTAGTCTTGGGTTGTTATCTGATGTTATTGATTTTCTAACCGGAGGACTCCTTTTAGTATTTATTGTAATTTTGGTTTGATTTTTGCAAATTCCCTAAAGTTTGTTTTTCTGGAAATGCCCTAATTTTGCCATCATATTTGAGAGACAGTTTTGCTGAATATATAATTCTTGGCTGGCAGTTTTTTTCCTTCAAAGCTTTACATATGTCATCCCATTGCCTTCTTGCCTGCATGGTTTCTGCTTAGTAGTCTGAGCTTATTCTTATTGACTCTCCTTTGTAGAGGACTTTTCGTTTATCCCTAGTCAGTCTTAAAATTCTCTGTGTCTTTAGTTTTAGCAAGTTTGGTTATAATATGTCTTGGTGACTTTGTTTTGGGATCTACCTTACGTGGTGTTCAATGAGCTTCTTGGGTAGATATCTTGTCATCTTTCACGATATCAGGGAAGTTTTCTGACAACAAATCTTCAACAATTCTCTCTGTATTTTCTGTTATCCTCCCCCTGTTCTGGTATTCCAATCACTCGTAAGTTATTCCTCTTGATAGAATCTCACGTAATTATTAGGGTTTCTTCATTTTTTAAAAACTTTTTGTCGATTCTTCATCAAATAAGTTGGTGTCAAGTGCTTTATCTTCCATCTCACTAATTCTGACTTCTATTGCCTCAATTCTGCTCCTATGACTTTCTATTGAGTTGTCTAATACTGAAATTTTATTATTAATCTTCTGGATTTCTGATTGCTGTCTCTCTATGGATTCTTGCAACCTATTAAATTTGTCATTATGCTCTTCTCTAATCTTCTTAAGTTCCTCTATTGCTTGGTCTGCGTTTTGCAAAATTTCTTTCCTGATCTCTTGATATATTAATCTTTTGTATTCTGTCTCCGGTAATTCCAAGAAATTCTCTTCCACCAAAAAATTTCTTGATTATTTTGGGACTTGCTGAAGCCATCACGGTCTGCCTCTTTATGTGATTTGTTATTGACTTTTGTCTCTGACCCATCAATAAGTTATTATATTTATTTTATGTTTGCTTACTGTGTCCTAGCTTATTGTTTTGTTCTGTTTTGATACGCCCAAATAGGCTGCTTGTGTGAGCTAGCCCAATCACTGGCACCCCTGAGGCTCTAATGTCCTGCCACCAGGTGTGGCCAGACCTGCCACTAAGTATGTGAGCCTAGGAGTCCGCCCACTCCTCCTGTATGGATTCAGCTCAGGTGTCCAGGTAGTCGGCCACCAAGTGTGTGGCGCAGGCTCTCACTTACAGTCCTAGACAGGCATAGTTGATTGGTGTAGGCATAGGCACCCAGCTGCAGCAGGGGGACACATGCTGAGCAAGGCCAGGGGCCCATGGCCACCCCTGAGTGTCCAGGAGAAAAATGTGTCCCTGTTCCCTAGAGTGCGTAGGTGGGTGGGTTTTGCACCCAGACAATGAGCACCCAACGCTGTTGGCTGTAAGGACTGTGGGCACCTCTTATTCTTGGGCTTCTTTCGCAGGTGACTAGGTGGCATGGATGGAGCCACCAGGCCTCAGGCCCCTGATGTGTGTGGGTGAATACCCTGCTTAATTGGCAGAGCAATGTCAAATGTCACGAACCTACCACTTCACAGCTGAAACAGTTGCAGTTAGACTTCAGGTACATACTCTATTGTACTGTGGTAATGAGGGCCTACGCTGTTGCAATGGGGCCACACAAGTCTCTGCAGGGGGAAAGGCACTCAAAATCCATGGACCCCTTATGCCTGTGCGTAGGAAAAGGAGCCGTGCCTACCCTGAGTTCCTGGCTTAGCGGGAGCTGGCAGATTATTTTTTCCCTGGTTTATTATTTTATTCCCTTTCCAAGGCTGGGAGAATGCCTCAGGGTGCATGATGTGTCCTACTTCTGGCCCAGGGGACTTGGCAATCACTGAAGCCATCCCAGACCCAGTTCTGAGCAAGGAGTGGGGAGGTAAATGGGAGACAGGTTTTTCCCAAAGGGGGGGCGTGTTTCTGATCCATGCGGTAGGCCAGACACAAGTACTTATCTTTTGCTGATCGAGGGTTGCTTCTCACTGGTTCTGGATGGCTGAGTAGACTCTCTGCCCCTGGGTCTCTCCTGATGTGGAAAACACCTCCTGAGTGCCACTGCTTGCCTCACCACAGACTAGGAGCTGATTCGGTCTGAAGGGTTCCGGCTCTTGCCAGGTCAGGTCTGGCAACTCCTTGCTGCTTCTGAACCATCTCTCCCTCCCCCTGCCACTCTGTCCAATTCCTTAACTTTGCCTTTGATGTTCAGGGCTCCTAGATTGTCATATATAATCGATTAACTTGTTTTTTTGGGTCTTTGTTGTAAGAGGGACCACTGTAAGCATCTGACTACTCTGCCATCTTGGCACCGCCTCCTTTCAGGTTCATATTACTTTATTCAACAATATTCACAGGTCACTCCTTATGGAATTCACCACCTTAGTTGCTATGGTAGCCACTCTGTCCACAACAGCCAGGTGTCATTTCGTGAAGAGAGTGGACATAAGCACTAAAACAGTGTGCTTGATACTGATTAGATTCTGTGTCCAACAACAATGGTAGACTTTTGGAGAGAAATTGTGCCTCTCACTCACACACAGAGACTGTCACAAATCAAGAAAGAGAAGAAAGTAGCCAAGTCGCCCTTTGCTTCCTCCCCTATTCCTAATCTCACCCTACTGACCCTAACTTTTTGCTTCTGGTAGCTTGGTTTTGAGGGTATGATGTAAATTAGAGGCAGAATAGGACCAGGAAAGATGCTTCTCCTGATGTGATTTTCCTGCACCATGTAAGCAACCCTGAAACTCATATTAACATCATTGTGTTTTTGGGAAGGATCTATCCACATGAGGTAAATACAGGGTGTGGCGCTATGCAGAATGTCATAAAGAGAATTCTACCCTTTCAGACAGTGTTCATATGTTATCAAAGTTGTCAAAACAGATGAAAAAAATAGGATTACACTGAATCAGAACCTCCTCAATTGTACACCCTGTCTCCTACATTTGCCCAGAGAACTGATGTAATTTCTCCAACGATTTCTTGGAAAACAATGACTTTTTGTGTCTCCCAGTAATATTACTCTGATTTTTTGGCAAGAAAAGCATACTTTGGCTCTGACCTTAACTAGCAAATATGAACTATTTTTACCATATTCTTTTCTTCTGGAGTCTTCTTCATTATCCATATCTAATGTGTTTGTAGTAGTAGTATACTCCAAGAAGAAGTTTTAGACAATATAGAGCAATCCATAGATTAATAATATACAAAAGATTTTCTACTTTTTTCCCCCAAGGAAGTAAAGCAAATCATTATGAAATACGAGAGAGTGCAATTTTTCTAGACTTTCATGTCTGTGCCATAGCAGGGAACTTCCCTTGTGGATAGGTTCTCTCTTTTCTTCCAGAAAGAAGATTACTACAACGAGGCTTGGTAACTACCTCAGGCAGTTAATAGAGGTCCAATCTCTTTGAGTCATGGTGCGTAACTCAGTGGACTCCCAATTCCGCACAGAATTTTGGTGACAAAGATCTCACTATTATTTTACGCATCATGTCTACATTTTACATACCAAGGTTGGTTTTGCTGATGAAAAAAGTCCTAAGACAATGTTGTTCTTGCATTTTCATATGTCCCCTTTTCTTCCTAGTTAGACATGAATCATACTCTTCATAGTTTGGCATATGGTACTTATTGATTAGTTCACCCAGTCAAACATGATCCCAGTCCAAATTGTTACTTGGTGTTTGTTATTTCACATCTATGAGTAGAACTGGTAATGAGTGTGCTTTAGCTGAAACCCTCAGTCAACAGTACAATATTCCAGAAGGAAGCTGATTGCCACAGTGAGCAGGTAGGCCCTGCTGCTCGTCTGCCTCCTAGATAAAGGCAGCAAGATAGCCACTTAGATACTATGATCTAAGGGGTAAAAAGGATGAATTCTTCTGAAAATCTCCCTCACTGAACTTCCATGGTCACATTAAAGTTAATTCTTTAGGTTAATGTTTTAGCTTCATAAAATTCCATTTAAGCCAGAGTCTTTAACCTAGGTTCCATGGTCTCTCAGGAGTCTATGAATGGCTTATGGAATAAGTGAAACACCTGAAATTTTACACAGAGTTTTGTGTGTATGTGCCGATTTGTATGGATATTTCTTGGAAGATAGTCTATAGCTCTCATCAGAGTCTCAAAGATGACTGCCACTCTTAAAGTGACTGACATAATTTTGATGAAAATAGTTCTTAATGATTCAATCAATCAGTTCTCATTAATAAATATAAGTGATCACATGAGAAGGGCCCTATATTAAACTTTGTGGGAGAGACAAAGATACAGTACAACTCTTGTTTTAGAAAAGATTACCATTTTGAGGGAATGACTTGTATAATAGTCCTCAGAAGACAGTTAACAATGCAAGGATGTAAATGTGCCTTGTAGGTAGTATGAGCAAAAAGTGCTAAAAGAATTTAGAGGAAGGAGGGACCACTGCTTCTAGGGTTGTTAGAAAAGAAGTTTAAGTTGAGTGTGGAGCAAAGCCTGACACTGATATTCAGTTGGTATGCTCTAGATGCCCATGATCAGTCCAGTTGCCATTGAATCAACTCCAACTCATGGCAACCCCGTGTGTATCAGAGTAGAACTGGGCTCCATAGGTTTCAGTGTCTGATTTTTCAGAAGTAAATCACCAGACCTTTCTTCCAAGGTGCCTCTGGGTAGACTGAAACCTCCAACTTTCAGTTAGCAGCCAAGTGTGTTAATTGTGTGCACCATCCAGGGATGTGGGAAGTACAGACGAGTGGTTAAGTATTGAAGTATTTTTGTAACAATTGGTAAATAGTTGCAGTCTTCCCCAACTGCCACCTCAGTGCTTCTGCTGTTCTAGCCAGTTCTGCCTCTCCACCAGGAATTCCTAACCTCCCTCCTGGACCTCGTTTGGATCCAACAACTGAAAAATTAATGACTGGCACAGCAAGAACGCTCTATAACCCGGTTCTAGCACTGTGGCTAGAACCATCCTGATGGTTCAGCATCCGTGCTGACTAGTTGTTAATATTTTTATTATAACCTACTGCATTTAAACTTGGCAATATGTTTGTTGAAATGTCATTGTGGGACTGTACGACTGAGATATTAGCAAGGAGAGGGGAAAACATTTTAGAAAAGGGAAATGGTGAGAAGGAGAAGAAGCCCAGTTTGTTGATATGACTGTTTTGGAGATGGAGAGCTGACTAATTTAGTTGGGTGCAGAGAAGGGCAATAATGGATGATAAAGTCAGAAAGCTGAGCTGCTTTCAGCCTGTTGTGGAAACAGCCTGGGACTGGGATTGAGGGAGAGAGTTTGGACTTTATATATAGGATGTCTTCTGCAAATACTTAAGTTGTGGAATGGCATAAGAATGACATAACACTTTTGAGAAGAATAATCTGGCAGGTGTGTGCAAGATAAAAAAAAAGTGACTCATTAGTAAATTCAGGATACAAATTGACCATTATTAAAAACCTTGTGGGAACAAAACAATCAACTATAAATGTCAATTAAGAAGAAAAAGAGAAACAAGTTGTGGCACATGGACTGAAATTGGGCAGAGAATTTTTTGAAACTGAGTCTTAAAAAACCCTGGGTCATTTGGTCACATTGTCTCTAGGAGGAGGGCAGATCATATCAGAGACTACAAAAGGGGGCTTGCAAATGCTGGATGCTTGGGGTACCTTTGGAGTAGGAGGAAGAAGAAGAGCTCACAAAAATGCCACTGAACAACGACCTGTCTCTGTTACGTGCAGTTCATAAAATAATAGGAGAAAAATAATTGACAGAGAGACTTAGACTTGCTTGATTTACTTGTTTTTACTCTTTCTATCCTATTCTAGGCCACCAACCAACCAAACCATGGCAGCTCAGAATCCCTCCTTAGCACACTTCGCACAATTCCAAGGGAAACAGGAAGCTTTGTGCAGTGCACATCTAAGGTGGTTTTATGCAATTGCCTGGGGGCTTCATCCAGCTCCTAAATACTTTTAAGTTATCTAGTTATATTTTCCTCTCGCACCATCACCTCTGATAACCAACCCTTCGAACTGTAGCTTAAATCCAGAAGACAATATTAATAGTATTATTATTTTACTTTGCATTTACTGTTCAAAAGCATTTATTTATATGTATTAGCTCATTGAATCCCTACAAAACATTCTGTAATTGTTTGGTAAATATTATTACCTTCATTTTTACATTTGAGGAAATGGAGAAATTGAGTCTCAGAAGGCTGAAGGGAAATATGATTAGAACCAACATTTTGAGCACCTGTTATGTGTGAGACCCATTACAAATGCCCACGTTCACAGAGCTAGTAAGAGTCAAAGCAAAGACTCAGTCCTGCTTCTCATGATAATTTTAACATGGCCTGCTTTCCATGACAAGCTAACCTACCTGCTGTTATTCATATACCTGAGAAAATGTTGCTTTGAATATGGGCACCAAATATTAGAGATTCTATTTTTCAAATGGTTGAAAAACAGCTGAGGTCAGCCTCCCAAATACAATCATGTTTTCATTCCAATCCATTAAGTGACCAAGCGATAAGATCTGAAGGACCTTTTTTAGAAATTTTTGTTGGGGATGAAGCTTATTTTTATTTATAATTCATCTGGGGAAGTTTAAGCCCTGAGAGGGATGAATTAACTCTGGCTTTGTGTATCCATCATCATCAAACTACCCCATGTAGATATTATGTTATTAAAATGAGCGTTGTGTGTGAGATCATTCTATCTTTTTACATTGTACACAAGGGCAAACTATTTAGAATAAATCAAAATGAATGTTAATGAAAGAGGAAAGAATATTCCTTTGAAGGTTTCCAGATACGCTAGTCTCGTTCTTTTTTCCTGGCTTCTCCTTGCTCCCTCTTTCCACTCTTGTGCATCATTTTGACCAGTCCAGCCTCCCGGTTTATTCCTTTCTTTCCATCTCAGAGTAGCTGTAATGGCAGCCTGGCTGCAGTCCAGGAGCCGTTGTTCTCTGAAGAAGATGTAGGAAGACAGGAACAGCTGTTGTTTTTCTTTTCTCAAGAAAAGAGCATCACAGACACTTAGAAACACTTTGGTTTCCATCCACTGTGTTTAGCACTTGATGTACAGTAGTATCTCTTTTACAACAGCTCCATTTTACAGATGAGAAAATGGAGATTAGAAAGCTTTAGTAACTTGAAATTGGGATTCAAACGCACATCTGATATCAACCCATGCTCTTAAATATGTAGCACTACCTGGCTGATAGAGTAAGGGATGGGGTATTTGTTTTCCTTTAGCATTTATATGTTACTATTGCAAACCACTTGAAAACTAGAATCAGGTTACATTATTCCTTTGTATCCCCCAGAATCTTGCACAATGTTGGGCATAAGTGTTCCAATTTCCCAAAGAAATAATTGCAAACCAGATCACCAAAATCTTGGCAAGAGGCGCATAACCTTGGTGTGCTGGACTTTTTCCAAAAGGAAGAGTATAATATAATGGATATCCAGTATTTTTCTAATCCTTTTCATACCGTCTAAACTCTTGGTGCCTCTCAAATTGTTTCATGCTTGTGGGCTTTTCCACCCGACCTTTTGTCTCAGTCCTCCTCCTCTGAGTCAGCTCAATCTTCGGCTCTTCTGTGAAGGAAGCATTCACTGATCTCTTGAGGTAGAGGAGACTACTCAGTAGTCTACTACTTTGTGGTCTACTACTCCTGGTATCCCACCTCTTCATAGCACTTAACGGAGGATATGTGTGTGTATATGTATGCATATGGGGAGGCCTGGGAAGAGTTTATTACCATCTAGTAGAGGAGACAAATATGTAATATATATCTCTTATCACTTCTGTGTAGATTTACATGAAATGTCCAAGGCACAGAGTGCTGCATCTCATGTGGACAAATATTTGAGCGCATGATAAACACTCAATAAATAATAACTTTTATATTAAACTAACAAACAAACCAGTTGCTGTTGAGTCGATTTTGACTCACGGTGACTCTGTGTGTCAGAGTACAACTGCAATCCGTAGAGTTTTCAATGGCTGTGATTATTTGGAAGTAGATCAACAGACCTTCTTTTGAGGCACCTCTGGGTGGACCAACCTCTATGTTATTAGCCAAGTACTTAACTGTTTTCTTCAAGGATATAATTTAATAAAGCATTACTCAAATTGCCCTGTTGGAATTGCCTCAAGATTTCATAGCTGTTCCTTGAAAAAATGATTTAATGGTCAAGTTAGTTTGATAAAATCCATATTGAATAAAGCTAAACTTTTTTATGTGTCCTTTAATTTTTCCCTTCAATATTTATCAGAACTCTTAATATACTGATGTGCATTGTGAATCTCCAAAAGTGAATCCAGTATTCAGCATTTCTCGATCTAATTTGGGCATCAAACTCTTTCTTCCCAGTATGCCAAAGAACACACTTTGGACACATTAGTTTTGTGGCTGAGAGTAGAGCATGACAGCAACCTCACCACATATTAAAAGCTTGATTTTGTGTTACCTCTTTAAGTGTTAGATTCCTCAACTGCAAAATGGGGATCATACTTAGGTCTCATCTGGTTGTTGGCAAAATAAAAAAGGTTTATGAAATGCCCAGAAGTTCTCAGTAGATGCTAGCAATTATTATTATTAATAGTAATACGACCAGGAGCTTAATATTCATCTTTGGATCCCTAGTACTTTGCACAGTACCTGACTTGAAGCTGAGTCGAATTCAGGCTATTGGCACACGGATCTGCTTTAAAATGTAGGTGTTTTAAAAAGGCTTTCCCACTACCTATAATGCTTTGCCCTTTGCTCAGTTTCTACCTAAAAAATCTGAGTCCATATTAGATCAGTCCAGTTGTGGCCAAGGTCCTGCCCCTTGTGTCTTTGTATAAAAAATAATAAAATAAGAATTGACATTGAACTAAATAACCTCTAGAGTTTATGCTCCTTCTAAAATTCCAAGGTAGAACAGAAATAATTCTTTCTCAACTTGCAATAAATGGAGTTTTTGTATTTTCTAACTGGGCTGATGAGTACAAAGAAGTTCTTATCACCCACCACAATGGGCAGTCCTTTTTCCTCTTTATTTTCCACGTAGACATGTCATTTTAAGAAAAGAACAACTGGAAACTGGTTTTATCAACTTTTTTGATATAAATAGATTTTACTTCTTTTAATCTGTTATTTAGGACCACTATATCGGTCATTATATATTACTATATAGCTCTTTAAACTAGAACTTTATATAATTTTGATACATCTCTGCCATCTCGATTAATGAGCAAGTGCAGCTGTGGGTTGGTTCTTTGTGTAGGATTAAGAAACTCAGATCTTGAAATATGCCGGATGTTTTATTTTCAAAGGAAACGTTCACACCTTGTGAAGTATTTATTTACAAGCTTCACAACAAAACAAAAGTTCCTAAGAAAACTTTCAAGGGGTATGGGTCATAGAAACTACGGGAGCACCGCAGCTTTCCCAACTTCACGGCCCAGAGAACGTTGCAAAAGAGGCACAGAAACGTTGATGCTGTGCTGGCTATAAAAAAAATCGTAGTTTAAGTTTATAAAGACCAATAAATTACAATGAGACTTAACAATCTTCAAGGCACAGTCGAAGAGAGATTCCTGCTTTATGTACTTTTCCTTGACCAACACACACACACACACACACACACACAGAGAGAGAGAGAGAGAGAGAGAGGAAGACGCACGCTTTTAAAAACATGTTCTAATATTAGTGTTTATAGAAACTTCAGGACTACTTTTGGGACTCTCACAAAACAAACATACAAACCATCTTTTACAAATAGAAAATAAACCTGATGATAGCTGTGTTGCTAGTGATACACCTTAAAATCATTGGAGATACTAGGTTTGGTGTTCTCAGTACTGATTAGTTTAAAATAAACCAGCATTTCAGCAGAATTTCTTTTACTTTTTTTCAAGGAACCAAGCTGTTAATCCGAGTGCCACCTAGTCGGGAATGGCCCCTCAGATCTCCTAGGACGCTTTTGCGTAAGGCAGCGCCACCTTTAAAGGCCCAGGACGGTTCCCGTGCAGTCCCTTTGAGCGGATTCCGGGTGGGGAAGCCGGAACCTCCCGCGGCAGGAGGTAGGCGCGCCCCTCCCCGCGCGCCGCCACACGTGGTTTCCCGAAAGGCCTGCGCGCTGGGTACAGGGCGCGGCCAGGGCGCGGGTTCCCTGTACTGTGCTGGCCGAAGCGGGTGAGTGAGGCGTTCTGTTCTGGGTGTCGTGCGGCTGCCATCCGTGCTACTGCTAATCCCGGGCTAGACAGAACTCGGGTGGGGCAGCAGGAGGCTTCCGCGCAACTGGGGATGGTGGGGGAAGCGCCCAGAGGAGAGGGCCCGGGAGGCGGTTCTGCGACCCCCGCGGATCGGCCCCCGCACTCTGTGCTGCCAGCAGCCCGGGTCTCCTTAGCCACAGAGCCATGAAGGGGGCGCAAGGCCCCAGGCACAAGTTAGCGTCTCTGTGGTGCCTTGCCTCTGATTCTGTCCCTTTAGTTTGTTTTGCTCCATTCCAAAATCGAAACTTAGAATGATTTCTGTTTCCCTATCATTTTTGTAGTCTCTTGAGATAGTTCTCAGGAAGGTGGATTCCTTAAAGACACACAAAGCTTTGCAGTTACCCTCACTTTTCACAATATGCAGAGTTTTTCTTGAAGGAGCCATCCAAAGAATACTGTGTTTCCTAGTCTACACAATTTGCTTAAATTCTTTTAAAATTATATGTATCTCATTATCGATAGCAACTAGTACTTTATTAACCCCCATCTCTTTCCTTCCTTCCTTCCCCTCATTTCCTCCTTTTTTTTTTTTTGACAGGCATGCATGTAGGAAGATTGGATTCTGTGAGGTCTGACACCACAGTAATCTGAATATATTAGGGAAATAGGTAGTAAATGGGTGGTGGTGATTTGTATTGGCTTGTTTATTTGCTGCTGTAACAAATTGTTTTACACCTAGTGGCTTAAAACAACACAAATTTCTTATAGTTCTGTAGGTTAGAAGTCTGACATGGGTCTCACTCAAGGCCATTGGCAGAACTAAGTTCTTTTTTGGAGGCTCTTGGGATAAATCAGTTTTCTTACCTTTTCCAGTAGATAACGCATGGGGTCACCATGAGTCGAAATGGACTCCAGGGCAGCTAACAAGAGGCTGACATTTTCCTTGACTTGTGGCCGTTGTCTCCATCTTGAAAGCCAGCAACATTGCATCTCTCTGGTCATTCTTCTGTAGTCAGTCTCACTCTGAGTTTTCTTTTGCTTCTGCCTCCCTTTTCACATTCGAGGATCCTTGTGATTGTATTGAGGAGCGTTAGTAGCTCAGTGGTTAAAGCCATTGACTGCTAACCAAAAGGTTCGCAGTTGAAAACCACTAGTGGTTTCGTGGGAGAAAGATGTGGCAGTCTGCTTCCATAGAGATTTACAGCCTTGGAAACCCTACGAGGTCGCTATGAGTCTGAATCGACTGGACAGCAGTGAGTTTGGTTTTGGTTCTGGATCATTGTTTATGTCGTACAATGGTTAAGTACTCAGCTGCTAACTCGGAGGCCAGTGGTTTGAACCTACCAGCTGCCCCACAGGGGAACATGGCAGTCTACTCCTTTAAAGATTTACAGCCTTGGAAACACCATAGGGCAGTTCTGTTGTGTCCTGTAGGGCTGCTGTGACTTGGAATCGACTTCATGCAGTGGGTTTGGGTTTGTGTCTACATTGGGCCCACTCGGATAATCCAGGATGGTCTCCATATTTTAAAATCAGCTGATTAGCAACCTTAATTCCATCTGCAAACTTAATTTCCCTTTGCTGTGTCATCTGACATATTGAAAGATTCTGGGAATTAGGATGAGGACATCTTTGTTTTTGTTGTTAGTTGTCTTGAGTTGGCTCTGACTCATAGCAAGTTCATGTATAACGGAACAAAACGTCGTTGGGTCCTAGGCCATCTTCATGATCTTTGATATATTTGAGGGGGCCATTATTCTACCTACCACATGAGTGCATAAAAGGAAGAAAATTACCATACCTCCTATTCATGCAAAACCAAAAAAAAAACAAAAACAAAACAAAACCCATTGCCATCCAGTTGATTCCAACTTATAGAACTACTCCATGGGGTTTTCAAGGCTATACTCTCTATGGAAGCAGAATGCCACATTTTTCTCCTTCAGACTAGCTGGTAGGTTCGAACTGCTGACTTTTTGGTTAGCAGCCGAGTGCTTAACTACTGGGCCACGAGGGCTCTTTCACTCATCATGCAAAGAGGGAAAGCATCCAGATTATAAATATGTCGAAAGAAGTCCTGAGGGTATTATGTGGTAGACCATTTATAGAAGTTAAATATATTGAGAACTTTATTACACGCTCATGAGAATATTGGCATTATCCTAAAAAACAGAAAGCAGCTAAATAATATTGCAGTTCTTGCCTTCTGGACATGTAGTAAGAGAACTTCATTTGTATGGGATGCCTGAGCAGAACAAATACTTGAGACAAGATACTGCATAATTCTACGCATGAATGTAAATACGCACTGTGGTGGGTGCTCTGGACTGACGCAAGGAACCCTCAAGTTCTTTACTGTCAAGTCATGGAAAATGACACAGGTACACAAATAATTATAGTATCCCAAAAGAGGTAAAAGAGGGAGCAGTAACATCTTCAAAAACTTGGGGGAAATTCGGCATGGACCTTAAAGAACGGTAGGATTTCATCAAGTGGAGATTACAGTTGGGAGGGAAGAAAGATTGTGACATGGAGGGACAGAAGGGAGAAGGGGGACTGTTTGAGTGTTCATTGTGGTCAGGGAGCTAGGTCGAGGAGCTGTCCAAATAAGACTGGAAAGAAAATTAGGGTTGGGTTGTGTGAGACCTTGGAAGAGTCCTAGTATGAGGATTCTGCATTTTTTGATGCAATGAGGAGCTGTTGAAAAATATATACAATAAACCTGCGAAAGCTGGAACTTGTGTAAGGTGGAAACCTGTCAGAGAAAGAAAACTCAAATATTTTCCACTGAAGCAAGTGATAGAAAAGTAGTAAGACTTCACCTTGTCAAAGGTGGAAAACTTGCGAGACCCAGAAAAACAAGGCAGTCCCGTTGAGTTCCAACTCTCACAGGTTTCTCTGTATGTGTATATATATTTTTAAATTTGAAACTATTTCAAACTTATGTGTATATATATTTTTAAATTTGAAACTATCTCAAACTTGCAGAAAAGTTGGAAGTACAGTACAAACAACTTTTCATTTTGCCTGAATTATTTGGCAATACCTTTAAAATCTAATGCTCCATTACCTTGGAATACTTGAGTATGTATTTTCTATTAAAAAAAAGCATTCACCGTAACTACAATTAAAAAAAAACAAAAAACCACCGCCGTCAAGTCAAGGCTGTAAATCTTTATGGAAGCAGACTGCCACATCTTTCTCCTGCGGAGCTGCTGGTGGTTTTGAACTGCTGACCTTTTGGTTAGCAGTCGATCACTTTAACCACTGCACCACCAGGGCTCCTTGTAACTACAATATAATTGTAAAAATCAGGAATTAATATTGATACATTGCTGCCATTTAATCCTCAGATCCCATTCAAATTTTGCCAGCTGTCTCAATAATATTCTTTATAGTCAGAGGATCCAGTTCATAATCATGCATTGCATTTAGTTATCATGTCTCTTCAGTCTCCTTCAATCTGGAACAGTTTCTCAGTCTTTCCTTGGCTTTCATGAACTTGACACTTTTGAAGAGACCAGGCTAGTTGTTTTGTAGAGCGTGCCTCAGTTTGAGTTTGTCTGATGTTTCCTCAAGCTTAGAGTCAAATGATGCATCTCAGTGCATCCTATCAGATAGTACATGATTTTGATTGATCCCATTATTTACATTCACTTTAATTATTTCATTATGGTGGTGTCTGCCAGGCATCTCCACTGTAAAGTTACCCTTTGAAATTAATAAGTGTTTTGAAACTAGCTATTCTTTTCCTCACACAAAATTTTAGTTTATTCATTTATTTATATCGGTATGTATTTTCAGTTTTCTGTTTCACTCAATGTATTTAATCATTACTGTCATTGTGTGTGTGGTACAATGGTTAAGCACTTGGCTGCTAACCCAAAGGTCAACGGTTCAAACCCACCAGCTGCCCCACGGGAGAAAGATGTGGCAGTCTGTTCTTGTAAAGATTTACAGCCTTGGAAACCCCACGGGGCAGTTCTGCTCTGTCCTGTAGGGTTGCTATGACTTGGAATCGACTTGGTGGTGTCTTAGTTATCTAGTGCTCCTATAACAGCAACA
This sequence comes from Trichechus manatus latirostris, assembly GCF_000243295.1. Taxonomy (NCBI): domain Eukaryota; kingdom Metazoa; phylum Chordata; class Mammalia; order Sirenia; family Trichechidae; genus Trichechus; species Trichechus manatus. The sequence continues at coordinate 6,410,556 of NW_004443972.1, read as the reverse complement.
CCACAAGTGGATGGCTTTGACAAACAGAAATTTACTTTCTCACAGTTGAGGCGACCACAAGTTGAATTCAGAGTGCCAGCTCTAGGGGAAGGCTTTCTCTCTCTGTCTGCTCTGGAAAAAGCTCCTTGTCTCTTCAGCTTCTGCTTTTTGGTTGTTTGGAGATCTCCATGGTGTCTTGACATCCATCTTATGCTTCTTTTGTTGCTTGTTTAATCTCTTTTGTATCTCAAAAGAGATTGACTCAAGACACACCCTACACTAATCCTGTCTCATTAACATAACAAGGCTAACCCCTTTCCCAAATGGGGTTATAACCACAAGCATAGAGGTTAGGATTTACAACACATATTTTTGGGGGACACAATTCAATCCATAGCATATGGCAACAGGTTTAGTTTTTTTCGTTCGTTTATTTTTATGCTTAAATTATTCTCAGATTTGGCCAGCGAGCACCTTGTCAAGGTTGATTCTCTGACCTTTTGATGTGTCCTGAGCATTCTTTGAATACTTCCTTGCTTTCTGGCACCACAAGATGTTCCAGGCTAATATTGTAATTTCCCTGCCCCAGCCCTGCTATCAGCCCTGGTTCCTTTTACTGGAGAATTGGTATTAGAAACCAAGTTCTGGGTAGTAGGCATGCTCATTGTTTCCAGGCCTTCTCAGCAGACAGAGCTAGGGAATGTATGTATGTTCATAGACGCAAATATACACAGACACATTTATATCTTTCCTTTCTCTCTATCCAGCAATCGTAAACCATGAGATTACACTGATATCTTCAGATAGTTCCAACCCACAGGATTCATTCTAGTTTTCTGCATTTCTGTGTTTGTAATTACCTTCTCTGACAGTGAAAAGTCTAACTCCTATTATCCTTCATATATTTACTTATATGATCAATACCCTGTATGTAGCTTTGGCCGATGGGAGCTCTTTCAGTTGATTCCTGTGTCCCTTTTAGGGGGGATACTTTTTTATTCTCCAGGCTCATCTTGTATATTTTCTGCCCCAGACCTAGAATGAGCCATTACTTCAAGGAGCTCTTGTTCCCTTTATTGGGGGAATAGTAGTAGAAACCAAGATCTGGTTGCTATGCAGGCTTTTTTTTTTTTTGACACTGCTGTGTTCACACTGGGTAAACTAAAAAAAAGAAGAAAACCAAACCCATTGCGGTCAAGTTGATTCCAACTCCTAGGTAGTGCAAATGATTTACATTCAACTACTAACCTAAGGGTTGGTGGTTCGAACTCACCTAGCAGTACCACAGATGTAAGGCCTGGGGATCTGCTTCTGTAATGATTACAGCCAAGAAAACTCTATGGAGCAGTTCTGCTCTGTAACACATGGGGTCACCATGAACAAACTAAGACATGACTAATTTTTGCTAGTTCTCTTTCTTTTTTTTAATGTGCTCTAGATGAAAGTTTACAACCACGTTAATTTCTCATTCAAAAATTTATACATATATTGTTTTTTGACTTTGGTTGCAATCCCCACAATGTAACAGCATGTTTCCCCTTTCCGTTCCGGTTTCCCTGTGTCCATTTGTCCAGTTCCTGTCCCTTCCTGTCTTGTCTTGCTTTTGGGCAGGAGTTGCCCATTTGGTCTCAAACATTTGATTGAACTAAGAAGCACATTCTTCACTTGTGTTATTTTTTGTTTTATAGGCTTGTCTAATTTTTGTCTGAAAAGTGGGCTTTAGGAGTGGTTTTAGTTCTGAGTTAGCACAGTGTCCAGGGGCCATAGCATTGGGGGTTCCTCCAGTCTCTGCCAGACCAGTAAGTCTGGTCTTTTTTAGTAAATTTGAATTCTGTTCTGTATTTTTCTCTCATTCTGTCTGGGACTCTCTGTTGTGATCCCTGTCAGAGCAGCCAGTGGTGGTAGCCAGGCACCATCTAGTTCTTCTGGGCTCAGGTTGGTGGAGTCTCTGATTCATGTGGTCCTTCAGTTCTTTGGGCTAATATTTTCCTGTGTCTTTGGTTTTCTTCATTTTCCTTTGGTCCGAATGGAATGGGACCAATAGATATATCTTAAATGGCTGCTCGCAAGCTTTTAAGATTCCGGACGTTACTCACCAAAGTGGGATGTAGAACATTTTCTTTATGAACCATGTTATGCCAGTTGTCCAAGATGTCCCCCAAGATTATGGTCCCCAGCCCCCAGCCCCAGCTACTCGGTCCCTTAAAGTGTTTGAATGTGTCTAGGAAACTTCTGTGCTTTCACTTTGGTCCAGTTGTACTGATTTTCCCTATATTGTGTGTTGTCTTTCCCTTTACCAGAGTTGACCCTTGTCTACTATCTAGTTAGTGATTTCCCTTGACCCTCCCTCTCCACCCTCATAACCATCAAAGAATTTTTTTTTCTGTGTGTAAACCTTTCCTTGAATTCTTATAATAGTGATCTTATACAGTATTTGTCATTTTGTGACTGACTTATTTCACTCACCATAATGCCCTCCAGATTCATCCGTGTTGCGAGACGTTTTGAAGATTCATCTTTGTTCTTTATCTTTGCATAGTATTCCATTGTGTGTATGTACCATAGTTTGTTTATCCATTCACCTGTTGATGGGCATTTACGTTGTTTCCATCTTTTTGCTATTGTGAATAGTGCTGCAGAGAACATGGGTGTGCATATGTCTATTCATGTGACACTCTTATTTCTCTAGGGTGTATTCCTAGGAGTGGGATTGCTGGATCATATGGTATTTCTATTTCTAGTTTTTTAAGGAAACACCATATAGTTTTCCAAAGTGGTTGTACCATTTTACATTCCCATCAGTGCATGAGAGTTCCAATCTCCCCACAACCTCTCCAGCATTTTTTATTTTGTGTTTTTTGGATTAGTACCAGTATTGTTGGGGTGAGATGGTATCTCATTGTAGTTTTGATTTGCAGTTCTCTAATGGCTAATGATCGTGAGCATTTCCTCATGTGTCTGTTTGCTGCCTGAATGTCTTCTTTGATAAAGTGTCTATCCATATTCTTTTCCCATTTTTTCTTTTTAAAAGTGCTCTTCATTTACTTTTGGATTAGCAATTAAAATACACATTTCTATTTCAAGATGACATTTAAAAATTATTCTAATATGACAGCAGCAAAAATATAATTCTACAATTACAAAAGAGTTAAATTGGAACCCATAATTAAGTTATTCGCATGTGTGTAAGTATGATTCTAAAATAAATACTACTTCTAAGCAGCTGTTACCAGCTTTTTAGGTTTAATTTAAACACACACGTTTTCAGTTGTGGGGGACAATATGTTATATTCCATCCACTTTTCTGAAAGGGTTCTTCAAGAGTCAGCTAGCCCTAGAAACTGAAGTACTCAACCAGTCCACAAGGCAGGCAGAAAAAAGTTAAATTAATTGGGGTACACAGCACTCTCACATGACATCCAAAGCATGTGATATTCTGCAGCAACTGGAAGGACTTCGGCATTGGCCTGCTGTCTTTTTTGGAACTAATTTCATCCTAAGAGTTTAAGAATGTGGGTATTTTATCGCTGTCAAGTGAATTTGGGAGGCAAGTTTCTTTTTGCTAACTTGACTCCCCTGATGACCTAGTGAGTGACCTAGGTACTAGCAATTTGGTCATTAGGCTAGTCAAGCCTGTAATAAAGAAAGCCTATATTCAAAACACTGTGTTCTTGTCTGAACCCACTTAAATCGTTTATTTTCAACATAAACATGTAACTTCAAAATGAGGTATCTAATCAAGCAACACTAACAAGACGAAGATAGTATGTCTTTTTCTAAGGCTTAGGTTTTGCCCAGTATTCCTGATACAAAGAATAGCCCATACCAATAGTCACTGCTCCCACAACAAAGCCTTGGGCTGCCACCCGCGTGTGGATCACGTGGGTGGACATTTTAGTATTTCCTATGCTCTTCAATTTGTATAATCCACATAAAACTATTGCTGCAAAACCCTCCATTCCAATGGGGACAAACAGTGCCTCTTCAGCTTTTCGGATAAGTTTGGATTCCTGATCTTCATCATAGGAAGAAAGAGAAACATCTGTGTTGGATGACATAGTGATTGGTTGAAGAATCTTCCACGAGCAACAGAAGTCCGTAAGCTCCCACCGGCTTCTCTTTGTGCATTTTTTAATTGGATTATTTGTCTTTTTGTTTTTGAGGTGTTGAAGTATTTTGTAGGTTTTAGATACTAGACCCTTATTGGATATGTCATAGCCAAAATTTTTTTCCCAGTATGTAGGTTCTTTTTTCACTCTTTTGGTGAAGTCTTCTGATGAGCATAAGTATTTAATTTTTAGGAGCTCCCAGTTATCTAGTTTATCTTCTGGGGCATTGTTAGTTATGGTATGTGTACTGTTTTTGCCATGTATTAGGGCCCCTAGCATTGTCCCTATTTTTTCTTCCATGATCTTTATCATTTTAGATTTTATATTTACGTCTTTAATCCATTTTGAGTTAGTTTTTGTGTATGGTGTGAGGTATGGATCTTTCTTCATTTTTTTACAGAATGGACCTCCAGTTATGTCAACACTATTTGTTAGAGACTGTCTTTTCCCCATTTAGAGGCCTTTGGCCCTTTGTCAGATATCAGTTGCTTGTAGATGGATGGATTTATGTCTGTGTTCTCAATTCTGTTCCATTGGTCTGTGTATCTGTTGTTGTACCAGTACCAGGCTGTTTTGACTACTGTGGCTGTATAATAGGTTCTAAAATCAGGTAGTATGAGGCCTACCACTTTGTTGTTCTTCTTCCATAATGCTTTACTTATTCAGGGCCTCTTCCCTTTCCGTATAAAGCTGGTGATTTTTTTCTCCATCTTGTTAAAGAATGCCGTTGGAACTTGGATCAGGATTGCATTGTATCTGTGGATTGCTTTAGGTAGTATTGACATTTTCACAATGTTGAGTCTTCTATCCATGAGCATGGTATGTTTTTCCACTTACATAGGTCTCTTTTGGTTTCTTTCAGTAGTGTATATAGTTTTCTTTGTATAGGTCTTTTATATCCCTGGTTAGATTTATTCCTAAGACTTCATCTTTTTGGGGGCTATTGTAAATGGTATTGATTTGATGATTTCCTTTTCGAAGTTCTCTTTGTTGGTGTAGAGGAATCCAACTGATTTTTGTATGTTAATCTTGTATCCTGGTACTTTGCTGAAATCTTCTGTTAGTTCTAGTGGCTTTCTTGTGAATTCTTTGGGGTTTTCTATGTATAAGATCATATCGTTTGTGAACAGGGATGCTTTTACTTATTCCTTACCAATTTTGATGCCCTTAATTTTTTTTTCTTGCCTTATTGCTGTAGCTAGGACTTCCAGCATGATGTTGAATCGAGAGTGGTGATAAAGAGTATCCTTGTCTTGTTCCTATGCTCAAGGGAAATGCTTTCAGTCTCTCTCCCTTTAGAATGATGTTGGCTATTTGGTATAAATGCCCTTTATTATGTCAAAGAATTATCTTTGATTCCTATTTTGCTGAGAGTTTTTATCAAGAATGGGTTTTGGATTTTGCCAGATGCCTTTTCTGCATTGATTGATATGACCATGTGATTCTTTTCTTTTGTTTTCTTTATGCGGTAGACTATGTTGATTGATTTTCTAATGTTAAACCATCCCTGAATACCTGGTATGAATCACACTTGGTCATGATGTATTACTTTTTTGATATGCTGTTGAATTCTGTTGGCTAGAATTTTGTTGAGAATTTTTGTGTCTATGTTCATGAGGGATACTGATCTGTAGTTTTCTTTCTTTGTGGTGTCTTTGCCTGATTTTGGTATCAGGGTTATGCTGGCTTCACAGAATGAGTTTGGAAGTATTCCTTTCTTTTCTATGGCCTGAAATAAGTTGAGTAGTATTGGTGTTAGCTTCTCTCAGAAAGTTTGTTAGAATTCTCCAGTGAAGCCATCCGGGCCATGGCTTTTTTTTTGTTGGAAGTTTTTATGTTTATTACTTCTTCAATCTCTTCTTACTGTTATAAGTCTGTTTAGTTTTTCTACCTCAGTTTGTAATCTAGAAATTTGTCCGTTTTCTCTAGTTTTCAAATTTGTTGAAGTACAATTTTTCATAGTATTCTGTTATTATCTTTTTTAGTTCAGTTGGGTCTGTTGTGATATCACCTGTCTCATTTCTTATTCAGGTTATTTGCTTCCTTTCTGTTTTTTTTTTTTTTTTTTTTTTGTCAGTTTGGCCAGTGGTTTGTCAATTTTGTTGATCTTTTCAAAGAATCAGTTTTTGGTCTTGTTGATTCTTTCTATTGTTTTTCTGTTCTCTATTTCTTTTACTTCTGCTCTAATCTTTATTAGTTCCTTTTTTCTGTTGCCTGAGGGCTTCTTTTGCTGCTCTCTTTCTATTTGTTCGAGTTGTAGGGTTAATGTTTTGACTTTGAACCTTTCTTCTTTTTTGATGTGTGTGTTTATTGCTTTAAATTGACCTCTAAGCACTGCTTTTGCTGTGTCCCCGAGGTTTTGGTAAGATGTGTTTTCATTCTCATTTGATTCTATGAACTTTTTATTACATCCTTGATTTCTTCTATTACCCAGTAGTTTTTGAGCAAGATGTTGTTCAGTTTCCATGTATTTGAATTTTTTTCCTTGTTTTTTCTGTTGATTTCAACTCTTATGGGTTTATGGTCAGAAAAGATGCTTTGTAGTATTTGGATGTTTTGGATTTTGTTAAGGCTTGTTTTGTGGCCTAAAATGTGATCAAATTTAGAGAATTTTCCATGTGCATTGGAAAAGAATGTATACGTTGCTGCTCTTGGGTGGAGAGTTCTGTATATGTCTGTGAGGATGAGTTGGTTGATTGTGGCATTTAGGTCTTCTGTATCTTTATTGAGTTTCTTTCTAGATGTTCTGTCCTTCACTGAAAGTGATGTATTGAAGTCTTCTACTATTATTGTGGAAACTGTCTATTTCTCTTTTCAGTGCTGTTAGAGTTTGTGTATTTTGGAGCCCTGCTATTGGGTGTGTATATATTTATTATGGTTATGTCTTCCTGGTGTATTGATCCATTAATCATTATATAGTGTCTTTCCTTATCCTTTATGGTGAATTTTGCTTTAAATTCTATTTTATCAGAGATTAATATTGCCGTTCCTGCTCTTTTTTGATTATTGTTCACTTGATTTATTTTTTCCATCCTTTGAGTTTTAGTTTGTCTTTGTGCCTAAGGTGTGGCTCTTGTAGACAGCATATAGATGGAATGTGTTTTTTTTACCCATTCTGCTTCTCTCTGTCTCTTTACTAGCGCATTTAGGCCACTTACATTCAGTATAATTATTGATAGGTATGAGTTTACTGCTGTCATTTTGTTGTATTTGTGTGTGTGGGGGGGTGTTGACAATTTCCTTGTTCCTCTTAATTTTCTGTGTTGAGTTCTTTTTGTTTATGAATTTTCTTTTCATCTTCTTCATTACTGTTGATTTTGTGTTTTCTGAGTCTTTAGGTTTTTCTTCTTTTGTGTTTTGATGGGTAGGTTTGTTAGCTTCCTTTGTGGTTACCTCAAAATTTACCTTTATTTTTTTAAGTACAAACCAGTCTTTTATTTTTTAATATCACCTTGACTTCCCTCCATATGGAAATTCTATGACTACACTGTTTATTCTCTTTTTTTTATTTTGACATTGTTGTCGTTTACATATTGACGTCTCTGGTTACCCATTTTTAGTCTTTCTAGCTTTGTTTTGTTTTTGTGAATTCTCTGCCTGGATTGGTATCTGGTTGATCTGTCCTGTGTCCTAGTTTTAGATTGTTGTCTGATGTTGTTAGTTCTCTAACCAGAGGACTCCCTTTAATACTTCTTGTAATTTTGATCTCATTTTTACATATTTCCTTAGTTTTTTTTTATCTGGAAATGACCTAATTTCGCCATTGCATTTGAGAGAGAATTTTGCTGGATATATAAGTCTTGGCTGGAAATTATTTTCCTTCAAGGCTTTTTATATGTCATCCCATTGCCTCCTTGCCTGCATGGTTTCTGTTGACTAATCAGAGGTTAGTCTTATTAGTTCTCTTTTGTAGGTGACTTTTCATTTATCCCTAGCTGCTCTCAGGATTCTTTCTTTGTCTTTGGTTTTGGCAAGTTTGATTTTGATATATTTTGGTGATCTTCTTCTGAAGTCTTTCCTTTTTGGGGTTCATTGAGCTTCTTGGATAGATATCGTCTTATCTTTTATGATATAAGGGACGTTTTCTGCCAGCAAATCTTCGACAGTTCTCTCTGTGTTTCCCATTATCCCCGCATGTTCTGGTACTCCAACCACTTGTAGGGTTTTCCTCTTGATAGTATCCCACATAATTCCTAGGCTTTCTTAATTTTTCTTCATTCTTTTTTTCTGATTTTTCCTCAAACAAATTGGTGCCAAGGGATTTATCTTCAGTCTCACTAATTGTGACTTCCATTGTCTTGATTCTGCTCCTATGACCTTCTGTTGAGTTGTCTAATTCTGAAATTTTATTGTTAATCCTTTGGATTTCTAGTTGCTGTTTTTGTATAGCTTCTAGCAGTGTGTTTATTCTGTCATTTTGTTCTTGTATTGTTTTCTTGACTACTTCTGTTGCTTTATGTGTGTGTTCCTTGGTTTGGTCTGTTTTGCCTGATCTCCTTCTTGGTCTCTTGGAGAGCTCTGCATGTTAGTCTTTTGAATTCTTTATCAGGTAGTTCCATTCTTTATCTTCCTCTAGAAGATTTTCTGATTCTTTATTTTGGTTGTTTACTGGAGCCATCTTGTGCTGCTTCTTTATGTGATTTGATATTGACTGTTGTCTCTGAGGCATCTATAAATTATATTTATTTTTGTTTACTGCATCCTGAATTTCTGTTTTGTTTTGATATGTCCAAGTAGACTGTGCATGTTTGCTACTCTGGTCATTAATGTGTTCTTGATGAAGCTTTCACGTCTAGTCTGCAGGTGTTCAGAGCAGCTACGAGGTGTGTGAGCCTGGGAGTCTGTTCGTTGTTCTTGTGGGGCTGCTGAAAATAAAGGAGGTGTCTTTGGTGGGGTGATGAGTCTGTCCTGCTGGTCACCTGGCTGCAGGAGCAGGGGTTGTTCTCCTTGGTTGTTGGGTTGGGTGTTATGTGTGTGCTCTGCCTCTTACTGGTTGGTCAGGGCACAGATACCCGGGTCATTGCCAAGTGTGTTGTGCGGAGACTGTCACCTACAGTCCTGGGTGGTGAGGGCGTGGTGGTGTTCAGAGCGTGCACATTCTCTGGTTGCAGCAGGGGCAAGGCAGGGGGCTGTTGGCTGCGTCTGGGTGCCCAGAGGGAGGGCATACCCCAGTCCATGAGAGCACATAGTGGGAGGGGTAGTGCAGCTGGTCCTTGGGCACCCGGTGCCATTGGCTGGAGGGATTAGTGGGCGCCATTGATTCTCAGGCCCCTATCGTGGGTGGCTAGATGGAGTGGGTGGTACCATCGGCCCGCTGGCCCATGGTATGGATGGGTGACGCTCCTTATTAGGGGGCGGGGTGATGTCAAATGCCACAGATCTGCAGCACCCACATGGCTGCCGCAGGTGGAAATGGGCTTCAACTGGATACTTTGTGCATTTTGTCCTAATGAGGACATGCTATGTGGGGTGGGCCAACAAGGCACTGGCATGGGTGACTGGCAGGTGTGAAGGGCGCTGCAAGTCCATGGACCACCTACGCCAGCGGCTGGGTGAAGGGGTGGGTGCCTCCGGACCAGGCAGTGAGTTCCTGTCTTAGGGGCATGGTGGTATTGAATGCTGCCGGACTAGTGTTGGAGTGGGGAGGGGGATGGATGAAGAGAAGGAAGTGCTCCTTGGCCATAGAGCTCTGGTAAGGGAAAGGTTACGGTGGGTTTTGAAGCTTGCAGTCATCTTTTGTAGGTCTGGTGTTGCTCCTGTTTTGTTCTGAAGGTGTGTGCAGATTCACTGCTGCTTAGCTGCACCAGATGGAGTGGGTTTCAGCTTGGGATGTTGCTGCTTGCCTCGATCTGTGTGCACTGTGCAGATTCAGCTAGCAGGATGCCAATGATCCAGCAGTTAATAATTCCCATTTCTGCTGTCTTTGAATTGACTCTCCTTCCGCCTGCCACTCAGTCCTATTCTTCAGCTTTGTCTTTGATCCTTAGGATTCCTAGATTGTCATATATATCCGATTCACTTGCTGTTTTGGGTCTTTGTTATAAGAGGGATGACACAAAGCGTCTGACCAAAATTTAAAAAAAAAAACAGTTGCCATCGAGTCAACTCTTGACTCATGGTGACCCCATGTGTGTCAAAGTACAACTGTATTCTATAGGGTTATCAATGGCTGAATTTTCTGAAGTAGATCACCAGGTCTTTCTTCCAAGGTGCCTCTCATGGACTTGAACCTCCAACCTTTTGGTTAGTAGCCAAGTTCGTTAACTGTTTGTGCTATTCATGGACCCAAAAATAGTATTTTAAAATGGAGCATAATATGATGACTGGGGTATGAACTACAAAGGAATGTTAAGACCCGTTTTTTTCTGGATATTATTATGTTGAAAAGCAAAGAATTTTTAGAATTCTTTTGTATATTTATTAATGTGAGGGTTATTTGAAATATACACTTTGTTCAGATATAAGCCACATGGTAATAAAGACTTTCAGGATAGGAAAAAAGACATAGCAAAGAAAAGGTGTTTCTTTCTTCCACAAGAGGGTAGAAGTCATGGCTTTCTTTTTGAATGTGTGCATATATGTCATTTTAAAGATATTTATTTTTTGTAATAGGGAATCATGGCAGCTAATGAAAACCAGAAACACTCTGTGTTGGATTTATGTGACAGATTATTGACAGATGAAAGAAATCAGGTAAAAAGGAAAATTACTAAATATTATTTAAAAAGTTATATTTGCTAGTTTTACAGTAAGCCATGTTTTATATGTGTCTTTGTCCAGCATTCCCTTAAATTTGGGAGGATATAGACTTTTCCAACTTTTTTCCCTTCTATTATTTTATTCAAGTCTAACGAGAAGAATTATCTTTCTATTCTTTCTCTTACAATGTTTACATTAGCTGCCTTCTCACTCCTGCCCCCATTTCTTTGATTTGCATCTAGAAATTAAGAGCTTATTTAGCCATTATCTGATATAGGCCCCAAAAGGAAATGGAGGCCCAGGTAGCTTAAACCACTTATCCAAGGTGATATCTCTGTCATGTCAAGGAAGCTGTGTACGACAGAAATCACAGCTAGTGTTTTTTTTTAACTGTCTCAAAGTAACATATAGTCACAGTTAAAGTATGATTTAAAAGTCAGTTCCTCATCATAAATAACTAGGAAAGGAGTTGATAGAACCCTGAAGTAAGATTCACAAGGTCTAGGTCTCAACATTTGCTCTGCTATTAAAATTTCTTTGATTTTGGTCTAGTGCAAGCGATTGTTTTCTTGTTTCTATAGTGGGGATAATAATGTTTGGCAGTGTTATGAGATCAACAGGTGACAGTGTAAAACATTCAACAAATATTTATATGATGTTCATTCTGTGACAGTGTCTAATGCCTTTCTTTACCTTGCTGAGGTTAAGAGAAATTTTGTTTCTTTAATTCATTTGGAGAAATGAATTCAGGGGTGGTTTAATTTTTGGTACTGTTTGATATTTTTTAGACCTCAATAATTGATAAAATTGCAAAGCGAAATACTGAGCTGCTGGAAGAGATCCGAAAGCTTGAAGCTGAGTTACAAATAAACACCAGAAACTTCCAGGTACTCCTTTTAAGTATCACATTTTTAATGGACAGCGACTTTTCAGAAAAAGCAATTTAATGACACAGAATTCACTTTTGAAACATTATGGCCATTTGTAGTACCACTATTTGTAATAGCCCAAAACTGAAAACAACCCAAAGTTCCGGCACAGTAGAATGAAAAAAATTAATCGGGGTATCTTCACATAACGGGATACTACACAGCGATGAGAATAAACAGACTACAACAACGATGTGGATGAATTTCACAAACAGGATTGTGTTAGTTTCCTAGAGCCGCCATAACAAAGTACCACAAACTGGTTGGCTTAAAAAGCAGAAATTTATTCTCACTTTCTGGAGACTAGAAGTCTGAAATCAAGGTGTCTCCAAGGTTGGTTTCTTCTAGAGGGCTCTGAGGGAAAGGCTGTTCCATGACTCACTCCTAACTTCCAGGGTTTCCCACAATCTTTAGTGTTCCTTGGCTTATGGATGTATCACCCCAATCTTTGCCTTTGTCTTCACGTGGCTGTTGTCCCTCTGGATCTCTCTTTGTATGTTCGCATGGCATTCTTATAAGGACAGCAGTCATATTGGATGAGGACTCACTGTGCTCTAGTATGACCTCATGTTAACTATATCTGCAAAGATGCTATTTTCAAATAAGATTTCTTTCATAGGTACCATGGAGCAGGACTTGAACATATCTTTCCAAAGAAACCAAACCCATTGCCGTCGAGTCAGTTTTAACTCACAGCAACCCTGTAGGACGGAGTAGAACTGCCTCTTTATGGCAACACAGATCAACCCATAACAATGATGTTGAGCCAGAAGAGACAAAGAGGGCATGCCATGTGCTTCCGTTTAAATAAAGCACAAAAGCAGGATGTTAGAATTTAGAATAGTAAGTTTCTTCTGCCTTGGAGGCAGGTCAAAACTGGAAGGGAACATGAGGGGGCTTCTCAGGGTTGGTCATGTTCTGTTTCTTGATCTGGATGTTCACATGGGTATGTTTGCTTTGCAAACTTTCATTTTGCTGTACATGCATGATTACACTCACTTTTCTATATGTATACTTCAATTGAATTTACAACAGAGGAAACCCATTCTCAGTTACTTTTGCTTTAAATTCTTGGTCTTCTCCCTAAGTCCTTTTATTATTCTCCTCATTCGAGGCAATAAGTAGTTTAAATGAGTTTTACAGTTTAAAAAATTAGACATATGTTAACCCTTACCATTTAAATTCTTCTCCTAAATTTTCCTGTATTTGAAGTAGATATAATTTTTAACCCCTTTTTTTTTCTTCTCCACAACTCATATTGTTAAAAAAAAAAAACAAAACTTTCTTTAAACAGTTCAAATGCTAAAGCATTATCACTTTTTGTTTCTCAAATGGGGGATGGGATATTGAATATCAAAAAAGTGAGGCTTGCTGTGTTTATGAGATGGGGTGACATCTGGCAGAAGACTCTAAGATTCTGGTTACCTCTCAGGCTGGAGCCAGGATCATGTAGTCTTACAACTCTAAGGGCCTTTAGAAAGCAGCCAGCCCAGCTAACCCACTTTACAGAGAATAGAACCTGTGATCCAGGGGGTGTAAGTGAATTGCTGTCTGACACTGTGACTAGAATTCAGGATTTCTTACACCAGCTCCAGAAGATGCCTGACCGAATAGTTCCACATTACTGGGGAACACTCTTGCTTTTTCACCCCAAACATTACAGATTGTTTTCGTAAAGTCAGCCTTATGGTATTCAGAAATTCTACTGAATTTACATATCAAGATATATAGAATAAATACAAGATTAGATCAAATGACTCATGGAGTATTTCTAATTCCTTTGGGATAACACCTTTTATTGGTGTGTAAAAAAACCATAGGAAATAGAAATGCAAACACCTGGCTCATTTGTCTGTACTTCTATGTATCTCTTAATCCCACTGATTTTAAGTGGGTAACTATAACCATAACTTTATCCTCTAGGTTGCAATTCTCGTTGATAGTGTCTCTTCACTTTTCCAAACCCAAGTTGTGGTCATGGTTAAGAAGTTGAGGATACGTATTGGGGAATGGGGAATTTAAACTTGACAAATATTAAATCATAAAATTCAGGAATCCTTTTTTGGATTAAATTTTCCGAATTTGCTGTCAAAATAACCGTAGTATATACACAACTATATTTCATACCTCTTTGCAGTGAGATTAAACATATTGTCTAATGACGGACTCCCTTGCAAAATAGCCTGTTATTTGCACAGTTATTTAAAAGGTACTTACGTACATGAATGATGTAGGCTTTAGAATCAAATACCATGCAATACTGACCAGTTTAAACACTGATTAGGAAAAGTGAAAGAATTACATAATTTCATCTCTGACATAGTATTAAAGGATGAGCATTTGATTACATTACTAAGTAGTCTTACCTGGGAAGAAGCAATTGTTAAAAGATATTAAATAAGACCACACTCCGCATTCTGTGGGGTTCTGTAATCAGTGGAAGACGAATTAGTGGATAATCAAATCACATTATCCTTGGAAGGACTTACGTTATTTCTTGTCTTGATTTTAATCAAATGTTTCTGTTTAAATTAGATTAAAGAGGATATTCCTGAGACAGTGATAAAATTCGCATCTGTAGAAAATCCTGAGAATGACAGCCAGTTTTTAAATGTCTCCTGTTCATTTCAAGTAGCCGTACAAGTACCTTATGAATTACAGAAAGGAGAAGTTCTCATCACCTTTGAACAGGAGGAAGGTATGAGTAATGTTCAAAAACATGATCACATTACATCTGGAAAACGGTTGGGCTTTCAAAGTGTTTTCATAGATACTTGCTATTGCTTTATAGTTTTTTCACTCATTTCATTTCCTCCTCAGAGTGATACCTGGAGGCAGGTATCATTATCTCCATTTTACAGATGAGAAAAGTTGACTGAGATGTTAAGTGACTTGAATATGACCCCTCATTCAGAAAGTGATGGCTCTTGGCCTCAAACCCTGATGGTGTGATATTGAATACCAGTCTCTTTCTACTCTACATACTGCCTGTTTAATAATGATAATAATAATAGTAATAATATCCTAGGGTAGTAGAGCTCTATACAGTTCTCAGAATGTTTTCACAGACATTATCTCATTCTATACTCACACAGCTGTATGAAAGCAATAGGATAGGGTAGTAGTTATTTAGATTTTGTAGCCAAGAAAACAGATTCTCAGAAAGTTTAAGTGATTTTCCTGTGGACATATAACCAGTGAATGGAAAGAGCTTGGGAGTCAGATTTGGGATGGGACCTGATATTCGCTAAGTCCGTTATGGGTATAGGGCCTTGCTCAGAGCTGAGGACAACTTAATAAGGATCTGACTTTGGGTACCAGCTCTGCTTCTTTCTAGAAGTATGATTTGGGGTAAGTTCTTTAACCATGTAAGGAGCCCTGGTGAGGGAGTGGTTAAGTGCTTGGCTGCTAACCAGCAGGTCAATGGTTCGAACCCAGCAGCCACTCCACAGGAGAAAGATATGGCAGTCTGCTTCCATAAAGATTTATAGCCTTGGAAACCTAATGGGGTGGTTCTAGTTTGTCCTTTAGGGTCACTGTGAGTCAGAAATGACTTGATGGCAGTAGGTTTAGTTTGGTTTGGGTCTTTAACCAAACTCTAAATCTCAGATTTGTACAACGGCCTTTGTGGTAGTACCTGCCTCATAGGGCTGCTTTGAGTATTAAATAAGAATGTTTATAAACTGCTTAGCACAATGTCTGACACATAATGATACTTAATAAATGTTAGCTGTTATTATTGCCACATGTTAGGAATTTCCAGATAAGAAAATAAAACCTTAAAGAAGATAAGTAACTGGCTCACGGTCCACACAGTTAGTAAGTTGCCAAGCTGAGAGCCATACCCTGAGTGCTCATATACTTGCCACTGAGTCAGCATCCCTCCAAGCAGTCTACCATCTAGGGCCTTCTTCCCATATTTGTCAAGTTATGGGGTGGGACCAGATGGTCTTCATAAGCCCTTCCTGTGCTCAGATTCTGAGAATACGTGATTCTAGCCCACACCTCCTGACACCTGGTCTACCACTATAGCCTGAAAGTAAATGTTAAAAAGAAAGGCATTCCAGCAGGTCAGTTGATGTGTATCCAAGCATAAAAGCCCAGTGTGCTTTTATTCAGCCCTGGGCCCTCCCTTGCAACTGAGGGTGGAGGGAAGAGGCGGAAAGCCCTTGCAACTGAGGGTGGAGGGAGGAGGCTGAAAGCCATGTTGACTGTTGGCAGTGGTAATCGGGATATTACTTAACAATGTAACGGAGGATTCAGAAGGCAGGGATTCTGCACAGGAGTTGCCTGGGAATGCTGGGAATAGGACTGGGATTTTCTTCAGAAATAGTGATGTCACTAGTTCCACCCTTGGTGTGGCTCCAAGGTCCTGTTCTCCTGGACAGCTAGCTTCTAACACAAACAGCATTTGGCTTCTGACAGTCAGAAAAGTTGAAACACAAGTGGTCCTTCTCAGCTGCATCTGATTACCAGATGTTGGGAGTTTTCAAGGAGTAGGGGAAAAAGAGCATCATCTATGTATCACTCCATTCATATTTTCTGTTATTGTTGCCTGTTGTCATTAGCCCCCCCCCCAAAAAAAAAATTCCAAGTTACAAAGTCATATTGTGGTGCCCATTAACCCATTGCCGTCGAGTTGATTCCCACTCATAGGGTCCTTATGGGACAGAGTAGAACTGCCCATAAGGTTTCCAAGGCTGTAATCTTTATGGAAGCAGACTGCTACATCCTTCTACTGCAGAATGGCTGGTGGGTTCGAACTTCTGACCTCTTTGTTAGCAGCCGAGCACTTAACCACTGCAGCACCAGGGTTCCTTCCCACATGACAAAGCCCTGCCTTCTAGCCCAGTTCTGTCTTCCTCCAGCTGTGGTATACTATCTGGTTGTCATAAGCACATGTGAGGTTTGTAAGACAGGGAGTGAACATATCTTACCTTTATGGTAAATTAGAATAAGCAGTCCCAAATATTAGCAACTAAAGTGTTACGAACTCTCATGCCACACAGTTAAAAATAATCACACACCCACATACATTTGAAACTGACATATAGTTGACTATTTGGTATTCTAATGATTTTTTGAATAATTGTATCACTGAGCTTTTTCCATTTCCAGGCATAAATTAGACTTGATAGCTTTGTGATTGGCATATCAGGGGTACTAACTTTTTAAAGAATGGTCTCAAGAGCATTTTAGCAAAAGCAGAAATCCTCATTAAATGTGGGGGAAAAAAGACTCACTCTTTCAAGCCTATGTGGTCCTTAATAAGTAATCCCTGGGAAAACAGAAAGAAATACATATTTCTATGGAGCTTATATTAAGGAGGACTGACAGATGAGTAAAGTTAAACAAAATTAAGATTCATTGTAAAAATAACAAACCCAGAAAAGTTTTTCCAGCTTACTCAGCATGGAAGAATTTCTAATGGTACTTTAATGTAGTAGGAGAAGTCTCTGGTAATGCTGTTAACAGTGGAAAGGAAGAGGGTGTGGCTGGACTGAAATAATGTTAGAATTTCTGAAGCATTATTAGGCTGAAGAGATGAGTCTGTAACTTGATGAGGATTTCTACATTGTCATTTTCGGCTGATGTCAATTATTTTGATGTTAACACTTCCTACCCTGGCAGCACGACTATTATCACTTGGAAATTCTAAGAAAAATTTACAAATGAGATCCTTTAAAATTAAAGGAAATTTAAGACACACCATAATTTGCTCTCAAATCAAATGCATAAAATCTTGAAATATTCAACATTAATACTTTCCAAACTGATTTTCAGTTGCCCAAAATGTGATAAGAATGGGAAAACATCATGTGCGGATAGAGGATAAAGACGTGGAGGTTGTGGCCCAACCGGTTTCATTAAACTCAGGCGTCAGATTCCAGGTAACATGGTGTTATGCATTGAATTGTGTCCCCCAGAAATAGGTGTTGTAAATCTTAACCTCTATGCCTGTGGTTATAATCCCATCTGGGAATGGGTTGTCTGTGTTATGTGAATGAGGCAGGTGTAGTGTAGGGTGTGTTTTGAGTCAATCTCTTATATAAAAGGACCAGATTAAGCAACTGGGGATGGGGGAAGATAGATGCCTAGCCACATGAAGATCTCCAAGGAACCAGGAAACAAGCTGAAGAGACACGGACCTTCCCCCAGAGCTGACCGAGAGAGAAAGCCTTCCCCTAGAGCAGTCTCCTAAACTGTGAGAAAATAGAACTTCTGTCTTTTAAAGCCACGCTGTTGTGGTGTGTCTGTTACAGCAGCCTTAGATAACTAAGACACGTGGTGTTGAAAGCTTTTTAGAACTCGGTTAAACACGGCCACTTTTCTCACCCTTATTTCTTAATATGAAATTACTTTCTAGGTTCACGTACAAGTGTCAAAAGTGAAGATCAATGTTAATGGAATTCCTGACGGATTGCCTGCAGATCAGATGAGAGACAAGTTAGAACTCAGCTTTTCTAAGTCCCGAAATGGGGGTGGAGAGGTGGAGTGCGTGGAGTATGATAACCAGTCCCAAAGTGCTGTCATCACATTTGTGGAAATCGGAGGTACTCGCACGTAGAAAGTTAACACTCTACCATTCAATTATGTTCTGCCATTTCTGAAAGTATCCCTATCCTACACATTATCTCCTCTAATCCTCTGATCCTCAGCACAACTCTGGGAGGTAGGTGTTATACCTATTTTATTGGCAAGGAAGCTGAGGCTTGGGGAAGTTAGGTAGCTTACCCAAGATTACACAGTGGTATAGACCCATCATACAAGTCTGTGCTCCCTCAGACCCATGTTTTGGCTCAGACCGTGTTCTGTTTCCTCCTTATTCCTGAGAGTGGCACATCAGTTATTGTGCCCAATCTATGACAGTTTGTTTTTCCAAATAGAAACATTTGTGTTTTTTAATAAATGGCGAATGCCTTTTACCCATCCTGGGGAATTAGATACTTTATTGAGTGCAGATTTAAAATTATACTTGGATTTTTAAAATGTCAGGTTATTTAGCCGGTTGGAGTGGAATTATTTGATGGTTTGTACACTTTTATTTATGATAGTCAGAAACAATATAAATCCAGTTACAGGAAAGGTAAGTATTTGCTTGGAACATTGTTGTTAGCTGCTGTCGAGTTAGGCCTGACTAGTGACAACCCCATGTGCGGTGGGATTGGACTGTTGTGATCCGTAAGGTTTTAACTGGCTGATTTTTCAGAAGTAGATTACCAGGCCTTTCTTCCTAGTCCATCTTAGTCTGGAAGCTCGGCATCATAGCAACACGCAAACCTCCACTGATAGACGGGTGGTGGCTGCACATGAGGTGCATTGGCCGTGAGTTGAACCTGGATCTTCCACATGGAAGGCGAGAATTCTACCACTGAACCACCACCTCCCCCCTTTGCACAGAATAGGCAATTTAAAAAAATTATATATGTAAAGTCTTCTCTCTTATTTCTCCTACTCTTACTGACCAGTATCTTTTAGGGAATTGATTCTAGGGAAACCTTTAAGGATGACTGGAAAAAACAGACATCTGTTCCCTTTTCAGGTAGAAATGGACTTTTACCAAATCATTTTAGAGAGTTTTACATTCTTATGATTAAAAATAGAAGATTCTACAACTGCTTTTGTTAATATGTTCAAGTGAATCTCAGTGTAAAAATCTCTTGTTAATATAATTCTTAGGGCTTCTCCTGGATTTGTGTGTATAGTAGAAATCCAACTATACAATTAAAAAATATTGATCAGTTTTTTTCAAAACAAAGTAATGCATGCTTTTTTTTTTTTAAGTGTACTTTAGATGAAGGTTTACAGAATAGTTTCTCATTAAACAGTTAGTACACATATTGCCCTATGACAATGGTTAACAACTCCATGACATGTCAACGCTGTCCCTTCTCAACCTTGGGATCCCTATTACCAGCTTTCCTGCCCCCTCCTGCCTTCTAGTCCTTGTCTCTGGACTGTTGTGCCCCATTAGTCTCGTTTTGTTTTATGGGGCTGTCTAATCTTTGGCTGAACAGTGAACCTCGGGAGTGACTTCATTACTGAGCTAAAAGGGTGTCCGGGGGCCATACCCTCGGGGTTTCTCCAGTCTCTGTCAGGCCAGTAAGTCTGGTCTTTTTTTGTGAGTTAGAATTTTGTTCTACATTTTTCTCCAGCTCTGGGACCCTGTGTTGTGCTCCTGGTCAGAGCAGTCAGTGGTGGTAGCCGGGCACCATCTAGTTGTACTAGACTCAGTCTGGCGGAGGCCATGGTAGTTGTGGTCCATTAGTCCTTTGGAGTAATCTTTTTCTTATATCTTATTTTCTTCATTCTCCCTTGCTCCCAATGGGGTGAGACCAGTGGAGTATCTTAGATGGCTGCGCACAGGCTTTTAAGACCCCAGATGCTACGCACCAAAGTAGAATGTAGCGCATTTTCTTTATAAACTCTGCTGTGCCAAATGAGCTAGATGTTCCCCGAGACTGTGGTCCCCCCAGCCCTCCACCCAGCAGTTCAGTCCCTCAGGGAGTTTGGATGTGTCTGTGGAGCTTCCATGACCTTTCGTTGTGCAAGTTGTGCTGGCTTCCCCGGTATTGTGTACTGTCTTACCCTTCACCGAAGTTACCACTTATCTATTGTCTATATAGTTTCCCCCCCCATCCCTCGTAACCAACAAAGATTGTTTCTTTTTGTGTGTAAACTTTTTCATGAGTATTTACAGTAGAGATCTCATAGAATATTTGTCCTTTTGTGATTGACTTATTTCACTCAGTATAATGTCCTCCAGTTTCCTCCATGTTATGAAATGCTTCACAGATTCATCATCGTACTTTTTTTTATAATCTTTTTTTTTTATTGTACTTTAGGTGAAGGCTTGCAGAACAAATAGTTTCTCAGTAAATAGTCAGTACGCATATTGTTTTATGACATTGGTTAACAACCCATGACATGTCAACCCTCTCTCTTCTCGACCTCGGAGGACCTTTTTTTTTGGTGAAAATACACATAGCCAAAGATACACCATTTCAAAAATTTCTACATGTACAATTCAGTGACATCAGTTATGTTCTTCCAGTTGTGCTGCTATTCTCACTATTCTTTTCCAAATTATTCCATCACCATTGTCTTCAACTTACTGTCCTAGGCTTCCCATCAGACCTTTTGTGTTGCTGTTGTCAGTTTGATCTCACATAGATAATTCTTTTTTCTTTTTTGTACCTTAAATGAAGGTTTGCAGCACAAATAGTTTCTCATTAAACAGCGAGTACACGTATTGCCCTATGACAATGGTTAACAACCCCACGACATGTCAACACTGTCCCGTCTCAACCTTGGGTTCCCTATCACCAGCTTTCCTGTCCCCTCCTACCGTCTAGTCCTTGTCCCCGGACTGCTGTGCCTCATTAGTCCATTTGGTTTTATGGGGCTGTCCAGTCCCTGGCTGAACGGTGAACCTTGGGAGTGACTTCACCACTGAGCTAAAAGGGTGTCCGGGGCCCATACTCGCAGGGTTTCTCCGGTCTCTGTCAGGCCAGTAAATCTGGTCTTTTTTTGTGAGTTAGTATTTTGTTCTACATCCTTCTCCAGCTCTGTCCAGGACCCTCTATTGTGCTCCCAGTCAGAGCAGTCAGTGGTGGTAGCCAGGCACCATCTAGCTGTACTGGACTCAGTCTGGTGGGGGCCTTGGTAGCTGTGGTCCATTAGTCCTTTGGACTAATCTTTTCCTTGTATCCTGTTCTCTTCATTCTCCCTTGCTCCCAAAGAGGTGAGACCAGTGGAGTATCTTAGATGGCTGCGCACAGGCTTTTAAGACCCCAGACGCTACTCACCGAGGTAGATTGTAGAACATTTTCTTTATACACTGTGTTATGCCAATTGAGCTAGATGTTTCCCGAGACCATGGTCCCCACAGCCCTCTGCGCAGCAATTCAGTCCCTCAGGGAGTTTGGGTGTGTCTATGGAGCTTCCATGACCTTTCCTTATACAAGTTGTGCTGGCTTCCCCAGTATTGTGTACTGTCTTACCCTTCACCAAAGTTACCACTTGTCTTTTGTCTATTTAGTATTCCCCCCCACCCCTCCCATCCTTTGTAACCAACAAAGATTTTTACTTTTTGTGTGTAAACTTTTTCGTGAGTTTTTACAGTAGAGGTCTCATACAATATTTGTCCTTTTTTGATTGACTTATTTCACTCAGCATAATGTCCTCCAGTTTCATCATTGTTCTTTATTGTTGCATAATACTCCGTTGTGTGTTTGTACTATAGTTTGTTTATCCATTCATCTGTTGATGGCCATCTAGGTTGTTTCCATCTTTTTGCTGTTGTGAACAGTGCTGCAGTGAACATGGGTGTGCATATGTCTATTCGTGTGACGGCTCTTATTTCTCTAGGATATATTCCTAGGAGTGGGATTGCTGGATCCTATGGTATTTCTGTTTCTAGCTTTCTAAGGAAGTGCCATATCATTTTCCAAAATGATTGTATCATTTTGCATTCCCACCAGCAGTGCAGAAGAGTTCCCATCTCCCCGCAGCCTCGCCAACATTTGTTATTCCCAGTGTTTTGATTCTTGCCAGTAATGCCGGGGTAAGATGGTATCTCATTTTCGTTTTAATTTGCAGTTCTCTAATGGCTAATGATCACGAGCATTTCCTCATGTGTCTCTTGGCCACTTGAATGTCTTCTTTGGTGAAGTGTCTGTTCATTTCCTTTGCCCGTTTTTTAATTGGATTGTCTTTTTGTTGTACAGGTGTTGGATTTTCTTGTAGATTTTAGAGATTAGACCTTTGGCTGACTTGTAACATCCAAAATTTTTTTCCCAGTCTGTAGGTTCTCTTTTTACTCTTTTGGTGAAGTCTTTCGATGAGTGTAAGTGTTTAATTTTTAGAAGATGCCAGTTATCTAGCTTATCTTCTGGAGTTTGTATGTTGTTGGTTATGGTTTGTTTCCTGTTAATGCTGTACTAGCGTTGATCCTATTTTTTCTTCTGTGAACTTTATAGTTTTTGGCTTTATATTTATGTCTTTGATCCATTTTGAATTAGTTTTTGTGTATGGTGTGAGGTATGGGTCCTGTTTCATTTTTTTGCAGATGGACATCCAGTTTTGCCAGCACCATTTGTTAAAAAGACTGTCTGTTCCCCAGTTGATGGACATTGGGCCCTTGTTGAAGATCAGGTGACCGTACGTGAATGGATTTACATCTGGGTTGTCAGTTCTGTTCCATTGATCAATGTTTCTGTTGTCGTACCAGTACCAGGCTGTTTTGACCACCATAGCTGTGTAGTAGGTTCTGAGGTCAGGTACTACAAGTCCTGTTACTTTATTCTTCTTCTTCAGTAGTGCTTTACTTATCTGGAGCTTCTTCTCTTTCCATATAAAGTTAATGATTAGTTTTTCCATCTCTTTGAAGAATGTTGTTGGTATTTGGGTCGGGAGTACATTGTATTTTTAAATTGCTTTGGGTAGAATTGTCATTTTCACAATGTTGAGTCTGCCTATCCATGAGCATGGTATGTTTTTCCATTTATGTAGTTCCCTTTGGATTTCTTGCAGTAATGTTTTGTAGTTTTCTTTGTATAAGTCTTTTACATCCCTGGTTAGATTTATTCCTAAGTATTTTATTTTTTTAGGGGCTATTATAAATGGTATTGTTTTCCTGATTTCCTTTTCATCGTTCTCTTTATTGGTGTATAGGAATCCAAGTGATTTTT
>NW_004443972.1:6290624-6385569 GCF_000243295.1 Trichechus manatus latirostris | reverse complement strand
TTTTCTAATGTTGAACCATTCTTGCATACCTGGTATGAATCCTACTTGGTTGTGGTGTATTATTTTTTTGATATGATGGTGAATTCTGTTGGCTAGAATTTTTACATCTATATTCATGAGAGATATTGGTCTGTAATTTTCTTTTTTTGTGGCATCTTTACCTAGTTTTGGTATCAGGGTTATGCTGGCTTCATAGAATCATTTTGGAAGTGTTGCTTCCTTTTCTATGTTTTGGAATAGTTTGAGTAGTACTGATTGAAGCTCTTTGAATATTTGGTAGAATTCTCCAGTGAAGCCATCTAGGCCAGGGCTTTTTTTTTGTTGGGAGTTTTTTTATTACCTTTTCAGTCTCTTCTCTTGCTGTGGGTCTGTTCAGATTTTCAACATCACTTTGTGGTAGTTTGGGCAGGTAATGTGTTTCTAGAAATCTATCCGTTTCCTCTAGGTTTTCAAATTTGTTGGAGTATAGTTTTTCATAATACTGCCTTATGATCCTTTTTATTTCAGTTGAGTCTGTTGTAATGTTCCCCATTTTATTTCTTATTTGGGTTATTTGCATCCTCTCCTGTTTTTCTTTTGTCAGTCTGGACAGTGGTTTGTCGATTTCGTTGATCCTTTCAAAGAACCAACTTTTGGTTTTGCTGATTCTTTCTATTGTTTTTCTATTCTTGATTTCATTTATTTCTGCTCAGATCCTTATTATATTTCCTTTCTTCTAGTGACTGTGGGCTTTTTTTTTTTTTTTTTTTGTGCACCTATTGCTATAAATTGTCCTCTGAGGACTGCCTTTGCTGTGTCCCAAAGGTTTTGGTAGCTTTTTTTTTTTTTTTTTTAAGAAATTGAAATATGGAAGAACATACATTTAGTAAAAAGTGAGACCTCTCCTCAAATCTCTTCCTCCTACTGTGTAGTTAGTTATGGTTGGTAGGGTTTCTTTCCAGCTCTTTCTCTGGGCACATACAAACATACCAGAATGTGTTTGTGACTTGGCCTTGGGCTGATGTTTAAAGCGTGTCGTTGGGGTGTGTTACAGTTAGAGAGAGCCACAAAAAGAAGAGCTCTTCAGGGCTACCTTGTGTAGTACCTTAGAAATAGACAATAACTTGGTAGAAATTTCCATAAATGAGGATACAGATTTTAATTTTTCAAATTCGTATGTTCAGTTTTTCTGTGTGATGTTAGTTGATCTGTCTCTTGTATTAAAAAAAGACAAACTATAATAGAGCTATTTATAAACTTGACTGCAATTTAAAACTCTGCAGTGAGAGTTAATACTGAGTTGAAAACCTGTGCTATTATCATATGGGGAATACCTTCCTAGAAGTTATGTGCTACCACACCAAACCGAATCCATTGTTGTCGATTCCGACTCATGGAACTGCTCCACAGGGTTTTCTTGGCTGTAGTCTTTATGGAAGCAGAGGGCCAGGCCTTTTCCTTCATGGCAGCACTGGATGGGTTCAAACTCCCAATTTTTAAGTTAGTAGTTGAGGGCAAGCTATTTGTGCGAACTAGTGACCTTTGAATTGTGATATTGGTGAAGAATATTGAATATACCATGGACTACCAAAAGAACGAACAAATCTGTCTTGGAAGAAATATAACCAGAATGCTTCCTAGAAGCAAGGATGGCAAGACTATGTCTTACATACTTTGGACTTGTTATCAGGAGGGATCAGTCCCTGGAGAAAGACATCATGCTTGGTAAAGTACAGGGTCAGCGGAAAAGAGGAAGACCCTCAACAAGATGGATTGACACCGTGACTGCAGCAGTGGGCTCAAGCATAACAACGATTGTGAGCATGCACAGGAACGGGCAGTGTTTTGTTCTGTAGTACATAGGGTCGCTGTGAGTTGGAACTGACTTGATGGCACGTAACAACAACAGTGACCATATGTCCCACCAGAAGGAAGAAAAAAAGTAGTATTAAGGTTATGGTAGGTAATACTTACTAGGTGCAATGCCAAATACTTTGAAAGCCATGTCTTACTGACTTATCACAACAGCTTATGAGGTAAATGCTGTTATTTGCTCATTTTGCCGGAAAGGTCTCTGAAGCTTCAGAGTCACGCAACATACCCAAGGCACATAGCTCACAAGTAGCAGAGCCAGGACTGAAGGCAGATATGTTTGACTCAGGGGTGGACTGCTGAGAGGAGTTAACAATAAAAGTGGTTGGATAATTCTCAACAACTATGTCTATTAAACTTTATGCAATCTTGACATACTGCCTTTCTCCATTCTAGGGATATTTCTGTTAAAAATAAATCAGACTCTTCTTTATCCTGGATATATACTGCCATACTTCTGGATTTTTATTATTTGCTTTCACTGTTTGTAGATGACATTCAAACTCCCTATCCTTTGACTTAACATCATTACCTCAGATGTGTAAGTTATAGTACAACTGAGAAATTTACAATTTCTTTACATCGTTATTTTCCAGTCATCGTTTGAATTTGTATTTCTTGAGAAATTGGGAAATGCCCTAGTCTCGTCGGATGGATGGGTTACTTTCTACAGGTGGCTGTTGTATTTTGTGTAGGTCATTACCGATCTGTCTGAGGACATTGCAGCCTTCGTGCATTTGACTGCAGTGGACAGTTCAGGGCAGAAGGGACTGTTTTAACCTCATTATTGTTTGGTCTTGTGTTTGTCAAAGTTATGTACTGTGACTTTTTTTTTTAAATACCTGGTAGAATTTCTAAAGAATTAATCACTCAATTCAGTGCTTATTGTGATATTATTCTGTTAGAAGGAGGTTCGACTTTGGTTAAAAAATATTAAAAAAGAAAATTTGTTTTTTAATTTACTTTTAGTTGCTGACAAGATTTTGAAAAAGAAAGACTTTCCTCTGTATGTAAATCAAAACTGCCATAGAGTTACTGTTTCTCCATATATAGAAACACACTTGGAAAAGTTTCAGGTAAAGTCATCTCTTTAATTTTTGGGAACTCACTGCCAAACCTCACTCCACCCCACAAAAAAAAAAAAAGAAAGAAAAAATTGAGTCTGTTAATGTTTGAATCTCATCAGTGAGGGTTATCAAAATTTCATGTCTACTTGATACAGACTGAGTTTGTTTTTTAAGAAGTATTTTAATGCAAACTGTACCTTATTTAATTTATTATACAATTTTTTAACTGAAGTTTTTCAGATAATAGTACAATCTTTATTTTTCCATGTGGAGACATACCTACTTTTTTTGTTCATGTGTCTACTATGATTAGATATTAGAAATGATTCTTCCTCCGCATTTTCTCTGAACTCATTACCACTATCCCAAAGCTGCTCCTTTTTTCTGAACCTTCTCAGTTATTAAATGGCACCACCATCTACCTAGTCCACCAGCCTGAGAGCTAAAACTCATGTTTGTCCCTTCAGTTTGCCTCACCACCAGTGTTCATTTGGTCACTGAATCTGTTCCTAGTGCTGCTTTCCTTTCCTCTAGTCTCCATAATGCCCCCAGAGGTATCTTTCTAAAACTCAGATCTGAGTCTGACATTCCTGTGCTCGAAATCCTCCTGAGGTTCCCTGTGTCTCTCAAGATGAAGTCTGAAATATTTAAGAGAGCTTGTAAATGTAAATGTTGTGATTCAAAACTCTTGACAATTTTTCTATTTATCTTTCTTCCTCCTTAGGTATTTTCAGGGATATGTCCCAGGACTGTGCTTCTGACTGGAATGGAAGACATTCAGATGGATGAAGAAACTGTAACGGATTTAGTTAACATTCACTTCCAGCGGAAGAAGAATGGTGGTGGGGAAGTAGATGTGGTTAAATGTTCTCTAAGCCAACCTCAAATAGCATATTTTGAAGACGAGACTTATGGAATCGTATGAAAATTATAACTCCTGAGCCAAAATCACTGTAAACGTTTGACAAAAATGGGTGTCCTTTTCCTTAAAAAAATTGAAATGTTTAGTTCTTTAGTGTTCAGTTATTTTAAGACACAAAATGTATTTCTGTAATTTTGATTTCTTTCAAACTGTGCTGTGTGTTTAAAAATGCAATAAGTGCACTGTCTTAAAAAGAGTTTTGCTCATAAATTACGTGGACTGGTGCCACGTCTGCCAAAATCAACCTTAAGTGACTGTCATGGATTGAGTTGTGTCCCCCCAAAATATCTGTCAGCTTGGCTGGGTCATGATTCCCCGTGTTGTATGACTGTGTAATCTGACGTGATTTCCTTATGTGTTGTAATTTCTATCTCTGTGATGAGGTTATACTGATGAGGTTGACAAGATTAGATAGTGTCTTAATGCAATCTCTTTTGAGATATAAAAGAGAGAAGTGAGCAGAGACACACGGGAGCCTCATACCACCAAGAAAGCAGTGCTGGGAGCAGGGCACGTCCTCTGGACCTGAGGTTCCTGCGCTGGGATGCTCCCAGACCAAAGGAAGACTGATGCATCACAGGGACCTTCCTCCAGAGCCGAGAGAGAGAGAAAGCCTTCTCCTGGAGCTGATGCCCTGAATTTGGACTTGGTAGCTTACTGGACTGAGAGAATGAATTTCTCTATGTTAAAACCATCCACTCCTGGTGTTTCTGTTGGAGCAGCACTAGATGACTAAGACAGCGACCCAGATGTCCCCCTGCCCGTTTTGGTTCATTCTCTCGTGGCCATGTGGGCCAGTTCTGTTTTGGCCTCCTGCCTGCCAATATACAGACTTGACTCTTTCAACATTTTCCAAAAGAAGTGCAGTTACATTCAGCATTTTATGATTTCTGTAGACTTTACCGACGATTAGAGGATGTTGAGAAGGATTATTTCCCACCTTGCATAGCATTTCACTTCTACCTCCAAAGGTATTTCTCAGAGCAGGTTGCAGTCTTTTTTTTTTTGAAACTTCCTTCCATCCACAGTACCAAGTGGCTTCTGATTCCTTTCAAGCCATCTCCTCTCCATATAGAACTTGTAAAGACCAGCATTTTCTTTCTTTTATACTTATAATGGAGCCCTGGTGGCACAGTGGTTAAGAGTGCAGCTGCTAAACAAAAGGTTGGCAGTTCAAATCCACCTGCTGCTCCTTGGAAACCATTTGGGGCGGTGGGGTGGTTCTACTGTGTCCGATAGGGTAGCTATGAGTCGGAATCGACTTGATGGCAATAGGTTTGGTTTGAAGTTTTTTTTTTATACTTGTAATGGAAAGAATCAATTTAGGGATTGGAAAACCTTGGAATAGAGAGAGAAATACGAAGTGAGTGACTCATGACTCTTCATGTTTGATGTTGGGGAATGCATGAAGGTAAACCCAGTCCTGTGCTCTACCAAAAAAAAAAAACCTGTTGCTGTCGAGTCGATTCAGACTCATAGCGACCCTATAGGACAGAGTAGAACTGCCTGTTAGGGTTTCCAAGGACCGGCTGGTGAATTCCAACTGCCAACATTTTTGTTAGCAGCTGAGCTCTTAACTGCTGCACCACCAGAACTCTGTCCTGCCCTCTAGGGACTTAAAATTTACTTGGAGAGAGCTCTCGTTTGTTAACGTCTTGCAGAAACCTTAAAAGATAAAGGTTCCTATCAGAGAAGGTAGAGTCCCTGGGTGGTGCAAATGTTAATGTGCTTGGCTGCTAACCAGAAGGTGATTTGAGTCCACCCACTGGTGCCTTAGAAGAAAGACCTGGTGATCTATTTCTGAAAAGTTAGCCATTGAAAACCCTATGGAGCAGTTCTACTCTGACATAAATGGGGTCATCAAGAGTTGGAATTGACTCGACGGCAACTGGAAAATTTCACAGTAAAATTCTCTTTGGTAAAGAACATTTGTACAGCTTTTATTCTAGTATAGCGTGTTTCATGAAGAGCCAGCCAGCAGAATTAAATTCATATTAAAATGCTGGCAGAAATGAAATGCTTTTAGATTCTAAACCTAAACCTATCCAATGCTGCCTGCCATCTAAAACAAACAAAATGAAGAGCTAAGAGAAGCTTTATTTTTCCTTCTAACATTTGTAGGTTTTAGAGTTGTGCTACCATCAGAAGCATCCATCATTCTCACATTTCTCCTTGGAATAAGAGATGGTGCCTAAAAAATGAACAATTTATAATCTTCATAGTCACTATTTTAAAAAAAGCTCCCATTGTCTCGTGTCTGTTTTTGGAAATAGCAAGACTACTTAAAGCTGCCAAAAAGATTAAGAATACATTTTAAAGAGTCTTATTTCATTTCCATTAGTACAGTCTAAGCTGCACAGAGGGTTATCATTTCTAGTCCATAGCCAGCTGCCAATCGTAGGAGGAAATTTTTATGATATTTAAGACAACGCTTGAAACAGTTAAATTTGTTTCTTTTATGAGCCTTCTTTAGGCAATAAAATTGATAATTTGATTCAATTTAAAATTTTTATAATGAAATTTGATATTACTTATCTTAGAATACTGTACTTTGCGTTCTTTTCATTACTCTACCCATGTGATATTGGCTGGATCTCAGAAATGAAGCACTGGCGCTCTTATTCCTGGAGTTTTAGAGATTTTATAGGAGGACGATTGTCTTTGAAAACTTACCAAAAGATACTGTATTAAATGTTTAACATATTGAATATACGAAGTTAGGAGGCTTTAAAGTATGTGTCCAGGAAACTATCGTTCCAATTAATATGTGAAAAGACACTGACAGTATGAGAAGTCAGGAAAGATAGATATATGCAATTACAGGTCCCTCTTGCTGTTTGTTGATTTCTCAATCAAGGTAGGCTAGGTTATGCTGAATAACAAATAATCCCTCAAATCTCAGGGATTTAACAAAATGAAAGTTTCATTCTTGTCCTGATACATGTTACAACATGGATGAACCTTGAAAACATCATTCTGAGCAAAGTAAGTCAGTCACAACAGAATAAAATTGTACGATCCTACTTATAGCTAGAATAGGCTAGTATGTAGAGTCCAAAGTTTATTAGTGGCTACCAGGCATGGCTGTGAGGGAGAGGGAAAGGAGGACTCAATATTTAGGAACATTGAGCTTCTGTTAAACATGATATTTGGAAGCAGTTAAGGGTGGTGGTTGAACAACATAATGAGCACAATTCATGCTACTGAAATGTACCCGTGAAGATTGCTGAAATGGCAAATGTTATGTATTTTCCACAATAAAGAAAAAATTAATTCTCACTTATGCTCCATGTCCAACACAGATTGGTAGGGGAAGTCTGCTCATCACAATCACTTAGAGGCCTAGGGTGCACGAGGCCTCATCTCATTTGGGCTTCCAAAATCACCAAAGAAAATGTGAAATTTGGAGAATCTTAACACCAGTAATTAAATGCTATGACCCAGAAATAGCACTTGTCATATCTGGCCATATCAACCTGGGCCAGAAATAGTGATATGGTCCATTCAACCATAAAGGGATGAGAAAATTCTGTCTTCTGAAAAGTAAGGAACCAGATATAGTTGAGCCAGAATAATAACCAGCACAATCTGTCCTACTGGTCACCAATATTTTGTTCACAGCACACACAAAACACACTTACACTCTATGTTCCCAATGGAGTAAACCAAAAATTCCATCCAATGAAGGCATCAAGCTCGAAGTGCAGGAAACTCTGGGTGACATGGTAGTTTCTATATCAGGTCTGATGAGAATCCTCTTTATCCAGAGACGCCTACACATCCAATATACAATGGTGGAGTTGGAATAGAATAACTGCAATAAATTATCCCTCTTGGAAAGAACAGGAGACTCGTAGCAGTCACTAGGCCAAAGGGATTCTGAAATCCCACTGAGCAGATATGCACCCCCATACTCTGGGGTGTGTGGAATTTTTCATTAAGTCCTGATCCCACTCCCTCAAAACTGTTCTTTTGCTCATTGTCCTGCCTAGCTCCTGGCTCTGCCTTTTGGCCTTTTGGGATATATTCCTTTATCATTATCCTCCTTGGCCACATCTAGAATGAGCATTTGAAGTGTATCCTTGGAGTCTGAAAAGCGTCCTCAGAGTACTTCCTATGATTAACGTCTTGGGACCAAGGATTTTTGTCTAGAAAAGTCATAGTCTCTTTAGTCTGGGCTGGTGTTTTTTTTTTTTTTGTTTTTTTTTTTTTAATCCAGTACAACTGTTTCCAAAATCTTACGGGCTTATTATCTATTTTCTGGTCAGCTTATATATAGTTAAAGCTTTTCTGTTAACTTCAGTCTTACTCTCAAGACGTAACAATTAAGTTTCTTTAAAATTATGCACATACAAAATAATTTCTCAAAAAAATTTCTAGGCACATAAACATTTACTTTGTCTTAATAAAATATATCTTCTCCATAAAAATATGTCTCTAGTGTTTTTACAATGCTGTTGTTGTTGGCTGCCATTGAGTAGACCCCTGACTCGGCAACCCCATGTGTTACAGAGTAGATCTGCTCTACGGGATTTTCTTGACTGTAATCTTTACAGAAGAAGATCACCAGGACTTTTCTTCTGCGGAGCCATTGGATGGGCTCAACTGTCAATCTTCAGGTTTGCAGCCCATCACAAACTGCTTGAGCCACCCAGGCTCCTTTTTACAAAATTAGAATAATACTATAATATTCTACTATTTTCTCTGAACAGTGTTTCCACATGGGTACACATTCATTCATCAACAAATAATTGTTGAGATCCAACTATGTGTTAAGAACTGGGAGTTATAGCAATAAACATGTAATACTTAAGGTTGTGTGTCAACTTGCCTGGGCCATGATTCTCAGTGGTTTGGCAGTTATGCATGATGTAATTTGGAGTTATGTTATGTTGTAGTCATCCTCCATGATGTGATCTGATGTGATCAGCCAATCAGTTGTAAGGGGAGCTTCCTGAAGGTTGTGGCCTGCATCCAATATATATATATGGACATTCTGGCAAAGCTCACTTGCTAGCTCTGTATCCTGCATCTGGGTCATCATCATCATTGGACCTCTAGCTCTTGGACTCGAGCCAGCAGTCTGCCGTTTTACCTGCTGATCTTGGATTTGTCAGCCTCCACAGCCCGTGAGTCAACAACCTGCCCTCTGACCTGCTGATCTTGGGTCCATCAGCCCCTGCAGCTCGTGAATCAGGAGAAACCTCCAGCCTGACGCTTGAGCCACTGACTTGAGACTTGCCAGCATCTACAACCGTGCAAGTCATTTCCTTGAGATAAATCTCTATATATATGTATATATATACTTACACTTTACTGGATTTCCTTCTCTAGAGAACCCAGCTTAAGATATTTGGTACCAAGAGTGGTTCTTGAGAAACAAAATGGTAAGGATGAGTTTCTTAAATTGGTTCTCAAGTCTCACTAGTCTTAAGGGCTCTGATGACTCTGCCTCCAGTAGTAAAGAGGGCACTGCTAATTCATGGCATGAGGTGGCAATATTAATACACAAAATATCACCACTAGTAGATCAAGTATTAGTGTGAAGCGAGGCTCTGGGTGATCACATGTTTGATACTTTTCTACAGTTTTGTCATAATGAGAAGTATATGGGAGCTGGTTGGTTGGTCCTACTTTCACTAGACAGAGTGTGAAAGAGATGAGCTCAGCACTTCAGAGTCACAGCTTAAGTACTGCATAAAAGACCTCAAAGTTGCCACTTGCACCCTGAAAGAAGGCCTTATTTCTTGTAGTAACAGAGCTGTTATTACCAAAAACCAAACCCAGGGTCTTATCATAAGAGTGGCTTAATTACAATGGTAATTGAATTCCCAACCTCTAATAGTATCTGAAGTTAAAGTGAGGGCATTGATTGGGAAGAAATGGGATCCTGAAACTTGGGATGGGGACATATAGGCAGATAATCAGGAAGCTGGGGACACTGAGCCCCTGAATTCCATTGAATCACTCCTGCCAACAGAACCAGCCCTCTTACTCCCATCTGAAGAGATCACTCCGTCTTTGTCTGATAAGCCATCCTCCTCAGTGAAACTATTATCCCTTCAACCCCATCTGATGAGATTAACCCAGCTGTGCCTGAAGAGTCTTTGTGTGAGATACCACCTGGGGCATTGCCTGGGGTATCCCCGAGGTAGATGCCAACAAGATATTGTTGAATGTTTCTAGGACCCAACCCACCACCCATTCTTGCTTCTAGACTTAAGTGCCATCTAGCCCCAAAAGTAAAGTACAAACTGTGACCCAGGAGGAGAGGTATGCTACACCCCAAAAGAACGGCTTGTCTTTTCTAATATGCACAAACAGAAAGCTGGGGAATATGTGTGTGAATGGCTATTAAGTGTGTGGCATAATGGTGCAAGGAACATAAAGTTGGATCAGTCTGAGTTTATTGATAATGGGCCCACTAAGCACAGATTTTTCATTCAATGTTTCAGCTCAAGAGGTTAGGAAAGGATCTAATAGTTTATTTGGTTGGGTTGCTGAAGCATAGATTATGCAGTGGCCTACACTAAATCAAGCTGAAGTACTGACCTGCCTTGATATACTGTAGAAGAAGGTATCCAAAGGTTTAGGGAAATTGGCATGTTAGAATGGATTTATAAGGTTAGACCCACAGACCCACAAATAGAGTGCCCAGAGGACACACCTTTTACCACAATGGGGAGGAACAAATTTGTGGAAGAAGGCCCAGCATCCTTGAAGACTGCTGTGATTGCTATTTTATGTAAGTCAGATTTGACAGTGGGAACAGCCTTAACTGAATTAAGACACCTAACTACAATGGAGCTGATTGGACCTGGTGGTGGTAGGGGTCAAGTTACAGCACTCAGTCAACAAAGACAAGATGAGTGTGGTTACCAAAATGGACAGCAGAGTCAAAGCAGTAATCAGAATAGTCTGACTCATATGGACTTATGGCATTGGCTACTTAGTCATGGTGACCCTAGGAGTGAAATAGATGGGAAATCTTCTAAATATTTACTTAATCTGTACAAGTGAAAGAATTCTATGTCAAATTAATGGCAGTCTAATTTGAATTGCCAGAATAGAGAGTCACTGCTGCTCAATCAATTCCGAGACTTGAGCGAGTTTAAAGAACCACACCCGCTTGAATGAAGGGGAGGATGAATCTCCTTAATGAAGGACCACACTACACTGCCAAAAATTTATACAGTTAATCTTTCTGCCAGTCTTCCCCAAAGGGATCTACAGCCTTTTATGAGAGTGACTGTTCACTGGAGAAAAGGAAATAATCAGGCTTTTGAGGGATTACTGGATACTGGCTCTGAACTGACACTAATCCCAGGAGACCCAAAACATCACTGTGGCCCACCAGTTAGATTGGGGGTGTATGGGAGTCAGGTTATCAATGGAGTCTTAGCTCAGGTTCATCTCACACTGGGTCTGGTGTGTCCCCAAACCCATCCTGTAGTGATTTCCCCAATTCCAGAATGCATAATTGGAATAGATATACTCAGCAACTGGCAGAACCCCCACATTGGGTCCTTGACAAGTGGAGTAAGGGCTATTATGGTAGGAAAGGCCAAGGGTAAGCCGTTAAAACTGCCCCTACCTAGGAAAATAGTAAACCAAAAGCAATACTGCATTCCTGGAGGGATTTCTGAGATTCCTGCCACCATCAAGGATTTGATGGATACAGGGATTGTGATTCCCACCACGTCCCCGTTCAGTTCACTTATTTGGTCTGTGCAGAAAACAGATGGATCTTGGAGAATGACAATGGATTATCGTAAACTTAACCAGCTGGTGACTTCAATTGCAGCCTCTGTTCCAGATGTGGTTTAATTGCTTGAGCAAATTAATACATCTCCTGGTGCCTGGTATGCAGCTATTAATCTGGCCAATGCCTTTTTCTTGATCTCTGTTTCAAAGGAGCACCAAAAGCAGTTTACCTTTAGCTGGCAAGGCCAGCAATACTCTATCACTGTCCTACCTCAAGGATATAGCAACTCTCCAGTCCTATGTCATAATTAAGTCCTCAGGGACCTTGATCAGTTTTCCCTCCCACAAGAAATCACACTGGTCTATCTCACTGATGATATTATGCTGATTGGAGCTAGTATGGAAGAAGTGTCAATGAGTCTGAACTTATTGGTAAAACGTTTGCATGCTAGAGGGTAGAAAATTAATCCCACAAAAATTCAGGCACTTTCCACCTCAGTGGGGCATGTTGAGATATTCCTTCTAAAGTGAGATATGTTGTTATATCTGTCCCCTCTTACAACTAAAAAGGAGGCATAATGTCTGCTGGGCCTCTTTGGATTTTGGAGGCAACATATCCTTCATTTGGTTGTGCTACTCTGGCATATTTATCAAGTGACTAAAAAAGCTGCTAGTTTTGAGTGGGGCCCAGAACAATAGAAGGGTCTGCAAAAGGTTCAGGCTGCCGTGCAAGCTGATCTGCCACTTGGACCATATGATCCAGCTGATCCAATGGTGCTTGAAGTGTCAGTGGCAGATAGAGATGCTGTTTGAGTCTTTGGCAGGCCTCTATCAGTGAATCATGGGGCCCTTAGGATTTTGGAGCGAAGCCCTGCCATTCTTTGCAGATAACTACTCTCCTTTTGAGAAACAGCTTTCGGTGTGTTACTGGGCCTTAGTAGAGACTGAACACTTAACCATGGGCCACCAAGTCACTATGCAGCCTGAGCTGACCATCATGAACTAAGCGTTGCGTGACCCACAGAGTCATAAAGTTGGATATGCACAGCAGTACTCCATTATTAAATGGAAGTGGTATATATGAGATCAGGCCTGAGCAGGACCTGAAGGCTCAAGTAAGTTGCATGAGGAAGTGGCCCAAATGCCCATGGTCTCCACTCCTGTCACATTACCTTCCATCTCCCATCTGTACCTATGGTCTCATGGGGAGTTCGTTATGATCAGCTGACTGAGAAAGAGAAAACTTGTGCCTAGTTTACAGATGGTTCTGCATGATATGCAGACACCACTTGGAAATGGATAGTGGCGGCACTACAGCCCCTTTCTGAGACCTTCCTGAGGGACAATGGTGAAGGTAAATCCCTCCAATAGGCAGAACTTTGAGCAGTGTACCTGGTTGCTCACTTTGCTTGGAAGGAGAAATGGCCAGATGTGCAATTGTATACTGATTCATGGGCTGTGGCCAGTGGTTTGGCTGAATGATCAGGGTGGAAGGAACATGATTAGGAAATTGAAGACAAGCAGGTATGGGGAAGAGGTATGTGGATAGTTGTTTCTGAAT
The DNA here is from genome assembly GCF_000243295.1 of Trichechus manatus latirostris. NCBI lineage: Eukaryota > Metazoa > Chordata > Mammalia > Sirenia > Trichechidae > Trichechus > Trichechus manatus. The sequence continues at coordinate 6,372,464 of NW_004443972.1, read as the reverse complement.
GGGCCAAAAAAGTGAAGATATTTATGTCTCACGTGAATGCTTACCAAAGGAAGACCTTGGCAGAGGAGGATTTTAACAATCAAGTGGATAGGATGACATGTTCTGTGGAAACCAGTCATCCTCTTTCCCCAGCCACTTCCATCATTGCCTAATGGGCTTATGAACAAAGTGGCCTTGGTGGCAGGGACGGAGGTTGTACATGGGCTCACCAACATGGACTTTCTTTCACCAGGTCTGACTTGGCTATAGCCACTGCTGAATGCCCAGTCTGGCAGCAGCCAAGACCACCATGAGTCCCTGATATGGCACCATTCCTCAAGGCTATCAGCCAGCAACCTGGTGGCTGGTTGATTACATTGGATAGCTTCCATCATGGAATGGACAATGTTTCATTCCTACTGGGATAGACATTTACTCTGGATACAGATTTGCCTTCTCTGCATACAATGCCTCTGCTAAAACTACCATCTGTGGACTCATAGAATGCCTTATCCACTGTCATAGTATCCCACACAGCATTGCCTCAGATCACAGGACTCACTTCACAGCAAGTGAAGTACAGCAATGGGCCAATGCTCATGGAATTCACTGGTCTTACCATGTTTCCTATCATTCTGAAGTAGGTCGCTTGATAGAACAATGGAATGGCCTTATAAAGACACAATTATTGTGCCACCTTGTGGCAACACTTTGCAGGGTTGGTGCAATCTTCTCCAGGAGGCTGTATGTGCTCTACACTATCTTTCCAGGAATCAAGGGGTGGAGATGGGAGTTGCACGACTCCGAATTACCCCTGTGACCCGCTTGCAAAATTTTTGCTTCCTGTCTCCGCAACCCTATGCTCTGTGGGTTTAAAGTCTTAGTTCCAAAGGGAGGAATGCTCTCACCTGGAGACCCAACATGAATTCCATTAAACCGGAAGATAAGAATGCTACCTGGTCACTTTGAACTCTTCATGTCCCTTATCAAGGGAGTTACCATATTGGCTGGTGTGATTGACACTGACTACCAAGGGGAAATTAGATTGATGTTGCATGTTGTTGTTGTTAGGTGTCATTGAGTTGGTTCCAACTCATAGTGACTGTATGTACAAGAGAACAAAACACTGCCCAGTTCTGCTTCATCCTCATGATCCTTGTTATTGTTGCAGCCACTGTGTCAATCTATCTCGTTGAGTGTCTTCCTCTTTTTTGCTGACCCTCTACTTTACTAAACATGATGTCCTTCTCCAGGGACTGGTCCCTCCTGATAACATGTCCAAAGTATGTGAGATGAAGTTGCGTAGTGGAGGTAAAAAAGAATATGTCAGGAATACAGGAGATCCCGTAGGGCATCTCCTAGTACTACCATGCCCTGTGATAAAAGTCAATGGAAAACTATAGCAACCCAATTCTGACATGCCTACTAATGATCCAGACCCTTCAGGAATGAAAGTTTAGATGTCTTAGTCATCTAGTGCTGCTATAACAGAAATACCACAAGTTGATGGCTTTAACAAACAGAAGTTTATTCTCTCACAGTTTAGGAGGCTCGAAGTCTAAATTCAGGGTGCCAGCTCTAGGGGAAGGCTTTCTCTCTGTCGGTTCTGAGGGAATATCCTTGTCATCAATCAAGGAGCCTCTCAGTGCAGGAACCCCAGGTCCAAAGGATGCATTCTGCTTTGTTGGTGGTATGAGGTTGGCCTCCACAGCCTGTGAGTTAGTAGCTTACCATCTGACTTGCTAATCTTGGATTCATCAGCTCCTGCAGCACTGTGAGTCAGGAGAAACATCTAGCCTGATGCTTGAGCCATGGACTTTGGACTTGTCAGCCTCTACAACCACGTGAGTCATTTCCTTGAGATAAATCTCTCTATCTGTCTGTCTGTCTATATGTATATACACACACTTCACAGGTTTTGCTTCTCTACAGAGTCTAGCCTAAGATAAAATAGAATAGGTAAGGTCTGTCTTCTAATGGAGTTAAAATTCTGAGTGAGTTAGGGACATTCAACATGAGCAAAGAGATGAAGAATATAATTTAGAAATCTACAAGGGCTATTAAGATGGTATAATAGGGTGATGGGATAACAACTAACTGGGGGTCAAAGTTAGATTGGGTAATGGAGACAGCCTCTCTGAGGAGGGGGGTCATTTGAGTTAAGACTCTGATGAGAGCAGTTTTCTGGTCAAGTGAAGAATAGGGGAGACCCTATCTAGGCAGACTTAGTACAAAGGCCATGAAATACTCTCAGGGTTTATGACTTGTTGTGTGGTCAGCGCAGAGGGAATGAGAACAGTGCTAAGCAATGAGGCCTGAGAGAAGATCCAGGTCATTTTGGTCTCTTGATGAGGAATTTGAATTTTATTTAAAGTATAATGTGAAAACAATGAAGTGTTTAAACAGAGGTCAAACCTGATTTACATTTTAAAAAGACCATTCTGGGTGTGGCATCAAAAATAGATGGGAGTCAGAGAAGATGGAAACAGGACCAGGGTGGTAATGGTGACAATATTTTGGAGCTCCAGTTGACCAGAAGTACTAATAGATTGGATGAAGAAATCAAGGAACACAACTGAGTCATGAGCTTGAGCTCCTGGATGGGCTGGTTAAAATAAAACCAAACCACTTGCTGTCTACTTGATTCCCACTCATGACAACCTCATGTGTGTCAGAGTAGGACTGTGCTCCATAGAGTTTTCAAAGGCTGATTTTTTGGAAGTAGATTCTGGCAATCTTTCTTCTAAGGCACCTCTTGGTGGACTCCAATCTCCAGCCTTTCAGTTAGCAGCTGTTATGGATTGAATTATGTCCCCTCAAAATATGTGTTGTAAATCCTAACCTCTATGCCTGTGATTATAATCCCACTTGGGAATGGGTTGTCTTTGTTATATTAATGAGGCAGGATTAGTGTAGGGTGTATCTTGAGTCAATTGCTTTTTTTTTTTTAAAAAAAAATTTTTATTGTGTTATAGGTGAAAGTTTACATAGCAAATTAGGTTCCTATTTAACAATTTTTATACAACTTGTTCCATGACATTGGTTACATTGTTCACATTGTATCAACATTCTCATTATTTCCATTAATTTTGTTCTGTTTCCATTAGTCTAGCTTCCCTTCCCCTCCCCAGCTTCTATCTTTGTTTTAGGGTAAATGTTGACCATTTGGTCTCATATAGTTTGGTTTCATTATTTAAGGGAGGACAGTATTCACAGGTGATATTGTTTGTTTTATAAGCCAATCTATTATTTGGATGAAAGGTGACCATCGGGAGTAACCTCAGTTCCAATTTCAATGGGTATCTTGGGGCAATAGTCTTGGGTTTCCTCTAATCTCTATTGGTTCAGTAAGTCTGGCCTATTTTAGGAATTTTTCTTTTGTCCTGCATTTTTCTTCCTTTCTATCTGGGACCTTTTATTGTGTTCCTGGTCAGAATGGTCGTTAGTGGTAACTGGGCACCATCTAGTTCTTCTGGTCTCAGGCTAGGTAAGGCTGTGTGGTTCATGTGAACTATTAGTCCTGTGGACTAGTTTTTTCTTTGAGGTGAGTCAATCTCTTTTGAGATACAAAAGAGATTAAACAAGGGAGCAGAGGAGAGATGGGGTAAGAGACATGCCAAGCCACATAAAGATTGTATAGGAGCAGAAGCTCAGAAGAGGCAAGGAACTTCCTCTAGAGCTGACAGAGAAAGCCTACCCCTAGAGGCAGCCCCCTGAGTCTCAAAGGGTGGGGCCACAGCCTTCTAGGTTTCAAAGGTCAGGTCTTCAGCAACTTGGTTCCAAAGCTGAGGGCGCAGGGCTTCCATGCCGAAGGGAAAGATGAACGGGGTCTCCTGGGGCTTAAGAAGTGGGATTGCCACTCAGATGGACTAGGCGAATGGGGCCGCCCAAAGCCAAGGGAGCAGAGTTGCCATCCCAGTGAACCTGGCAGGGAGAGCTGAAGCCCGGGGCTGAGGGGCTTCCACCCAGAATCCAAAGGGCACGGCCAACACCCAGAGTCTAGAGGGCAGGGCCATTGCCCAGATATTCTCAGAGAACAGAGGATTGTCTCAAGTCTTGATAGCTAATGTAATGTGTTCTGCTGGGTTTTGGACTTGCTTGGTGCCCATTATCCCTTCTTTTCCTCCAATCTCTCCCGTTTGTAATGGAAATGTCTACCTTGTGCCCGTTCTACCATTGCACTTTGGAAACAGATAACTTGTATTGTAGATTTCACATGTTCTCAGATGAAGAGGAATTTTGCCCCAGGATGAAATACAACTGAAGTCTCACCCATATTTGAGTAGATGCTTCAGAAGATGAGATTTTTGGACTTGGAATTGATTTAAGACTTTTGCAATGATGTGATGGGGTGAATGTGTTTTGCATGTGGCAAGGGCATGAATTTAGGGAGGCCAAAGGGTGGAATGTTATGGATTGAATTGTCTCCCCCGCCAAAATATGTGTTATAAATCCTAACCTCTGTGCCTGTGTTTGTAATCCCATTTGGGAACTGGTTGTCTTTGTTACGTTAATGAGGTAGTATTAGTGTAGGGTGTATCTTGAGTCAATCTCTTTTGAGATATAAAAGAGATTAAAAAAATCAAGTAGAGCAGAGATGGGGTAAGCGAGATGCTAAGCCACATGAAGACTGTCCAGGAGTAGAAACTCAGAAGAGACAAGGACCTTCTTCCAGAGCTGACGGAGAGGGAAAGCCTTAACCTAGAGCTGGCACCTTGAATTCAGACTTCTAGCCTCCTAAACTGTGAGAAAATAAATTTGTTTGTTAAAGCCACCCACTTGTGGTATTTCTGTTACAGCAGCACTAGATAACTAAGATAGCAGCCAAGTGTCTTAACTGTTTGCATCACCCAGGGCCTTCCTTGGGTGGGTACTGTTGCCATTTACTGAGGGGGAAGATAAGGGGAGAAGGAGAGTTCTGATTGGTCTTGTTGAATTTCAGATACTTTTCGACATTTAAGTGGACATTTGGGTATACGAATCTGGATGTGAACATTTAAATTTGGGAACCACAAATAAATCTACCGCATTCTTTTTAAAAGTTTCATAGTCTTGTGCCTTAAGGATATGCCATTAACCGTATAATAGGTCTATAGCTCTATTCCTTTGTAAACTAGGTGGTTCCCAGTTTTGTTTTGCTTTTTAAAACTATTATTACCTGTGCAACAAGCATCACATAACTAATTTCTGTACATTATCTTAGTGCCACTTGTGCCCGGTAACTTCAGGTTCAGTTCTAAAACACAATTGCTAAGTCAAAGGATTTGTGCATTTTAACATTATTTTGCATTTTACATTTTGATAGATGGGGCAAAATTTCTTTTAAAAATGCTTGTACTTCTCTATACTAATAGCAACACTGGTGCTTCCTCATACTCTGGCTAACACTGGGTTTTGTTTTTTTTTTTTTTTCTAATTTTTGCCAATCTAATTGTGGAAAAATGGTATCTCATCATTTCAATATGTATTTCTTATGAGTGGGGTTAAGCTTCTTCATATTTGCCTGCCGTTTACCTTTCTTCTTTATGCTCTTCTGACTTTGACTTTGAAGCTAAGGGGATCTCTGTACCCCTTAGGTGCCAGACTCGAGTGTGTGAGCATGGCGTGGACAAAGTCGAGAGCTATTTGTTGGCAAGGACCTTGCATTTTTCATTCGGTGACCTCGGCTTGAGCAAGGCTGGGAAGTCCTTGGGCAGGTAAGGGGTGGGGAGAGACGTTGGGGAGATAATGAGGGCGTAGGAAATTGGATCCAGATTACAACTGAGCACAGGACAGACGCAACACCCGGAGAATCCCCAAGTCCCTGCCTGGGAATCCTCCGGGGCTCCTTCTACCGTAGTTTCAAAAGTTGCGAAACTATTAGACGCGTCCGGACAGGCGCTGGCAGCAGCAGTCAGGAGTCGGTGCTCCCATCCAGCGGCCATGAAGCCGAAGAACATCTTGGTGGAGTGGAGGGGCCGCTCTTCGGACGAACTGTCGCCAAGAGAGCGAAAACCAAAACCGAAACCAAAACCTGCAGACTTGACCCAGCCCCCCGGCTTCGGTTCAGGCTTCCTGGCGGCAGCGGTGGACACCTCTCTCCTCCGCCATGGCAAGTTGCTTTTGTTCTGGGTTTTGCGGTTGCAGGGCTGTCTCCATCCCGTCCCATCGGTCCCCCAGAAGGGTGCGGAGCCAGGTGGGCAGGGGCGGCGCGCAGAGTGACCCCCGCCCCAGCGAGCGAGCCTTTGTTTACCTTCCGTTACCTGCTCGTTACAATTTTGGGCTCTCAGACAGCTCAGATCAGGCTCTGCGAGGGAGGCGCAGCTCCAAAGGGATAGAGCGCAGACTGCCACCTTCCGCACCCAGTACCCGTTTGTCCGGGGGACAGAGCTGTTTCGTCAAACATTCTGCTTCGCAAGCTATGTTAGTGCTTGACTGTTCTTTCACTCTTAGGGCAATCAGAGGGAAGAGAATTACCGAGAAATGGAGGCCACAGCTTCCACTTGAAAAGGGCCAGTGAGAAGGGATTCGCGCCAAGGACGCAAGTTGGGAAGGAATCTTGATGTCTTCTGTCAGCCTTAGTGTGAATTCTTCTCTTTTGTAGCCTTAGTTCTTTCTTTAGAGACACAAAGGGCTCTGTATTTTCACCGTCTGTGCTGGCTAGAGAGAACAGCAAATTCAACATTTAGTCTTCCGTGTTCTTTCCATTAGGCCTTTTAAAGCAGTGGCAAAGCTTTTAATCCCTGGTATGAAAAACTAGGGCTCCAGAAATGCAAAAGCAGTTGTGAAATGCAAGTGCGTTTTTTAGCAGGAGGCAGTAAAGGAATCATCAATGAAAATAAACTGATTTTGGGAAAAGGAATATAAACAAATGCAATGAATGTATCTTCTAATTATTTCTTCCTATTGCTGTTTTTTTTTTTTTTTTTTTTGCTAGGGGTTAGCCTTGTTTACAAAAACACTAAAACTATTTCTGCGTATATATGTATATATATTTGCTTTCTGATATGATGGCCAGAATCTCTTAAAATATATCATTGATACAGGGAAAATATCACTACCTTACTACCTGTTGGCTAAAATGCTGCTCTTGTTTTGAAATCCTGTATTTTTATGTTGTAACTCTTTAAAGGACTGCCTTTCTCCAAGACATCTTTTTCTTTCTTAGGTGGATAGAAGAAATTAATAACTGTCATTGCTCGTAATTGACTTAAGTAAAATTATGTATGTTTACTATGCTGTCTAGAAAGAAAGGGAAGAATATTGGCAGGTCATTGAAATAATTTTTAAGATGATTCTTAAAAATTAGTGAGGTCTTACAAAACTAGACCGTATTTCTACTGCTGTCTTTTAAAAATATTGGCTCAGGCAGAAATTCTTTTGATTTCAAAGATAAATTACATTTAGACACTTGAATAAAGAAATATGGCATTAGTATCCATGAGGACGTCAAGGTGGAGTAAGATTTTTCTGAATTTAAGTTGATTGAAAGTTTTTTCTTTGATGTTGATTAAGATCAAAAAAGCAATTCACTAGCCATTTACTCATTGCAGTTGATGTGGGCTGTTAGAGCAAAATGTTATTCTGTAAATCCTGTGACACATCCTGTGGAAGTAAGATTCCCTGAAAGCTGAACAGTCTCTTTCATTATTTTTTGTCTCTTCTAAGGGAGAACTATCTTGGGGAAATTATGTAATATCACTACCACTTGGAGTAAGAACACTTTGATATATTTTTACTATTTCAATATACAATCTAGTTGTTTGTGAATAATATTTTAAAGTTTCAGTTTTCCTCCATTTATAGTACCTCCTGTAACAAAGTCAATAGATAATGACGAGTTTTAATTTTAGGAGACACTACCTTTGTTTTATATATGGCCAACGTGAGCCATTTTCGTACCTCCCTCTAACCCCCTCTGTATAGGCTGTGGGCTCTTTCCTGGACAGCTTTCCCTTCGTTGCCTCATTAATTTAAATTTACCTCAGCTTTTAAAGCCTCTCTTTCAGGAAGCCTTCTTTGAAACTGCTTTAGCTAGAATTAATCTTGCTTCTTAATCTTGGATGACATTTATTGTACAGTTTAGCATCTTATTGTGAAAGGTCTTGAATCTTTTTAAAATTGTTGGGTATTGGTCTGCTTCCTCCTGTCGAGAAATAGGTCTCCCTCTTTTGTGCCTACCAAACTCTGTTGAAATGATTTATTTTTGTCTGCCACCCTCTCTTCCTTAAGGTAGAGGCCCTTGTTTTTTATGTTGGTAATCCTGGGCCTGTCCAGGTGCCACACAGGTAATAAATGCTTAGTGCATTTTTATGGTGGAACTGAATTTCACGGCAAAGGGTATGTTTTATTTCTTTGTATGAGTCATTTATGGTGTCCAGCATATTGGTAGGCTTAGGACATGTGCTTAATTAATGCTGCATTTATTCTTAATTAACTAACTGACAAGATACTGGGTATTGGCTTTCAGAGATTGCCTCTCTTAATTTCATCATTTCAGACATATTTTAAGAAATTCACCTGCACGCTGTGAGCTAAAACACTGTTGCCACTTTGAGATTGAAATCAGAATGGTGAATATGTCTCCACTGCCTTTTATTTTTTTTAACATACCGGTTGTCATTGAATCGACTCTGACTCATGGCGACCCCGTGTGTCTCAGAGTAGAATTGTGCTCCGCAGGGTTTTCAATAGCTCATTAATTGGTCTTTCTTCTGGTGCCTCTGGATAGACTTGAACCTCCAACCTTTCATTTGCACCACTGAGGAACTATTTTTTTTTTTAAAGCATGTCTTAGTTATCTAGTGCTGCTATAACAGAAATACCACAAGTGGATGGTTTTAACAAAGCGAAGTTTATTTCCTTACAGTAAAGTACGCTAAAAGTCCAAATTCAGGGTATCAGCTCCAGGGGAAGGCTTTCTCTCTCTCCGCCTTCTCATCAGTGTTCCCCCAGACGGGGAGCTTCTCTGCGCAGGGACCCCTTGTCCAAAGGACACGCTCTGCTCCTGGTACTGCTTTCTTGATGGTATGAGGTCCCCCATTCTCTGCTTGCTTTCCTTTCCTTTTATCTCTTGTAAGGTAAAAGGTGGTGCAGGCCACACCCTAGGGAAACTCCTTTACATTGGATCAGGGATGTGACCTGGGTAAATGTGGTGTTACAATCCCACCCTAATCCTCTGTAACATAAAATTACAATCACAAAATGGAGGCCAACCACACAATTCTGGGAATCATGGCCCAGCCAAATTGATACACACATTTTTGGGGGGACATAATTCAAACCATGACAAAGCATCTCTTAATTTCATTTGTTTCTAGCTGAAATACCAAATATGAGAGAGGGTTCATATCTTGGGTGCTATCATCATTGACTTTCGTCATTATTTATTGAATTCCTACTGTGAAAAATGAGAGTTTCACTCATGTAACCTCTGACTTATTCCCCCATCTTCCAAGCTTGAAAGTTGTAATATTATTTTTAATTCTTCTATGGGTTATCTTTGTAGTTTCAATAAAATACGTAAAATTTAGATGTTATTGTTAGGTGCTGTTGAGTCAGTTCCAACTCTATGTACAACAGAATGAAACACTGCCCGATCCTGTGCCATCCTCACAATCGTTATTATGCTTGAGCTCATTGTCGCAGCCTCTGTGTCAGTTCGTCTCGTTGAGGGTCTTCCTCTTTTTCGCTGACCCTCTACTTCACCAAGCATGATGACCTTCTCCAGGGACTGGTTCCTCTGGATAACATGTCCAAAGTATATGAGACGAGTTCTTGCCATCCTCACTTCTAAGGAGCATTCTGGCTGTACTTCTTCTGAGACAAACTTGTTCGTTCTTCTAGCAATCTATGGTATATTCAATATTCTCCGCCAACACCATAATTCAAAGGTGTTGATTCTTCTCCGGTCTTCCTTATTCATTGTTCAGCTTTTGCATGCATATGAGGTGATTGAAAATATCATGGCTTGGGTCAGGCCCATCTTAGTCCTCAAAATGACATCTTTGCTTTTCCACACTTTAAAGACGTCTTTTGCAGCATATTTGCCTAATGCAGTACGTCATTTGATTTCTTGACTGCTGTTTCCATGGATGTTGATTGTGGATCCAAGTAAAGTGAAATCTTTGACAACTTCAGTTTTTCTCTGTTTATCATGATGTTGTTTATTGGTCCAGTTGTGAGGATTTTTGTTTTCTTTATGTTGAGACGCAATCCATACTGAAGGCTATTGTCTTTGATCTTCCTCAGTAAGTGCTTCAAGTCCTCTTCACTTTCAGCAAGCAATGTTGTGTCATCGCAGGTTATTAATGAGTCTTCCTCCAATTCTGATGCCTTGTTCTTCATATAGTCCAGCTTCTCAGATTATTTGCTCAGCATACAGATTGAATAATTATGATGTAAGGGTACAACCCTGGCGTACACCTTTCCTGACTTTAAACTACACAGTATTCTCCCTTGTTCTTTTCAAATGACTGCCTCTTGATCTATGTACAGGTTCCTCATGAGCACAATTAAGTGTTCTGGAATTCCCGTTCTTCACAGTGTTATCCATAATTTGTTATGATCCACACAGTCGAATGCCTTTGCATAGTCAATAAAACACAAGTAAACATCTTTCTGGTATTCTCTGCTTTCAGCCAAGATCCATCTGACATGAACAATGATATCCCTCATTCCACATCATCTTCTGAATCCGGCTTGAACTTCTGGCAGTTTCCGGTTGATGTACTACTGCAGCTGCTTTTGAATGATCTTCAGCAGAATTTTACTTGCATGTAATACTAATGATATTGTTTGATAATTTCTGTATTTTATTGGATCACCTTTCTTTGGAATGGGCACGAATATGGATCTCCTCCAGTACGTTGGCCAGGGAGCTGTCTGCCAAATTTGACGTAGAAGAGTGAGCATTAGTTTGTTGAAACATCTCAATTGTTATTCTGTCAATTTCTGGAGCCTTTCCCTCCAGTGCAACTTGGACTCCTTCCTTCAGTACCATCGGTTCCTGATCATATGCTACCTCCTGAAATGGTTGAATGTAGACCACTTCTTTTTGATACATTGACTCTGTGTATTCCTTCCATCTTCTTTTTATCTTTCCTGGGTCATTCAATATTTTCCCTGTAGAATCCTTCAGTATTGCAGCTTGAGGCTTGAATTTTTTTTCAGTTCTTTCAGCTTGAGAAATGCTCAGTGTGTTCTTCCCTTTTGGTTTTCTAACTCCAGGTCTTTGCATATTTCATTAGAATACTTTGTCTTCTTGAGCTGCCCTTTGAAATCTTCTGTTCGGCACTTTTACTTCATCATTTCTTCCATTCGCTTTAGCTACTCTGTCTTCAAGAGCAAGTTTCTGAGTCTCTTCTGACATCTATTTTGGTCTTTTCTTTCTTTCCTGTCTTTTTAATGACCTTTTGTTTTCTTTGTGTATGATGTCCTTGATGTCATTCTACAACTCGTCTGGTCTTCCGTCATTAGTGTTCAGTGCATCAACTCTATTCATGCACTGGTCTCTAAATTCAGGTCAGATACACCCAAGGCCGTATTTTGACTCTCGTGGACTTGCTCTAATTTTCTTCAGCTTCAACTTGAACTTGCAAATGAGCAGTTGATGATCTGTTCCGTAGTCGGTCTCTGGCCTTGTTCTGACTGATGATATTTAGCTTCTTTATTGTCTCTTTCCACATGTAGTCAGTTTGATTCCTGTGTATTCCATCTGGTGAGGTCCATGTGTATAGTCACCGTTTATGGTGTTGAAAACAAGTATTTGCAGTGAAGAAGCCCTTGGTCTTGTAAAATTCTTTCATGGGATCTCCAGTGTCATTTCTATCACCAAGGCCATATTTTCCAATTACTGATCCTTCTTTGTTTCCAGCTTTCTCATTCCAGTCAACAGTAATTATCAATGTATCTTGATTGCATGTTTGATCATTTTCAGACTTCAGAATTTGGTAAAAATCTTCAGTTTCCTCATCTTTGGCCTTTGTGGTTGGTGTGTAAATTTGAATAATAGTCGTGTTAATGGGTTTTCCTTGTAGGTGTATGGATATTATCCTATCACTGACAGCGTTGTACTTTAGGATAGATCCTGAAATGTTCCTTTTGACCATGAATACGATACCATTTCTCTTCAGTTTGTTATTCCCAGCATAGTAGACCTTATTTTCTGATTCAGAATGGCTAATACCAGTCCATTTCGCTCACTAATGCCTAAAATATCAATCTGTATGCATCCCATTTCATTTTGATAGCTTCCAATTTTCCTAGATTCATACTTCATACAATCCATGTTCTGATTATTAATGAATGTTCTAATTTTGAGTTGTGCTACCTCAGCAAATGAGGGTGCCAAAAGCTTTACTCCATCCATGTCATTAAGGTTGACTCTACTTTGAGGAGGCAGCCCTTCCCCAGTTGAATTTTGAGTGCTTTCCAACTTGAGGGGCTCATTTTCCGGCACTACACCAGATAATGTTCTACTGCTATTCATAAGGTTTTCACTGGCCAATTTTTTTTGGAGGTAGACTGCCATGTCCTTCTTCCTGGTCTGTCTTAGTCTGGAAGCTCCACTGAAACCTGTCGACTATGGGTGATCCTGATGGTATATGAAATACCGGTGGCATAACTTCCAGCATCACAGCAGCACACAAGCCACCACAGTACGGCAAACTGACAGACGCATGGGGAAGATTTTTATAGTATTACATTATACCCTGTAATGTAAAAGATTATTTTACTTTTTTCTCAATTTCTATTACCTCTGCCTTTATCTTTACACTGACAGGTTTGAATATCTTCGTTTTAATGTAATTACATTTAAGTCAGGTATTTTGAAGACTTAGCCAGTTTATTCTAAAAGTTAAATACCAACAATACTATTTATATTATGATGTAAATAGTGAACACTGTTTATAGCAGGCTAATAGTGTGCACCTGTCGGTCCAGTATCATGAACCTTTTACCACTCACAGAAAAATATTCCTAATAGCTGGGTCAAATGGATGATCTTTTTTTGTAATCATAACTTACTCAAAAACATACCACTTTTTAGTTTGCTTATGATCTTTAAGGTAAGGCCCTTTTAAATGCCAGAAAGGGGAGGGCATTCTCTGGGGTGCCCACACCCATGCTAGCGGGTCAAACTCTCCTGAAAGCGTTCATTCAGTTTTTTAATTTTTTTCAATAAATAATTCTGAAGTTTTTTACCTGAAGTTGTGGGGTCAGCTGTCTTCATTGTAGTGTGTGTATGTATGTACGCAAGCTTGTGTCCATACATACGGGGTAGGGAGTGTGGGGAGTTAGCTGGAAATTATTTTGCCAATAGCCTTTCAACGAACCTCTGTGTTTTTGGTCCCTTTTTTTCATTTCCCCTTTTTACATGTTACTCAACTTCTGCCATACAGATTGTCACCTCTCTGCTGCAACCCCTTTTTGCTTATTCTGGGTTGCAGCTACTGCACTTTCTCTTATCCTTTCACATACTTCTCTGCATGTTTGGTCTTCCAGAAATTTGTTGAAATCTTTCCCATACTGATTGCTGCCCTTAACTGAGTTTATGCTTTTACTTTTGTTGTGTTTTGTTATTCTCTTACTTTCTGTTTCGCTCTAAGGGACAGGTGACTGTGCATTTCTTAGACTGTCTCCTTGACCTTGGAGGTCAGAAGTAATATTTTGCTTATCCTCAGCGGAGTCCTGTGCACCCAGAGCACATAGGACTGTTAACTGTGGGGTCTATTAACTTTCACTTGGGCCCATGAAACATCTTGTCATCCTGGGGCGATTTAGGACAGATTATGTCTGAGCTCTGGTGTAATCAGTCTGGACTGACTAAGCACTTGGAGAGCCTTATCTATCTACTTTTCTAGACAGGGCTGGGGACAAGTGAAAGCATTTAAACAGAGGCACCTTAAGTGGATGATACAAGAAGTTCAAAGAGTCAAATCAGGGAAGATATTGTGCTTAGCATGGTGGCAGGGTCCGAAACAGCATGTACTCTCTGTGGTTGAGTTCGATCTCAGATGTGTGCTGGAAGGCAGGATTTAACTCCACTGTGACCCCCATGTATTGCCAGGATTTTTTTTTATGATAACTGCTTCTCTGATTCTGACAATAAAAATAGGGGTTGTATTTCTTATTGGTTTATTTACTTTGGAATCTACAATTAAGAAAACATATCGACTGCTAAACCAAGAGAACATACAGCGACCTCTAAACTACCATATTTTGTGGTTAGTTTGCTTTTTATTTTATTTGTTTTGTGTGATATCTCTTGATCTTTTCATTTGTGACTTCTCCCATTATTTTTGTTGTTAGGTGCCGTTGAGTCGATTTTGACTCATAGTGACCCCATATGATAGAGTAGGGCTGCCTTATAGGGTTTTCTTGCCTGTAATCTTTATGGGAGCAGATCGAGAGGTCTTTCTCCTGCAGAACCACTGGGTGGGTTCCAACTGTCACCCTTTTGGTCAGCAAACGAGCACTTAACTGTTATGCCACCAGGTTTCCTTCCTAAAATCAGACAAATAGTAACAATATTTTCCATTTATAAAAATAAAGATTTCACTTTTTACATTTCTCAAATTCACATAGAGGTTATGTTGGTGGATAATGTGAAGCAAGGATCTATCTTTAATTTTGTTTTTCAAGCATCTAACCAGCTGCAATAGCACCTTTGTTAAATAAGATAGCCTCTCCCACTGGCATGTGATCTCACCTTTATTCAGTAGAGTCTTACATTTTTAAAGCGTATCCTACCATTTCTCTTCCAGGCATCAATTTCAAATGTCAAGGAATCTGAAGTTTCCGAAAGAACGGTTGTAGTTGCTGGTCTTCCGGTTGGTAGTTTTAGTGATCAGTCGCTGGCCAAATTAGTGAAGATTTACTTCCAAGATATTAAGAATGAGGGTGGAGATGTTGAAGATGTGATATATCCAACAAGAACCAAGGGAGTTGCATATGTAACATTCAAGGAAAAAAAAGGTATTTCCAAATCGAATTTGTGTAATCTAAGAAATGAATCTTCAGTGAAATTTTAAAAATGCATTCCATTAAAATGATTCTTGCGATTGGTAAAGTTATAAGTCGTTTTAAAAAAAATTGTATTCTGAATATAAAAGTGGAAAATATTACATTAGTAAGAATATATGTCAAAATGGCTCATGATGAAGGTGTTAGTAACTGTAAAACTCTCAAACTTTTTTTTCAATATTTTGAATCCTTCTATCTCTTGGGATAAAAGTGATGAATTTTATTGTATAAAACCTGTAAAACACAGTAAAAAAAAAAAAGCAAAGAAAAACCCCACAGTAAGACAGTACACAATGCTGGGGAAGCCAGCACAGCTTGCACAAGGCAAGGTCACGGAAGCTCCATAGACATGTCCAAGCCCCCTGAGGGACCAAATTGCTGCGCTGAGGGCTGTGGGGACCATGATCTCAGGGAACCTCTAGCTCAACTGGCTTAACATAGTTGATAAAGAAAATGTTCTACATTCAACTTTGGTGAGTAGTGTCTGGGGTCTTAAAAGCCTGTGAATGGCCATCTAAGATACTCCACTGGTCTCACCCCTTCGGAAGCAAGGGACAATGAGGAAATAGATACAAGGGAAAGATTAGTCCAAAGGACTTATGGACCACAACTACCACGGCTTCCACCAGACTGAGTCCAGTACAACTAGATGGTGCATGGCTACCACTGCTGACTGCTCTGACAGGGATCACAGTAGAGGGTCCCGGACAGAGCTGGAGAAAAACATAGAACAAAATTCTAACTTACAAAAAAGACCAGACTTATCGACCTGACAGAGACTGGAGAAACCCCAAGAGTATGGCCCCTGGACACCCTTTTAGCTCTGTAATGAAGTCACTCCTGAGGTTCACCGTTCAGCCAAAGATTAGACAGGCCCATAAAACAAAATGAGACTAAAGGAGTACAGCAGCGCAGGGGCAAGGACTAGAAGGCAGGAGGGGACAGGAAAGCTGGTAACAGGGAACCCCAGGTCAAGAAGGGAGAGTGTTGACATGTCATGGGGTTGTTAACCAATGTCATAAAACAGTATGTATATGAACTGTTTAATGAGAAGTCTAGTTTATTCTATAAACCTTCATCTAAAATACATTTAAAAAACCCACAAATTTATCTATACTCTCACAACAAAGAGATAACTACTTTGGGAGTTTTGAAGTGACTTTTGCGATATAATTATACTGTCTACTTTTATTTGTTCAGACCAATGATAATGAGACACAGCACTCAAATGGATATTCTAATATAGTGTCTGCTTTATTACTGGTAAAGTTGGATTGGAGAAATATGGCTTGGCTCTGAGATCAGATTGAGCCATTCTGTTTCCTACCTTCCAACTCCGAGTGAGGAGAGTTGGTCTGCAGGAGACATTTGCCCCTCCAGCCTCATGGAGGCGGCAGTCTTCTTTACTGTGTAGTGGCTGGCGGAATGGAGTGCCAGAGAAAGATGAGTTTCCAGTCCAGCCTCTTGGAGGTGAAACTAGGAGCTGAGAAAGAGCACTTGCTCTGCTTGAAGGAAGACAAGTTCTAGAGAGAGATCCAAAAGACTATGGATTATTAATACCTTTGTCTTCCACCATTAGTTAGGTCATTCCTTCTCAATGTGGCTGTGCAGATAAAGGATGGCGGGAAGGGTGGAAGCTTCCTCCATATTTCTCCAAGGGAATGTCAGTGTTGTTGGAAGTTAACATTCGATGTGTTGAATTGGTAACTCAGGGAGAGGACTCATTTATTCATAAACTCAGCAAGTGTTTATTGGGTGTCTATTTGTGAGGCACCACTCTAGGCCTTGAAGACACAGCAGGGAATTAAACAGGCAAAATGTTTTCTTTCATGAAACATACAGCTGATGGGGGTAAACCCATTGCTGCCAAGTCGATTCTGACTCATAGCGACCCTATAAGAAAGAGAATTGCCCCATAGTGTTTCCAAGGCTGTAATCTTTACGGAAGCAGACTGCTACATCTTTCTTCAGTGGAGTGGCTGGTGAGTTTGAACCACCAACCTTTTGGTTAGCAGCTGAGTGCTTAACCCGTGTACCACCAGGGCTCCTTCTGATTGGGATAGATAGCCAATAAACGAATAAATGTATATATAATATATGTTGGATGGTGACAAGTGCTACGAAAAAATATAAAGGGGAGTAAGGGATTAGAGTGTCTTAGAGGGTGCTATTTTAGATAAGGTGATTAGGGAAATACTCTGTTTAGGTGACTTTTGAGTAGAATGAAGTAAGGCAATAATTTATGCAATATGAGGGGGAGAACATTCTAGGCTGAGGGAGGAGCTGATAAAAATGCCCTGTGGTGGGAGCATGCTGGACACCTTGAACAGATAGGAGGTCTGTGTGGCTCAAGTTTAATCAGCAGTGGGGAGAGGGATAGGAGATGTGGTTAGACATGGAGCTGGAGCCTAGTTTATGGAAAATAACTTATAGGTCAAGGCTAAGTCTCTGGATTTTATTCTGAGTGAAATGGTGGGTTTTGAATAGAGGATTGACAAGACTTGACTGCCTTTTCTTAGGCAGTCATTCTGGCTGCTGCATGAAGAATGGGCGACTATTATAATCATTGCTGGCTTTGACTAGAGTGGTGGCAGGGCAAGTGATGAGAACTGGTGGATATTCAGGATTTGCTCATGGATCAGAGGTCATTTTCTGAGATTGGGAAGACTGGGGAAAGGGTACACTTGGGAGGGGTAGAGTTATTAAGTGTTGAGTTTTGGGCAACGACCTATTAGGGCAATGAAGTAGAGATTTCTAATAGGCAGAAAGGAGCAATGTGAAGGCTGAAAATAGAATTTTGAAAGATACAAGTGTAATGATGGTATCTAAAGCCATAGGAATTGTTGGGATCACCCAGGGAGTGGGTGAAGTTTAGCAAAGATGTGTGAAGCCTGAGGCTTGGGGCATGCCAATGTTCAGAGAATGGGAAGAGAAGGAGGATTAGTAAAAGGGACTGAGAAGGTCAGCTAGTGAGTTAGGAGGAAAACCAAGACAGTGTAGTATATCTTGGATTCAAGAAGGTAAAGTTTTCTTATGGCAGTAATTAACAGTGTGGGGATTTACTTTTAGGTTATAGTTTTCTATTCGTATATACACACACACACACACACACACACACACACACAGTGTGTGTGTTTTTAAAAGTATGATTAGGGTAATCTTTATACATAAAGTGAATTTCACTGTGTTAAAGTGGGAAGAAACAAGCTATTGGAATGTTGAATATACTGAAATAATGCAGGGGAAAAAAATCCCTTCAACGTTCTAGATAATAGAATTGAGCCATGTATTTTGCCACAAACACTTCTAACGGCAGAAATGTGTCCACTTAGTTGCAGAGAATGTCATCAGAAAAAAGAATCACCGTCTCGGAAAGAAGACTGTACAGGCTAAACTCACAGTCTCTCATTTGGGTGAAAAGGTAAGATGTGATTCCAAAGGTATGCTGACCCTCCTCGACCCCTTTTCTTCAGCAATGTCTTCCCTACTTAAGGAGACACAAAACACCCACCCTATTACTTCTAGAAAAGACAATGCGAACTTCCTGACTCAGGTCAGTGTAACACAGGCCAACCCTATGTCTTGAAACTTTTCTGTTATTGCCTACTGGTTTTATGTTTCTGTATGTCCAGTTAATGCTTTAAAGTGGCAGCGAGCTTTTGTGTTGCCCTAGATGATGTCCCGTGCCTACCTAAAGACTTTACTTTGGGGAAAAAAGCAATTAGGATGAGCATAATTTAAAAAAGAGTCAGGAAAGAAATAATAAGGAATGAGAAAAAAAGTTAAAGTTCAAAGCATTGGTTTACAAATTCCATTGTGTAAGAAACCTAGGGCTCTGTGGAGCCATGTGATGAACTTTGAAGCTGGGGACAACTTTAGGGGGACAAGATCAAAAGGATAGGGCCCTTATCCCTTATCCTCAGAGCAGAACCAGAACAATGTTCTGTCTATGGCTCTACATAAGATTTTGTTTCAAAAGAACATTCTGCAACTAAAAAACTTTTGACTATCTCTGTTTTGGGGTATGTGGTAAGGGACTGTCAATACTAAATTGAGCAATGTGGCCTTGATGGTACTGTGGGATCCCTTTGATGGGCTTCTGTGGTGCAAGAAGCCAGGATGTCTGGGCTGGGCAGTGGGGTCTGGTTTAAGGCAACCTCTGCGGGAGCAGAGAAAGAATGTGTTTATGTCATCTGCTTCACTAAGCAGTATAATTTCAATTTCTCTCTTTTTTATTTTAGGTCTTCTGCTCTGTAAATGCTATCCTTGATCTTTCTGTTTTTGGGAGTCAAGTTATTCTAGAAAAGCTGATAAGGGACCTGAAAAAGAAAATCCCAACTTTATTCTTCAGTTCTTTGGAGCACAATGGAAGAATCTCTGTTCATGGATCATTTCTGGCTATCAAGAGGCTCAGAGAATCTTTGTTGTTGAAAGCCAGTTCTCTTTTAGAAAAAAACAGGAATTTTATCAGTGAGGGAAAAAAGTTGAGTAGGCAAAGCCCCAAAGGGAGTCTACAGAGAAGTAATGACTCATTGGAGTCATTCAGGACCTTAGTACCTGAGACGACTGGAAGTGGAGAAACACTTGTTCTCGACACAGATGTGTTCCTTTACTTGAAACAGAAGTGCAGATGTTATGAAGGCACATTGAAAACATTTAATGTTCTAAGTCGGGAGAGAGTGGATAATGATGTTACCACAATTTATCTAAAAAGTGTTCAAGGTGGGTCTCAGCCAGACAATGTAAAGCATGTAAAACAGCTCATTAAGGAATATTCCTATTCTCTTCAGTTAGAGCTTAGAAAAGACACGATTGTTTTAGAAGGAAAGGAGAATAGAGAGCAAAGAACCATTAAATTGGCATGTGAGCAACTAAGTTTGATCTACCTTCAAGTGCTGGTAAATTGTTATAGGACACACATTGACATTATAGGGTCTTCTTCTGACATTTACCTATTTAGAAAACAGGTAATGAAGTTGATAGGGCAAAAGGTTAGTTACTAAAATCTCAGCAATAGTAATGTTAATGGCTGCGTCCTCAACAGAGCAATGACTGTATCATGCATATGCTAGCTTTACACACATTATCTCATTTAATCCTTACAACCGACTTTCGTTGTAGCAATTATTATGTTCATGTTATAGGCTCAGAAACTAGGATTGGGAGACGTTGAAACACTTTTCAAAGTTGTATAGCTGACACAAGGGATGGGGCTGGAGTTAACCCAGGCTGTCTGACTACAAAGATAATATCTGAGGTATAAAACTTTGGGGGAAAAAAAAAAAAACTTACTAAACTTTGAAGAAATCTCATTTTCTCTGCAGCCCCAAATTATTAGAAAAAGAAGTAGCCTTAATTCTAACATATGAGAAGTTTGAATGATTATTTTTATGCTGTTGGTAATTTCTTATTTACGAAGTTTGTGTTCGCTCTAAATAGAATGCTGGCAAAAACTACTTGATGCTACTTAAATGGAGAATATTTTTAAGGCAGGTAATTATAACTTGTAAATCTCATCATGGCAAGACTGCTGGGTGTGTGGAGCACTTTTACTCCTGCTTTTTTAGCTTAACAAAAGGCTTATATGAAGTGTTCATGCTTCTGTTATAAAGAATTCTGAAAGAAATTGTGTTTTTTCCCCCTCTTTATTTAGTCGTTATAATGTTAAAGTAATAGCATTTGAGGGTAAAATTGTGGATAATAATGTTGTTGTTAGTTGCCTTCAAGTGGATTCTGACCCATGGCGACCCTATGTGTGCAGAGTGCAGCTGCCCCCGAGGGTTTTCAAGTATGTGACCTTTCTAAAGCAGATCACTGAGCACATCTCCTGAGGTGCCTCGAGGTGGATTCAAACCGCCAACCTGGTAGTCTAGTGCTTGACCATTTGCACCACCCAGGGACTCCTGTGGGTAACAATAGCTTAGAGTTAAGTTGCCAGACACAATTCCAAGTGCTCTTCATAGCGTCATTCATCCAACCCTTCACTCGTTCAGTCCTTACAACATTCCTATGAGGTAGGTGATGTTTTTATTCCCATATCACAGATGAGGAAACTGAAGCACAGAGACATAACATAACTTGCCCATGCTCTTAACTACTGTGCTGTTCTTCTCCCTCTTATGAAACTAATTTCTGTCAATTCCACTTAGACAATTGAGAAACACGTCTGTAAAGATGACCCGTAAAAACCCATTGTTGTTGAGTCGGTTCTGAACTCATAGCAATCTTATAGGACAGAATGGAGCTGCCCCACAGGGTTCTAAGGCTGTAATCTTTAAGGAAGCAGACTGCCACATCTTTCTCATGCGGAGCCACTGGTGGTTTGAACCACTGACCTTTCGGTTAGCAGCTGAGCACTTAACCACTGCACCACCAGGGCTCCTTTCAAAAGATTACAGTAGATTTTAAAAACTTATTTACTAAAGAAGGTAAAGGATCTTGTAAGGTGTTTTGACGTTGTATCTGACTCCCCTGAATGTACGTTAGATGAACCAATTTTAAGTATCTGGGTCAGTGTAGGGACCCTCCTAGTTTAATAGAGAATAATGTGTATTCGTTTTGCTCATCTCAAAATAAGCAATTCTAATCATGATTGTTTGAACTGTTTGTATCAGTAAGAAAGCGTAAGAAAATCTCAGTGTTCTCACTTTTTTTGCCATCTGTCATGGATTGAATTGTGTCCCCCAAAAATATGTCTATCTGTTTGGCTAGGCCATAATTCCCAGTAATGTGTGATTGTCTGTTGCTCTGTCATCTGATGTGATTTTCCTATATGTTGTAAATCGTATCTCTGTGGTGTTAATGAGGTGGGATAGGTGGCAGTTATGTTAATGAGGCAGGACTCAATCTATAAGATGGATTGTATCTTGAGCCAGTCTCTTTTGAGACATGAAAGAGAGAAGCAGAGCAGAGAGACGGGGGACCTCATACCACCAAGAAAGCAGCGCCAGGAGCAGAGCACGTCCTTTGGACCCGGAGTTCCTGCACAGAGAAGCTCCTAGTCCAGGGGAAGATTGATGAGAAGGACCTTCTTCTAGAGCCAACAGAGAAAGGCTTCCTCTGGAGTTCATGCTCTGAATTTGGACTTCTAGCCTGCTAGACTGTGAGAAAATAAATTTCTCTTTGTTAAAGCCATCCACTGTAGTATTTTTGTTACAGCAGCACTAGTTAACTAAGACACCTTCTGAATCCCAAATGTGTAAATAATTTCCATTTCTGTAAATATTATTTTGTTTCTGTGTGAGTAAAAGTTATGTGTCATAGGAAACTGCTGCTTTTATAAAGTGCCTGATAAGATTTCTTTAAGTTAAAAAAGTGTTTCATTTTTATTTTGTTTCTAGGAGTTTATATCAGTGTGGGTCCAATCAGGAAAGGAAAGCCACATAGTAATTTGAATAGGGACCATTTAAAAAATTACTAACTACAGTATAACAGTGTTGGAGTAATGAGTGATTGGCTAGTAAGAAATAGAGAAAACTCTAAAGAATATGGGAATAGCAGATATGAGGAGCAGTTACTATTCTTAGGGCTGAGATGAAGCATTCGAGAAAGAGCCCCCACCCCCAGCCCTCAAGGCTGAGATCCAGACTTTGTAGGGGAGGGCTAGGCTGTGGCTGAAATGGCAGAGAAGTCACTGTGGTGCCATGCTGGTAGATGTTGGTAGAAATCCATCCTCTAGGCACGCATCCTCTAGGCTGCTTGGAAAAGCTGTTCACAAGGGGGTATACAGAGCTAGCTCAGGAGGGTGTTGGGAGAAGCTGCTGGTAGTTGGGTGCTACAGGAGCTGAGCCTGGGGAAGCTGGTGCTGAGGGCTGGGCACTGGAAAACCTGTGCACACTCGTGAGCTTGATGTTAGAGAAGCTTCCCATGCTGCAGAAGCCAGGTGTTGGAGAAGCTACTGATGCTGTAGGAGATGGGCACTGGGGAAAGAGTGTTACAGGAGCTGGTTAGCAGCCGAGCACTTGGAGCACTATGCCACCAGGGCTCCTTAGATCAGAATAGAGAGGCTTATTCCATGACTGGGTATATACTGAATGGAGACTGATTTACATGTATGGGTATAGCATATTCTGCTTGAGAAAATTATGTATTTCAGATATTTTTACATATTGTTATACATTTTGTAGTTCATCTGTTGTAACAGCCTCTCCTTGTAATTGACTTGATGGCAACGGGCTTAGTCTTATGCTATTTGTATAACCAATTGATATTTTTAATAAAAACTGACAATTTTTTCAAAGTGGTGGTGGTAATTTTTATTAATGTTTATTTTTGTACAGTACCAAAGCCCAGACAGATGACATGAACTCCATCCTGTTGTCAGGCCGAAACTGTGTTGTATGTGTGGCATTGAGAGAAAAACCATCATGTAATTAGGTGATACACTTATACTTTTCAAGGCTACAGGTAGTAAAGAGAGCCATCATTAAGTTATTAAAGAAGTTGTAGTAGTTTCAGATCGTGATGGACAAAGGAGAGGAAAAGTGAGGTAAAGGGCTCTGAGTGCATTTGGGTGAAATAAATCATTCAGGAAATTTTTAGTTGAGCTCATATTCTGGACCAACCACTGTGGTGGGTTCTGGAGATAATAGTGGGACATAAGACAGGTTAACAAGGCAAATGAGCCGTTGCACCTGAGGTGGGGATCTGGGGATCAGTTCTTAACTAAATTGTGTCAATCATAATTCCCAAATTATTAAAACATAAATCTCACGCAAAAAGATAACGAGTACATGTTGAAGTTTTATTTATCTCATTATTGAGGGAACCAGCAGAATGACAAAGCTGATTCGAAAGAGAACACAAGGAATGGAATTAAAAAGTCAGCAGATTGCTAAATTATAAACAAAACTGGTAATGTCCTACAATGCTATAAAACTGGTTTGAGGAGTTGTGTTTTTTCTCTGCCTGACAGAAAAGAAAATAATCACACTTTATCATTTTTTTTTAGGAGTTAAACTTTTAACTTTCCAGAGTTATAAAATGTCATCACTCTAATTAATTGGGGTCAATATTAAGTCAAGCCACATTACACTCCTCAAGAGACTCAGATCACCCACAAGTAGACTTGTTTACACATGTTTAGCATCACATTGAAAGGCCACCCAATTATTTCTTGCCTTATTTTTGCATTTTGAGTAATTTTATTTACCAGAGGTCAGAGGAAGCTTCCCAGAGGCCGTGATAGATAAGCTGAGAACTGATGGCTGGGTGTTAGCCTGGTAGAGGGATAGGGTGGGACAGCAAGACACCACTTGACTTGGTAGATGAACTCCAAGTTAGAGAAGAATGAACTTTTATTTGATGGACAAGATTCCTCAATAGGAGATACATGTAAAAAGTTATACAGGAAAATAAATGCCAAGTTTGCTTTGTGAATTTCCCCACATAGACGATGTTAGGGCAAGGTGCAGAGTTTCCAATAGGCAGTAATATAAGGAATTTAAGTATCCTGCCTGGATTTCATTATTTTGCCACCATTTCCTAGCACAAAGATTGGCCTAGGAAAATAAAAGCCTTTTCAGCAGGAGTGGGCTCTCTTCCCTGTTATCTACTGACTCCTTCTACCTCTTCTAAACTCTGTGATGCTGGGCAAGTTCCTGACCCCTGTGGCGCCAGTATTTTCAGCTGTACTACCACTTCACTTCAGGTCCCTGGTGGGGCGATGGTTTGGGCTCAGCTGCTAACCGAAAGGTTGGTGGTTTGAACCCACCTGGGAGAAAGATCTACTTCCATAAAGATTATAACCAAGAAAACCCTACGGAGCTCAGTTCTACCCTGTAACACATAGGGTTGTCATGAGTCGGAACTGACTTGACAGCAGAGGGTTTTTTTGTTTGCTTGTTTACCTACTTCACAGGATTATTGTGAGTTTTAGAAATCATGTTAAGCAAAATTGTTCAAGAACTAGCAAGAAACTAGCAATGTTAACACCATGAGAAAGGCTCCCCTCTGTCTGGAATGCCCCATCTCAGAACTTGGCACTAACATACTGTTCAACCTAGAAAACGAAGAGTCATTCTTGATTTCTCCCTTTCTTACAATTGGAATGACCACTATCCTCGATCAGGGGAGGTCATTTCTTGCCTGGTTTTCTTTCCAAAAATTCCTCAGAGCCTCTGTTTTTCTAGTTGTTTTTGCATGTGGGCTCCTGTTACGTACTACTGTACCATGCTTTCTCATGATAGCATTTCATAGGTTACATTTTGTTTGTTGGTTTTCTTGTCTTCCTCTCCTACTACCTGTGATCTCCTTGAGGGCAGGAACTTTGTCTTTTTCTATTTTATTTTTCTCCAGTTTATACATACCAGAGTGTCTGGCATGTAGTAGATGTTCCACAAGTACTTATGACATATATGAACAATTTTTGTGCCCCTCACAGAATGTAGTACAGCATTTTGCACCTAATAAGCATCTAATAAACGTATATTCATTGATCAAGGAATTTTCCATGTTTTTTCTGCTGTATAGGCTTCCCAGTTGCCAACATCACAATACTAATATTAATTCCATCTCCTCTGTAGACTATTTCATCATTTTCTATTTGTATTATTTCCTCCAGTCTAAGACATTCTCTCTGACAAGACACCTTTAAGTAACAAGGTCTCTCTCTCTTTTTTGTTCTTGTCAAGAATGTTGGCCAGTAATTACTTCTGGCAGGAAGACACCAGGCATATTCCCAGAAAGTGCCTGGAATAGTTCTGTTTGCCCATCTCCTGACTAAGTTTCACAAGTAAAACAAAAGTCCCTTGTGGCTTCATTTGACAATTAGGAAGATTCACTGGGTCTGTCTACTCTGAGATCTGGTCTTTGTTGGCTATGGAAGCCAGTTGGAAATTCTCAATGTCTGTAAGCAGCCTACCCATTAATGCTCGATATATTAAAACATTTAACCAGTAGAATATACTATATAGCATGTACAAGTGTGTTAAAATGGTCCTGCAGTTAACATATTTCCAGGAATCCTAAGAAAACAATAGTTGTAGAATATGCCATCTTTGAATTTTCTATGAAAATTAATATCAGAGGAAATCTGTGTAACAAATATTTTACTAATTCAGATATTATAAGAGTATTAACTTAAAGAATAGTGGTTTTGGAGGTGAATAGATGGGAACAGACATATAGAATATTATATAATGTGTTCTGATTTCCCAAAGTCTTTTTTTTGTTGTTGTTGTTGGGTAAATCTATTTAAAATAAGCAATAAGTGATTTCATGGGGAATAAAAACATAAATGTAAGAAGGATAGCATTGCTGAGGAATGTGTATGAATGTGGGGAGAGTCATCTTGTTCCTTGTGATGCAATGAATTGCTTTTACATGGCCTTTTTAGCCATGGTCTTGTAACTCCCCCAAAATGATTGGCTAGGTCACAATCTTGCAAGGGATTGGTCAGTTTACTATGCATATTGAGTGACTTGAAGTTCACTAAGGGGATTGGTCAGTTCGTGGTCCTGGTGGGAGGACTATGCCCTGAAATTGACAAGGGTTTGATTATATGAGGACCTCTCTACCAGCATAAAGAGTCTGGAGCAGAGCACATCCTTTGGATCAAGGGCTCGGTGTCCCGGCTCTGAGAACCTCCTAGATCTAGAAGAAAGAGCTGTAACACTGAAGACAGCGCCATACGGCAAGAGAAAGCAGTGGTGGGTTTGCTGGTCCATGGAGCGAGGCAGCCGCAGTGGGCTTCCTCGCCCATGGAGTGAGAGCTGAGCACCTTTGGGCAAGAGGCTTGCCAGCCAAGCCAAAAAAGTTGTAACACTTGCCCATGCAGGGCAGAGACCTGAGTGTGTCCTGTGTGGCAGAGGTTGCCTCAGAGGATCCTGTGTAGGGGTTTTCCTGTAGCAGGATGGAGCTGGATGCCTCTGGACGGGAGGCTTGCCAGTGGAGCTGAAAGAGCTGTAACACATGCTTGAGAGACCCCACAACTTCTTTCCTTCATTCTATACATTGCCAGTGTTTTGGATTCTGTCTCCATACTATCTCTTGTATTTGTTTCTTCTTTTCCATTCTTTTTGCCATTTCTCTAATTTGTACCTGGGTCAGAATCGGCTCAATGGCAAAGGGTTTGATTTTTATTACTACAATATTCTAATCCGCCTTCCTGGATTTATTCTACCCATCCCCATGTCCTCAGTGTATCCTATATACTACTATCAGATTAGTGTTTCTAAAACGCTTCGTGGTATTTGTTATTGTTGTTGTTAGTTGCTGTCAAGTAAGCCCCTAACTCATGGTGACTCCACCCACAATGGAATGAAATCCTGCCTGGTTCTGCGTCATCCCTGTAATTGTTTGTAGATTGAACTGTTGTGATTCATAAGGTTTTCACTGGCTGGTTTTTGGAGGTAGATCTCTAAGCATTCTTCCTAGCTGTCTTAGTCTGGAAGCTCCTCTGAAACCTGTTCAGCATCATAGCAACACGCAAATCTCGAATGATAGATGAGTGATGGCTGCATATGAGGTGCATTGGCCTGTAATCAGACCTAGGTCTCCCTCATGATCTCTTAGTGGTATTTACTAGGTTTAAATTGGTTGGCTGGTGCTAATTGCCCTACCCTGAAATTTCATTGCAACATTTAATAGGTTCATTTTCTTCTCCATTCACAGCATGTGTTTTCTGTAGGATACAGCCTAACCACTCTCATAAAAGATCTACTGCTTCATTATATAGTAACCGATGTATTTTTTTAATGTCTGATTTTCAAACATTAAATTGTGAATTTTTTTTCTTTTAATGTTGGTATGCCTCACCTCCACCGCTTCTCTGTTAGTTTGTTATACTGTGGTGGCTTTTGTGTTGCTGTGATGCTGGAAGCTATGTCACTGGTATTTCAAATACCAGCAGGGTCACCCATGGTGGACAGGTTTCAGCAGAGCTTCCAGACTAAGACAGATTAGGAAGGACTTGACAATCTACCTCTGAAAAAGGTTAGCCAGTGAAAACCTTATGGATAGCAGTAGAACATTGTCTGATATAGGGCTGGAAAATGAGCCCCTCAGGTTGGAAGACACTCAAAATACTACTGGGGAAGAGCTGCCTCCTCAAAGTAAAGTTGACCTTAATGATGTGGATGTAGTAAAGCTTTTGGGACCTTCATTTGCTCATGGGGCACAGCTCAAAATGAGAAGAAACAGCTGCGAACATCCACTAGCAGTCGTAATGCAGAGTGTACAAAGTATGAATCAAGGAAAACTGGAAGTTGTCAAAAATGAAATGGAATGCTTGAAGAGTGATATCCTAGGCATTAGTGAGCTGAAATGGACTGGTATTGGCCATTTTGAATTGGATAATTATATGGCCTACTATGCTGGGAATGATAAATTGAAGAGGAACAGTATTACACTCATCATTCAAAAGAACAGTTCAAGATCTATCCTGAAGTACAACACTGTCAGTGACAGGATGATATCCATATGCCTACAAGGTGGACCAGTTAATACAAATATCATTCACATTTACACATCATCCACTAATGCCAAAGATGAAGAAACTGAAGATTTTTACCAAATTCTGCAGCCTGAAATTGATCAAAGATGCAATTAAGACACATTGATAATTACTGGTGATTGGAATGCCTAAGTTGGAAACAAAGACGAAGGATTGGTAGTTGGAAAATATGGTCTTGGTGTTAGAAATGATGCCAGAGATTTCATGAAAGAATTTTGCAAGATCAACAACTTCTTCACTGCAAATACCTTTTTTCAACAACACAGTGACTAGACACATGGACCTTCCCGGATGGAATGCACAGGAATTAAATCGATTACATCTGTGGAAAGAGACAATGGAGAAGCTCAGTATTGTCAATCAGAACAAGGCCAGGGGCCGATTGCAGAACAGACCATCAATTGCTCATATACAAGCTCAAGTTGAAGCTGAAGAAAATTAAAATAAATCTATGAAGGCCAAAATAGGACCTTGAGTATATTCCACCTGAATTTAGAGATCATCTCAAGAATAGACTTCATTCAATGAACACTAATGACCGAAGACCAGACGAGTTGTAGAATGACATCAAGGACATCATACATGAAGAAAGCAAAAGGTCATTAAAAAGACTAGAAAGAAAAGACCAAAATGGATGTCAATAGAGACTCTGAAACTTGCTTTTGAACATAGAGTAGCTAAACTGAATGGAAGAAATGATGAAGTAAAAGAGCTGAACAGAAGATTTCAAACGGCAGCTAGAGAAGACAAAGTAAAATGTTATAATGAAATGTGCAAAGACCTGGGGTTAGAAAACCAAAAGGAAAGAACACGCTCAGCAATTCTCAAGCTGACAGAACTGAAGAAAAAGTTCAAGCCTTGAGTTACAATATTGAAGGATTCTATGGGCAAAAAATTGAATGATGCAGAAAGCATCAAGAGATGATGGAAGGAATATACAGTTACTATACCGAAAAGAATTAGTCGATCTTCAACCATTTCAGGAGGTGACATATGATCAAGAACCGATGGTACTGAAGGAAGAAAGTCCAAGTTGCACTGAAAGCATTTGTGAAAAGCAAGGCTCCAGGAATTGACAGAATACTAATTGAGATGTTTTAACAAATGGTTGCAATGCTGGAAGTGCTAGCTTGTCTATTCCAAGAAATTTGGAAGACAGCTACCTGGCCAACTGACTGGAAGAGATCCATATTTGTGCCCATCCAAAGAAAGGTAATCCAACGGAATGCGGAAGTTATCTAATAATATTGTTAATATCACACTTAAGTAAAATTTTGCTGAAGGTAATTAAAAAATGATTGCAGCAGTACATCAACAGGGAACTGCCAGAAATTCAAGCCAGATTCAGAAGAGGACGTGAATGAAAGATATCATTGCTGATGTCATACGGGTCTTGGCTGAAAGCGGAAAATACCAGAAAGATGTTTACTTGTGTTTTATTGACTATGCAAAAGCATTGAATCGTGTGGACCATTACAAATTATGGATAACATTACAATGACTGGGAAGTCCAGAACACTTAATTGTGCTCTTGCGGAAACTCTACATAGACCAAGAGACAGTCGTTGAAACAGAACAAGGGGATACTGCATGGTATAAAATCAGGAAAGGTGTGTGTCAGGGTTGTATCTTTTCACCATACTTACTCAGTCTGTATGCTGAGCAAATAATCCAAGAAGTCGGACTATATGAATTGGAGAACGACTCATTAACAACCTGCAATACGCAGATGACACAACCTTGCTTGCTCTAAGAGGACTGAAGCACTTACTGATGAAGATCAAAGACCACAGCCTTCAGTATGGATTACACCTCAACGTAAAGAAAACAAAAACCCTCACGCTGGACCAATAAACAACATCATGATAAACGGAGAAAAGATTGAAGTTGTCAAAGATTTCATTTTACTTGGATCCACAATCAATACCCATAGAAGCGGCAGTCAAGAAATCAAATGACGTATTGCATTGTGCAAATCTGCTGTAAAAGACATCTTTGTTGAAAAGCAAAGGCGTCACTTTGAGGACTAAAGTGTGCCTGACCAAAGCCAGGGTATTTTCAATCACCTCACATGCATACAAAAGCTGGACGATGAATAAAGAAGACCAAAAAAATGACGCCTTTGATTATGGTATTTTTGAGGAATATTGAATATACCATGGACTGCCAGAAGAATGAACAAATCTGTCTTGGAAGAAGTACAGTCAGAATGCTCCTTAGAAGTGAGGATGAAGTGACTTTGTCTCATGTACTTTGGACACTTTATCAGAAGGGACCAGTTCCTGGAGAAAGACATCATGCTTGATAAAGTAGAGGGTCAGAGAAAAGGAGGAAGGCCCTCAACAAGATGGACTGACACAGTGGCTACAGCAAGGAGCTCAAACAGCAATGATTGTCAGGATGGTGCAGGACGCAGCAGTATTTTGTTCTGTTGTACATAGGATTGTTATGAGGCAGAACCGACTTGAAGGCATTTAACAATAACAAGCCTCACCTAGCCGACTAAGCAAGCAGTCCTGTGTGTCAGAGAAGTATTGCTTGTGTAGCAGTCAATAATACAGTGAATAAGAGCCTGAGTTGCGTAGCTGGACGAATCTGAGACTGAATTTTAGCAGTACTACTCATTGGCCTTGTGATTTGGGGCCTTCAGTTTCTTCATCTATAAAATGGGAATGAAAACAATGACTTCATAAGGTTTTTTTTTTGGCAATGAATCAAGTCCTGTCTTGGGAGCTGGCACATGGAAGTAAATGTCATGCCTTTTTGTTATGCCTTGTCAGTCTGTGTTGTTGTGCTAACTAATCTTTACAGGAGAAAATGGGAATCAATTAATAGAAAACATAATAAGGTGATTTGAGACTCATTCCTTACGTTTGCTTCAGCCTCAGGCCTTTTTCTGTATAAGGAAAAACATGATAGGGATGTGTTATGGATTGAATTGTGCCCCCTAAAAATATTTATTGTAAATCCTAACCCCGATACCTGTGGTTATAATCCTATTTGGGAATGGGTTTTCTTTGTTATGTTAATGAGGCAGTATTAGTGTAAGATGTGTCTGAAGTCAATATCTTTTGAGATATAAAAGCAGACCCAGCAAGCAAACAAGCAACAGAGATGGGGGAAGATAGATGTCATTCAACATGAAGAGCACGAAGAAGCCAAGAAACAGAAGCTGAAAAGAGACAAAGACCTTCCCTCAGAGCTGAGAGAGCCTTCCCCTATAGCTGGCATTTGAGCATCCTAAACTGTTAGAAAATGAATTTCTGTTTGTTAAAGCCACCCACTTGTGATATTTTAGTTATAGGAGCACTAGATAACTAACACAGGAGGATAATGCTTGATAGTACAAAACATCTCTTATATAAGAGAAAGCCCTCCAAAGTGGTCTCCCCATGTCTAGAGAAGTAAAACTGAAGGAGTGTTCCTTGTTTCACAACATAATTTTGGGAAAAATATGAGAATTTTGTCTTGTTGTTTTCCATGCCTGGGGGAAGTCAGAGTGGTTTCTATCCATGCTGAAGACAATAGGTGATTTTACCGCTTTGCTCCCTGAGAGCACTGAGCTCTGGCTTTATTATGTTAAGGGACGCTTGACTCTTTTCTAGGTCCTGTTAGCTAAAGGAACCAAGGTTATGACTTTCTAACTATGTAAAGCTTTGCCTCCAGGAGGCATTGGTCCAGCTTAGATTAGATACTTTCATTTTCAAATTTCCCCAATAGAATGTAGTGTGCAGAGGGGTGTACTCCTGTAGTTAGCTGTATGTCAAAAGCCATGCCACGTGGTCAGAAAATGGCTTTAACCATTTTAACATCTCTCAGTATAGACACGTGAAAATTTCATCTGAAAATTCTTCTGTACGTGTCTTTAACAGATAAGGAATGTGTTAACATCACTATATTCCATTTCACCACATTGGGGTACAAGATAAGGTCACATTTTAAAAATACTTAAATCAATGACTCCACCCCCTATTTCGTCTATTGCGAGGTTTGTCTTCCTTTCTGGGGATTCTCTCTCTCTAACTCCAAAATCCCAGGCATACTTACTCAGTTCAAGGGATCAGGTCTGGATATTACCTAGAGAGTAAGAAACCTGTCAACTCTGCCCAGTTAGCCAAGGAAATCCATCCTTTTCAACATGGTATACCTAGCTGCCTGTCAGTTCAGTGCAGTTCTTATCATCAAGGTGACCAAGTCCTGTGACCATCGCTGGTCTGGTAGTAGTTTCTATAGGTGACTTAGAAAACTCTCTGCCCAGTGTTATACTCGGTAGTAGTCATTACATGCCAACCCAGGCTAGCTCCCAGTGCTGTACATCTTTGGGACAGAGCTCCCTCGTCTTATATACAGCCGTGGTGTGCCCATGGTACGCCCATGGTGCCAGGGAGGACGGTGAAAAATAGTCCTATGTGGCAGGACTAGATTCTTTTAGTTTCCAAAGGGTCAGCCTTCTGCCTCTTGCTATTCTCCAATGAGCTGGTACTTATATGTATTCTCTTGACAAGAGGACTGTGTCTTCCTTGTCACTGCAACTATCTGAGGTGAGTTAGTAGAGGTAGTGACACAGGGTGGAAGGGTTATCCAGAGACGTGATGGTGCAACTCACCCTCACCTACCTACAGGCAGTCTTCTCCTACCAGCCCCATTCCTCTGGTCTTTCTTTCGGGCCCAGATATGGAGAAAATTCCTCATTCCGCCTCAGAATGATTTGTAGTGGGAATATCTACTGTCTTGCTCTCCTCCCCCAACATATAATTACAAGAATAAAACAATGTGACACCAGTGCATTTTCCAAAATCTGAGCTGTCCAGTTGTAGCCAAGGTCACCCTGATAGACGGTGATGCAGACAACTAAAAACAGTTATCTGTGAGTCCAGTTTATGTCATTCCTAGAATAAAACTTATGGATTCACGAGAGAGTGAAGAGTAAACACTGCCCATGAGTCAAGTCAGGTTTGAGCTGGGCTGGAGATTGAATTCACAATTAATCAAAGCTATATTGGATTTTGTGGCTGAACCTTAGCTTTTGGCGAAGAATTCAAAGGTGGAAATGATCTCCTAAATTTGGCATTCTCCTGACACACTTGAAAAATCTTTCTCATGTGTGCAAGAGACCTGTCTTGGCGTTATTGCTACCCTGAGAATTTCTATCTGAGGAGCTTTGGAGGTGTTTATCCTGTGTTTAAGAGATATGGTACAATTTACACCTTGCCTCTCTTGATTTTAATTCAACTTTATATCTTTTCTGCAATATAATTTTTTTAGAAGCTTGTGGTAGAGCAATGATAACTTTTACACAGAAATATGCATCTTTATCTTTTAAAGAGAATTATGTATCGTGAAAGCTTAACAATTTGGCAGAAAATCCATGCATTTCTATATACCGAGAGATGTGAAGTTATTCAAGTCAAGCAAGTCTTCCTTGAGTAGGTGTGTCTTTTATTGCCCTTTCTCTTTCTTTTGTATACCAATTATGATGCTTTATGTAATCAATTATTATTTAAAAATATTAATTGAGTTTTTGTTGATTATATGTAATATTCCTCCCTCTTCTCACCACCTGGTGTTACAGCCGGGTCTTAGGGATTGTTGTAATCTGAGTGTATGTTTTTCTTTCACTTTGCGTCTCTCTTCTGTTCTTTCTTTCATCATTCCGTGCAGTAACAGACGCAGCTATAAGACATCTAATTGCTTTTAGAGAAACACCTGTCTATTCCTTAATCCTAACCCAAACACAGTGATGAAAAAATGGAAGAATAGCAGTTGGAAATAAAAAAGCTACTAAAACAATAGGTCTATCTTGCAAACAGCAGCAAGATGTTCTAGTGTAAATAATGGTAATGTTACTTTGAATGATGGAATGATATCCTCCATGATAGAATAAAGAATTGGGTGAGAAAATAAAGATGTAGCTTCCAACTCTACATAGCATTCAATAACTTCCTGCTATCTTTCATTATTACAAAGAAGTAAAAAATTCCTTTCTCATTGTTGAAAGGTGTGGTGTAAGAAATACACAGCTAAGAGGTCATAAAGCATGGAACTATTTACATCAGGATTATTTTTCTGTTTCTAAATTTGAGAATCAGGGACAGTTAAAATCTGAAACAGCACTAGAGGGAGCCAGACCCCTTTGTGATGAACTCGTGTTTGTACTGGTGCTGGAACACAATTGTAGTCCATGATCAGATCAGCTTGTAGCTTGTGAATTTAGTGCTCAGCCTGAATCCACATAGGCGATTACACGTGCATTTAAAATGTAAAAATCACAGATTTTAGGGGTAAACTGTTAGAGACTAAAAGGGACTTAAGAGACATACTATCTAAACACAATCTGTGGACTTTGTTTAGATCCTGATTCAAACAAACCAGCCATAAAAAGATGTTTGTGAGACAACTGGGAAAATTAGAACAGGGACTAAATATTACATCATATGAAGAAATTACTGTTCATTTTATTAGGAGTGATAATGACATCTTGGTAATGCTAAAACATTCCTTAGCTATTAAAGACACATAGGAAGAATTTTCACATGAAATTATATGATGTCTGTGGTTTGCTATAAAATATTCCACTACAGAAAAAGTGTGTGTGGAGAGAATACATGAAACAAGATTAACAGCGTCTTGATAATTGTTGGAACTGGGGCTCATTATAATATTTGTTCTACTTTTGTGGGTATTTGAATTTTTCCATAAAAAAGTAAAAAAGTGAAAAAAAGCATAGACATTAT
Organism: Trichechus manatus latirostris; assembly: GCF_000243295.1. NCBI lineage: Eukaryota > Metazoa > Chordata > Mammalia > Sirenia > Trichechidae > Trichechus > Trichechus manatus. The sequence continues at coordinate 6,337,292 of NW_004443972.1, read as the reverse complement.
ATTTTTACAATTTGCGGTGAGATGGATTGCTTATATGTAGCCTTTCTCACCATGATCTTGTAAATCCCACCCAAGTGATGAGATGGGACTGTGCAAATAAGGCAACTGTGGCCCACCAAAGGGATTGGTCAGTTTTGCCACCCTGCTAGGCTTGAAAGAGAGCCAATTCTGGAACAGGAATAGGACCTCACCACCACCAAAGAAAAAGGGCCAAGAGTGGAGCGTGTCCTTTGGACCCAGGATACCCGCGCTGAGAAGCTCCTGGAACCAGAAGACTGAGAGAGGGAGAGTTGTAACACTGAAGATGACAAGAAGCGGTGGCAGAGAACCAGCGGCAGGAGAGACTGGCAGGAGACAGTGCAGTGGGCTTCCAGGCCCATGGAACAAGAAAGTTGAGTGCCTTTAGGCAAGAGGCTTGCTGGAGGAGTAGGATGCCTCCGGACACTTGGTGGAGCTAGGTTTGCCGACCCACGGAGTTAGAGCTGAACACCTTTGGGCCAAGGCTTATTGGCAGAGTAGGGTGCCTCGGGGCACTTACTGACAGAGCTAAAAGAGCTTTGTAACACTTGCCCGAGCAGGGCAGAGGCTGAGGGGTCAGAGAGGTCTGCCTTTGGGCATGGCTGAGAAGAGGCCATCCTGATGGAAGAACTGTATCCTGAGTGTTCCTGAACCTGAACTGTAACCTGCTACTTCCCTAATAAACCCCATAATCATGAGTATTGTCTGTGAGTTCTGTGTGGCCATTGGGATGAATTATCAAACCCAGCAGAGAAGTACAGAGTGCCATGGGAGGGACAGTTGGTGTCAAAATTGGTAAAGATGGTGGAGAGAGAATGCATGTCTGACCTCTGCCTCATAGGAATCAGCCTTGGGCTGTTGATCTTGATTATTTTTCCTCCTTGTGAAGTTAGAGGAGGTCAGACGCCATCCCCATGCCATTTTTACACAAGTTATATTTATATGATCATTTATGGCTGATATGTGTTTCTTAGGTCACTAACTCAGGTGTGGAAAAAACATATCATCTTTATTTTACCCCGCAATTGAAATTTATTTTTATTTTCAGCCTCCATCTACTTGTTATTATTTGGCGCCATTGAGTCGGTTCTGACTTATAGTGACCCTATGTACAACAGAACAAAATACTGCTCAGTCCTGCACCATCCTCACAATCATTGTTATGCTTGAGCCCATTGTTGCAGCCACTGTGTCAGTCCATCTCATTGAAGGTCTTCCTCTTTTTTGCTGACCTTCTACTTTACCAAGCATGATATCCTTCTTTAGGGACTGGTCCCTCCTCATAACATGTGCAAAGTACGTGAGACGTAGTCTCACCATCCTTGCTTCTAAGGAACATTCTAGTTGTACTTCTTCCAAGACAGATTTGTTCATTTTTTTTGGCAGTCCAGGGTATATTCAATATTCTTTGCCAATGCCACAATTCAAAGGCATCCGTTCTTCTTCTGTCTTCCTTATTCTACTAGATGGTAAAGATAAAATATCATTTAATTCAGAGTAATCTCACATTGCACGGAGTCAAAAACTTAATTCAAGATGAAATATTTTCCCATCTCAAGATAAAAACAGTTGCTGTTGAGTCGATTCTGACTCATGCAGACCTCATGTGTGTCAGAGTAGAACTGTGCTTCATAGAGTTTTCAATGGCTGATTTTTCGGAAGTAGATTGCCAGGGCTTTTTTTCTAAGGAGCCTCTGGGTGGACTTGAACCTCCAACCTTTTGGTTAGCAGCCAAGCACGTTAGCCATTTGCACCTTCTTCCCCCTCAAACAACAACAACAACAAACGAACTAGTTGCCATTGAGTCAATTCCAACTCATGATGACCCCATATGTGTCACAGTAAAACTGTACTTCATAGAGCTTTCATGGCTGTGACCTTTTGGAAGCAGATCACCAAGCCTTTCTTTTGAGGAGACTCTCGGTGGAATCAAACCTCCAATCTTTCTTCTGGTTAGTAGCCGAGCACTTAACCGTTTGTGCCACCCAGGCACTCCTAGTTCAAGATAATCTTAGTTAATTCCAGATTTTCCCATCTCCAGCCCCAGAGTGTCTAAATGCAGTAGGATTGCAGAGAGAAAGCCAGTGAGTGGGAGGTGGAGGCAGTGGTGATGGTGGGGACTGGTCCATGGTTGTCACCTTTCTGGTCAGACATCTAGTAAGACTATCTTGATCTCTCTCATCTGTTGTCTTTGAAGATCACAGTGACATCCTTCCACTCTCATGGTAAGGCCTCTTTTGATTTGACTCCTCTGTATTGCCAAACACTCCTTGGAATGCCGGAATCATTCAGAGGTTTTCCCACCTGTCTCTGGCTTTCTCAGTCCCTACTTACCTGGCCATCTAGGTAGACTGCTTGACTTCTCCTGTACCATGTTTTTCATGGAAGGCCCTGGAGGACTTCTCTATGAGGTTTGCCACTTCTAAAGGCTCTGTCTGGGGTCAGAGCACAAGTATTCTCTGCTTTCAAATATTGAACAAATCTGGGGGTTTATTCCTCAAGGGAGAGGGACATGCATAGGCACACTTGTGAATGAAATATTGTGATATCTAATATCTTCCCTGCAGCCTGTGGTATTTTTATCTTGCTGGCAGGGTGGCATAACACATAATCTTCTATACCTATTGCTTATCGCATGAATATGCCCAAATTCTTCGGAGCTCTGGATATAGAAAAGGGTATGGGTTTACAGGGATTACCAAGAAATGCTTTATCAATTAATATATTTTCCTATTAAATAATTTTAATTAAAAAATCACCGCTTGCTTCTCATATACAGTAAGCTAAGGAAGCATTAGTAAATAGTGGTTAGGAATGTGGGTTCAGAGTTTAGATAGACCAGGGTTCAAATCTTGCCTGTATCTTTTTAGTACGGATCAGGCACAACTTTGTTAAGGTTTTTAAACTCTAGTTTTCTTATTTATAAATTAAACAAGAATATGTATGTAAAGTGCACAAGTAGAGCTTGGCCCTTTGTATATAATCAATAAATGGCAACTATTCATATTATTAAGAATAATAAAACCGCCAGGAGAAGCTCCTTATGCAACTTTTGTATCTGATTATTAGACCGTTTTCCTAAAACTTCCTAAGTTATTAGCTCAGGTCTTCTAGGACTACATGGGAATTTGGGTGCAGCCTGAGTCCTGAGAATATCACAATTTAGAAAAATTCTCTCTCCATAGGTATATGGAGTCTAACTTCCTTGATATTTTAAGAAATAACTGTGTAGCTTTCATTCCCAGTGTGGCCATCTTTTATGAACTGGCAGTGGAAAGGAAGCAGATGAGAGAAGGAATTCCAGAAGTATAATATCACCATGGCCTCATGAAATGGGGAAAAAAGAAACCAAACAATTTATAGTGGACAAGTTTCTAGACATTTATTGCCAGAGTCTCTACTCAGAATGAAAAGAAAATTCAAACAAAAGCCATGTCCATCTCCTGCACTGAAAGAGAAATACAAGTTATTGTACTCATTCTCCCATACCCCCCATTTGATCTTTTTGGTATTCTGGATTAGAGAGGAAGAGAAATTGCTGCTCTGCTTTTATGGGAGGCCCTTGACAGTGATTCCTGCTGAAATGGCTTCTGATTCTTCTTTGCTCTTGGACATTGGATTCTAACCTCCTGGGTAGAGATGTCTGGCTTTATGATTGTCCTCCTTCTAGAGGTGGTATGGTGCTGGTATGCACCAAGAATTGACTTGGAGTAAGAAACCCCACTCTCAGATAAATACAAGTCTCTATTTGGATGCAGTCTATTAATTAATCTTATGAATCCAGAGTGTTACATTCCATTGTAATGCTTTGCTTTTTTCTATGAAAAAATGTGACTCATATTCAGAACTCAATTGATTACACATACCTATATAACATAAAGCTTTCAGATCTGGGGTATTTTTAAAAAAGTCCTTGGTGGGTACGTTTATTAGTTTTCTATTGCTTCTGTAACCCCTGTGGTTATATGGGTCCCGCTGGGATAATTGAGGATAATCTCTCTATTTCAATATCCTTAATTTAGTCGTATAACAAATTCACAGATTTTGGGGATTAGGACATGGACATCTTTGGGGAGCTGTTATTCTTCCTACCACAGTCTGCCCTCTGTCTTCCAAAGATTCACATCTATCCCACATGCAAAAGGCATTCACCTCTTCCCAACATCCTCCAAAATCTCAGCTCATTAGAGCATCAATTCCAAGTTCAAAATCTCATCTAAATTGCATGAGCTCAAAAGTCCCAAATCTCATCATCTAAATAATCTAAATTAGGAATGCGTGAGGCTCTGGATATAATCCTTGTTGAGGCACAATTCCTCTCCAGCTCCCAAAATACAACAGTGGAACAGGCATAGGATAACAGTTATAGACATTCCAGTTTAAAAGAAGAAAAAATGGTAGGAAAAAAGAAGCTACTGGTACCAATTAACTTTGAAATTCAACCAGGCAAGCAATATTAGGTTTCAGGATCTGGGAATAATCCTCTGTGGTTTTTGGCTCCACTCTCTTGGTCATAGGCTCTACCCTTGGAGTCATTCTTCCTTTTTCATGAAGGATAGGATGTGTTTGCAGCTAAGTAGTTTTATCAGTCTGTTTCCTGCCTCTAGAATTTTGGGAGTCAGATAGTCTTTCATTTCATCCTGTCTCTATTCCCTTTAGTCTAAGCTGGAAGTGTTTGTGCTGGTATAACATTCTTAAGAATCTTTTGGGTCTTCTGCATATGTCATGGTGATTCACTCCATTAGACAAGAGGCTCCTCCCAAGATGCTTGCTACACAATATTATCTCTATTCCTGGTTTCTGCTGAGATGGTTGAGATGATTCATAAGTCACATACCTAATCTCTTCAAAGAGCCCTCTGTGTGACTAAATACTTTGATCTTTTGATTCTTCTAAGGCACTAGCAAAAGGTCTTTCAGTCACATCCTTGGCTTTCTCTCCAGAGCACACTGAAAATAAATATCCTAATTTTAGAATCTTTTGAAATCTGGGTAGGCTGAGAGTTTCCCAAATTACAGGCCCAATTTCCTTTTTGCATGACTGTTTTTGCCTCAATCTATCTCTTTTTACCCACATTTTACCATAAACAACAAGAAGAAAACCTAGAAATCATCCCAGTTAAATTCCCAAATTCATCATATACAAGTTTGTTTTCTACATAACTGCAGGACATAATTCATTATAATAATACACTATCCAGAGGGAAATTGTGGAGAATGGGACAGATGCCCCCCACTACTTGTGATTATGGAAGCTATCAAAGAGGTTTTCGATATTTACCCAAAGAATCTGATTATTGCTGAATGGTCAATTTGGATAAGGTCAGTTTGCAATAATGAATCTAGGAGAAAGGTATTATTATTATTATTACCTTCATTTTATAGACGAGAACACTAAGGCATATAAAATTAAGTGTCTGGTCAGTGATTGAGCTAGGATTTGAATCCAGGCAGTCTGTCTTGAACATATTTGCTTTTTATCTTTATGTTAAACAACTGGGGTATGTGTATATTCACTCTGGATAACTGGGGAAAATCTGACATATGAAGAATATAACCTACCACATAGAGTAGGGCAAAAAAATATTAAAAGATTTGAAAGTGCTGAAACAAAAGAGGCTGCTCTTCTGAACAAATAGGATTTTTTTCTTCCTAGTTGCTGTGGAGTCAATTCTGACTGATGACCACCCTATGTGTGTCAGAGTAGAACTGTGTTCCATAGGTTTTTCAGTGGCTGATTTTTCACCATTTCTACCACCCAGGGATTCCATTTAGAGGCAAAGCACATCTTTTGCACATTAAGTAGGCCTATTTTGTTTCTTGCTTCTGTTGCTGTGGGAGAAGATAAGTAGGAAGGAACTTATTGATTTCATCCAGGGCAAACTTACTAATGGTATTTTGCCTGGAAGGGATTCTGCTGCTCAAATTTCCCAAGGCGAGAGGTTGTTATTGACCACAAGATCACAATGCTGTCCACAGCCCTTGCCTGTGTAGACAGTGTAGTTACTTACATAGTAATTGATTCGTGAATATATATATATAATATAGCTGTTTGGTTTATTTAAAGCAATTCATTTTTCTCTATCCTGAAGTCTCAAGTTATAAAGCCTTTTCACATATTTTTTTAAGCCAGAAATAACTAAGCATTTGAAGAATATAAATACTGAACATAATGAAATGCCAGTAGGCTTCTACATTTGTCTTAAATATGATAGACATTAAATGATAATTGATTTTAACCAAAGCCATTTATATTGAGTTACCTTCGGTATGAAACATTTAACATAGCAACATAAAGAATTTGGCTCTTCAGGGGTAACTACTGATATCTAATTTATGAACTGTGAGCAAAATATGACATGGCCGTCTGTACCACTATAGATTGTGGAGGATTAGAGTAATAAAAAACTACATTTTAGAAAAAGTACAACAATGCAAAGTGTTCATCTTTTAAATTTTTTGTAATAACTGGTAGACCCATCTCAGCTAGGGCCCATCAATTTCATTATCAAATAAATAAATCCTTGCTGTATACTGTTTGCCTTCATGACTTTTAACTGGTGGTTCACGATTGAAACCATTGTTTTTCTTCTCTGTTCAAAGAATCCTGACATATATGATATATATTTTTTCAGACCATTAATCAGCTTAGTGTCTGTGACGGTTAAGGCTGTGTGTCGACTTGGCTGGGCCATGATTCTCAGTGGTTTGGCAGTTTTGATGTAGTCTAGCAGTTGTGTGATGTTGCGATCACTTCCATGATGAGATTTGATATAATGGGATCACCTCCGAGATGGGATGTGCTGTGAGTAGCCAATCAGTTGAAAGGGAGTTTCCTTGGGCATGTGGACCTTCATCGAATATAAGTGGACATTCTGGCAAGGCTTGTGGGCTTTTGTTTGCTCTGAATCCTGCAGCTGGCTCCTGTTCGTCTGACCTCCAGTTCTTGGGACTTGAGCTAGCAGCTTACCTGTGGTTGTGCCTGCCAGTCTTGGGATTGATTGATCAGGCTACGTGAATCAGGAGACGCATCTATCCTGACCCACAGACTTGAGATGTTCCAGCCTCTATAACTGCGTGAGTGATTTTCTCGATATAAATCTCTCTCTATAGATGTTTATACATTTTATTGGTTTTGCTTCTCTAGAGAACCCAGCCTAAGACTGTGTCTTATGCTTCAGTTTCAGCGGTTCTTAAGAGTGATAGTCTATATTTTTGACTATCCAGAAGCAAATTTAATGAACGCGATCATATATCTTATGTTTTATATCGAGGCCCAAAGTAAACCTCAAATTTGATAAGAGTATGATGAGGTCTTTTGTTTGATATAGTAATAGAAAACCAGGTGGAAATTTAATTATTTATACAGACTAGAAAATGACAAATAGGGACTGGCATACAAAGACAAAGCAAGAGTGATAATTAATCCTCAGGTCTGCTTTAGGATTGACCAAATCTAATTTGATGAAATTTAACAGAAATAAATGTAAAACCCTACACCAAAACAAAACCAAACCCATTGCCGTTGAGTTGATTCCAACTCATAGTGACCCTATAGGACAGAGTAGAACTGCCTAGTAGGGTTTCCAAGGAGCTGCCGACCTTTTGGTTAGCAGCCGTAGCTCTTAACCACTACGCCACCAGGGTTTCCGTAAAACCCTATATTTGGGTTTAAAGAGCAATCTGCGTAAGTAAAGGTTGAGGGATATACAACTTAAATAGAGTAAACTGTGTATTATAGTTGTCTCTCTAATATTCAGTGGACTCTTCTCACTTTGTGTTAACTCCCTTATGGCTTAGGTGAACCCCAGAAGTGGTACCTAAGCTGATCATGATAACACTATGTGATTTGCCTCAATGACTGGTTCAGTTATTCAAGCCAATCAGTGCTTGTATTTCATTGGTTGCAGAGACTGGTTCTGAGGTTGTCCAAACATCAAGAATGCAGTACTTCTGATAAATGGTTTTGGGACTTCTTTGTACCTCGAACAGAGAACAAAGATGCATATTCTTGTTGCTGCTGGCAGCCATTTTGCCTCCATGAGAGATTAGCTGGAGGACAAAGCCAACACATGTTAAGAAAATCACAGAGAAACAGAAATAGAGCAGAATCGGGATTGGACTATACTAGAAGCTCACTTTACCTCTGCGCTTTTCAGTTACAATGCACCTCATGTATGGCTACCACCTGTCTGTCACTGGAGGCTTGCATGTTGCTCTGATGGTGAAGAGGTTTTAGCAGAGTTTCCAGATTAAAACAGGCTAGGAAGAAAGGCCTGGTGATCTACTTCCACAAATCAGCCAATGAAAACCCTGTGGATCGCAACAGTGGGTGGCATTTTAGTCTGTTGTACATGGGGTCACCATGAACAGTTTTCTACCAATGCATTTGAAGCTTTATATGAAAGAAACAATTTTCTTAAAAAAAAAGTTTTCAAAATGAATTAAAGAATAAGTAGAATACTGGAACAGACCAATATTTATTAAAAACATTGAGTAAAAATTGTTTTTCCCAATAAGAAAGCCCACAATACAGTCCCAGCTGATTTAGAGGTAAATTCTAACAACCCTCAAGAAACAGATTGCTTGGATACGAATTGTTACAATGAATAAAAGAAAAATTTCTACCTTCATAACCCTTTTCAGGACACTTGAATAACCTTGATAAAAATTAAATGTACAAGGACAATAAAAAATTACAAACATACATATAAAAATACTTAATAAATTTGCAACTGCTTATTATGATCAAATTCATCATGTCCAAGTTGCTTTTATTCTAGGAATAAAAGACTTAACCTTAAAACAAACAAACAAAAAACCCATTGCTGTCAAGTTGATTCTGACCCATAGTGACCCTAGAGGACAGAGTAGAACTGCCCCATAGGGTTTCCAAGGAGTGGCTGGTAGATTTGAACTGCCAACCTTTTTGCTAGCAGCCATATCACTTAACCACTGTGCCACCAGGGCTCCACAATCTGTAAATGTACTTGCAACCCAAGAACTCGTCCTTAATCTGAAAAAGGATCTGTCAAACCCACAGCAAATGTCATATTTGGTAATGATACATTTGAAAAGAAAATAGACTGCATTCTGATTTGCAGACATGTTGTTTGTTTGGAGTTTATTTAGGATAATTGAGGAATGTCCTCTTTATTCCAAATAACCATATATTTGAAAATTTTTATACTAAGTGATAAACTTCAGTTCATGTCAGAAGAACTGTGATCTACAAATAGTTTACTTTCAGGCATCAAACTGTCCATTCAAACGCTTCTACATATCAGTGGTAGATATTTGCTTTTCACATTTAGACAAAGAGAGATTGTTCGTAGTTTAGAGCATTCCAATGCAAACTTATCCTTAAATCTAGTAGTAAGTACAATTTATACAAGATCTTATCCACATATAAACAAAAACAAAGTTATTGAAAAAAATCCATGACATAGGCATTGTCATTAAATTGGGTAATGCAGTAACAATGACTGCTATATAAACGTTATACTGAGACTCCTAGCTAATGCATGCTATAAAAAAGAAGAGGTCTAAGGATTGAAGCGCAAGAAACAAAACAGTTGGTATTCACAGATTATATGATTGTCTATGTAGACAACCTAAGAGAATTAGAGCCAATAAGAAAATGCAGTAAGTTACTAGATACAATGTAATTATTAAATAGCAAATGACATTTTATTCAGAGACAAAAAAACCAATTAGAAAATGTAATTAGGCTAGAGATCCTATATATAATGTCAACAAAAATTATAAGGAATCTAGGAACAAATTTAACAAAAGATATGCAATGCCTTACTTCTAAAATTGTTAAATTTTATTGAAAAATGAAGGCACTCTCTTCATAGGTGGGTTATCCGGTAACATAAATATAGCAATTGTCCCTAAATTAATTTATAAACAACTAATTTAAATGAAAATATAAGTAGAGGTTTTTTTATGAGACATGGGATCCTGACCCTAAAACTCACATGTAAAAGTAGGAATAACTAAGAAAATTTTGAAGAATAAGGATGGCACTCTTACTATCACGTATGAAGAGGAACATGTTGCATTGAGTTAATTCTAACTCATACTGACCCTATAGGACAGAGCAGAACTTCCCCATAGGCTTTCCAAGGAGTGGCTGGTGGTTTCCAACTGCTGACTTTATGGTTAACAGCCTAGCTCTTAACCACTGTGTCACTAGGGCTTCATATAAAGAGTTAGTTACTTTAAATCTTATCATTAAGAGTAATAATTAAAACAAGGTACTGTTGATGCTGGAACAGATAATTAAAAGCACAGAAACACATCCATATAAATATGGAAACTCAGCCCATCTGTTTATTTAATATTCCTTCAGTACTGTCCTTTTTTGTCAGTGGAGGTCTCTTATTGCCTTCCAGATTCTTTTGACATGATCTTAGAAGTCACTAATAGCTTCCTTACCACCTGGTATAATAAAATTTTCCAGACTCACCTGCTACATGTTCTACCCCTAACCTGGAAGAATATCAAACATACCATGGACTGCCAGAGGAACAAACAAGCCTGTTTTGGAAGAAGTATAGCCAGAATGCTCTTTAGAAGCGAGGGTGGCAAGACTTCATCTCACATACTTAGGATATGTTATCAGGAGGGACCAATTCTTGGAGAAGGACATCATGCTTCGTAAAGTAGAAGATCAGCGAAAAAGAGAAAGACTCTCAACGAGATGGATTGACACAGTGGCTGCAACAATCGGCACAAACATAGCAACGATCTTGAGAATGGCGCAGGTCACGGCAGTGTTTCGTTCTGTTGTACAGAGGGTTGCTATGAGTTGGAATCAACTAGATGGCACTTCACAGCAACAACAACTGCCATCAGCCATTTTCCCTAGAAGTGTTGATTTCTTATGGGAAACAGAATTTCAAGATCACAAACTGGGTGCTAGGGATGCTCATTGCTACTGGGTTGGTCATCATTTCTAGGCCTTTTTAGTAAACTGAACAAAGAAAGTATATCTATAGCTATATATATGCATATATTTAATATATATCTTTAAATATATCTGTATATATTATATATCTACATATACATTATATACAAGAGCTTGGCTGCTAATCAAAAGGTCAGCAGTTTGAATCCACCAGCTTCTCCTTGGAAACCCTGTGAGGCAGTTCTACTCTGTCCTACAGGGTCGCGATGAATCTGAATCGACTCGACGGCAACGGGTTTGGTGTGTTTTTTTTTTTTTTTTGGATACATATGTTTAAGGAGCCCTGATGGTGCAGTGGTTTAGCATTCAGCTGCTAACCTGAAGGTCAGCCGTTCAAACCTACTAACTACTCAGCGGGTAAAAGACGTGGCATTCTGCTTCCCTCAAGATTATAGCCTTGGAAACCCGATGGGTAGTTCTACTCTGTCCTATAGGGTCACTATGAGTCGGAATCGACTTGAGGGCATACAACAACAATAACAACACATACATCTATTTAAAGATTAAAAACCTCACAAATTCATACTAATAGTCATACTTCAAATTCAGAACACGATTTTTACTTATGTTCTCATATATTGAATCTGTACCTCCTTTTACATTGGGAATCATGTTTATTAAGGATATGAATAGAATATTCTATCGTTACTAATTTTCTTTACCCTATATTACACACAGAATCATCTTAGAATAATAATACTATTACAACCCCTGTCAATATGATTACTGAAAACACTTAGTTTTATAGTAAATATTCTATGGCTTTTTGGTTTTGTTATTTAGTTATTTAGTCTGTTTTTATGTGCGGATTTGTGGGAGCGGGGGTGGGGATTGAAATGTATGCTTCTGCTGTCATCATCTCAGAATCCCCCTTTGAAAGTTCTGAAATCTTCTTTAGATAATTAAAGGTATACGAAGAGCAATCCAATTGGTTGGTGATTGTTTAGCTCAGTTTAGGATCTGCTTTGAGGTTCACTATTAAAGACTCACAGTGAAATGAGTCCATGTGGCAGGCTCTCCAGGCTAATCCTACTGGGAATTCTAAGATAAGGTAGAACAAACTGCAATAACAATCAGGGGGTGTGTTTGGGTTGTGGTCAGTAGAAGGTCCAAGGTATGACTTGGAGAGGTTTAATCCAGCCAATAATCTTCAGCAACCCTTTAAAGCTACCCAAATAAAGGCACAATCTAAGTTAAAACAGTGTGATTTGCTATTGAAATGCAGCTTTAAGAAAAATGCCCTATTGCCTCTTTTCAACCAGACTGCTGCCTCTAAACCCTTTCTCTGTAGAAATTTTGGAGCTAACACTTATGGTAGTGAACATGTACGGTGTTTTGGTTGCTCATTACCCAAGTTCCCTTTCTTTTACACAAGCATGCTCATTTTCTTTTGGGGAACTCTCTCTTCTTCTGGAAATATTCTGCTTTTGGGGGATTGTCTACTCTCTACAAGTAGGCATTTGACCCTAGCTGTATTAATCACACTGTCATGGAACTCCTAACCTTAGCTGAAGTAAAACAGCAAGGGTAAAAGATGATAGGAATGTATTCATTTCAGTGATGGCATTCTGATGAGAATGTTCATTAATTCTAATTGCCTTGGAGCTTTGCTGATTTCTTGACCTTGTTCGAGCTTGTTTCTCTAACTTACTGAAGAAATTTTGTGTGTTCCCTGATAACCACCTAATACATTCTTCTTCTGGTATAGAGTTAGTTTCTGGTACTTGTAACCAACCGTCGATAATTGATTCAGTTGTGATCTTTAGAGTACATTAGAAATGTCAATGCTATTTAAATTACAGCTCCTTGTTCAATAGTTCTCCTGATCCTCCTATCCCTACTGTATTTAAAAATATACCTTATAATTTATTGATTGATTATGCTTATTTTCTACCTCTTCCACTAGAATCTAAGCTCTATGAGGGCAGATATCTTTTTAATTTATATCTGTTTCACTGACTGATGGATCCCAAGAACCTAGAACAACGTCTGGAATACAGTAGGTGCTAGAAATACTTGTTGAATGTAAGGAATATGTTTCTAAGCCCCTGCTTTTGAATCTCCTTCTTGCCTATATGAAGCAATGTTTAGTGCCCAGTTCATTGTAAAACCTTGGCATGTCTTTGCTGCGGATGGTTTTGCATGTTATCACTGTGTGGGTTAGGAATGAAATGTAATTACATGGAGGAGAGTAACCAGCTGCTCTCCACCTCCGAGGAAAAGAACAAAACTCTGGGCTCAGATAGCTGAAGCTCCATATGATCTTCCAGATCTTTATGTCTAAACAAAATCTCATTTTACTTTTACGGGAAATTTTGAACATTTCAATTTCATAATAAGGTAAAAGCAGATTTGATTAAGGGACTCAAAAACAGTGCATTCATTTTTGTAAAGAAAAAAGTTTAAAAATGTGCATTTATTCAGTCATCCAAGGGAGACTGATCTCATCACCAGGGAGAGGACCTTAGCTTGGCAAGTACAGAAGAGGATAGCTGCAAAGTGATTGGGGGCATCATTATACAAGTTGAGCTCAGAAAGAGATTATTATTAGAACGTTACAGCTACTAGTGGAGGATAAACTGAACAACTAGTCTTGGACAGGGAACAGGAATTAATATTTATTGAGCAAGTATTATATTTCACGTTAGAACTGCCCCATAGAGTTTTCTTGGCTGTAATCTTTAAGGAAGCAGATCACTGTGTCTTTCTCCTGTGGTACCACTGGGTGAGTTCAAACCTCCAACCTTTTGGTTAGCAACCAAGTGCTTGAACCTTTGCTCCACCAGGGCTCCTTTTATATTTCACATAGATTTACATATATTACTTTACATATACTTTTCATATGTTTTTTTCACATTATCCTCAAAATAAGCCCATGAATTAGCACTTTTGTTTTGTTAATGGAGACACAAAGAATAAGAAAAGTTAATTAGCTTATAGTCATATAACGAGAAAGTGTCAGACCAAGAATCTGGCTTGGGTCAACAGATTCTAAAACTCCTACCCTTTTCACTGTATCACCTCCAACACAGGAACTTAGACTTCAAACCTGAAACTATAGAAAACAAGTAACTTTCTCTGGGCAAAGATGGTGGATCGAGTATCTGCAATGCTACCACTCTTTTGCTAAGCCACCCTAATACAGCAGTAATGAGCTTTTTTTTTTTTTTTTTTTAAAGGCATAAACACTGAGGACAAGAGAACAGGAGAGGAAACAAACAACCAAATTTGGGAAACGGAGAAGTTGATGGAAAGTTGCTAATTGACTAAACAGGCTTGAGAAAACTAAATCCCAAACTGGCAATGGGGAAAATTGAGTAACAAATTGATTTACACTACCAAATCCCCAAGGTTTAAGAATTAGAGTAGTTAGCTCTATAAGTGCAGGGAAAGTAGTCTGATTTTGAAGCAGTTAGATTTCCCAGATCCATGTTTCAGCTCTACAGAGCTCTAGAATTGTTTGTTTCTCCCTCATCCTGGAGAAAGGTTGGAGGTTTATTCTCTGAAGCGTATAATGCAGAAAGTGACTGGACTGGAAGATTCCCAAATACAATTGAGGAGAGGGGACCATAGTGAAAGTAGGGAGGAATTAGTTATAATTTACATACTTAATGCTGAAATGTTAACTTTCTTTCCTCACACACCTCACAGAAAGCTGGCAGCCAGGCCCATATCCTGTAACAGAGGAGTTTGGAAGATTTTTCTTTGAAAAATCTAAACCATCCATGGCTTTGCAAGAGGAAACACCTCTGGAGAATCTGAGTAGCCCATATAGTTCCAAAAGGAAAGACCTAGTGAGATTAACATCTGGGATTCTTTACTGAAATAGCTCACCTCATCACCTGGCACTGAAACCATGGAAAGTCAGTCCCACCTTACCACTGAGCACTTCTAATAAAGTTTTAACACTCCACTCATAAATGTGTACAGATGATCTACAATTAGCAGATGTAATTTGAGGAAAGCTTCTTGCACGAAAGATAGAAAGACCAAAACAAGCAAACAAACATAAAACAACAGACTATTTGGGGATAAGATAACTTTACTGAACTATCAATTAGAACTCATAGAATAGAAGATAATCTATCCAGGAAAGAAGAATAAGATAAGTATTTAAAAAGGAACAATGAAAGAACACGAAATACAAAAAGTTCTTCTAATAACTCAAAAGAATGGTGGGAATATAAAGCTGAGGAAGTTTCTCAGAAAATATAGGGGAAAAAAAGCTGGAAAATGAGAGAAAAAATGTAAGAAAATTAGATGACCAGGTCAGGAAATCCAAAATAATAAGAGTTATAGAGAGAAGAGAGAAAATGGAGAGAAAGAAATCATCAACAGAATAATTTAAAAAAATTACCTAGAACTAAAAACCATGAATTTCTAAACTGAAGGGCCCACTTAGTTTCCAGCACGATGGTAGATCATCATGAACTCTGAGAATTCCAGGAACAATCACAGCACCCTAAAAACATTGAGGGAGGGGAGAGAAGAATTCGAAACTAGAATGGCATTGACATCTCAACAGCAAGGCTGGAAGCTAAAAATAATGGAGAAATGTGTTCAAAGCTGTGATGGAAAATGAGCTCCAATTTAAAATTCTACACTCAGCTAATCTATCAATCAAGATATCTAATATTTAAATCCAAGGGTGCCAAGGCTCTACGTTATTATTCCATTGTATGGGTGCTATTAGAGAAATAAAAAAGAGGACAGGTACCTTCTCTGTATTTCCTTTTGGTTTGTTTTAAAATCAACTTTTAATTTGAGAATAGTTTCAGATTTATCAAAAATTTGTGAAGATAGTACAGAGTACCTTTCTAACCCACTCCCAGTTTCGCCTATTATTAACATCTTACATTAGCATGGTGCATCTGCCAATTTATGAACCAATACTGATACACCATTATTAACTAAAGTCAATAATTTATTCAGATTTCCTTAATTTTTACCTGATGTTCTTTTTCTGTTCCAAGAAACAGATCTAATCCAAGATGTCATCTAGCCTGGTAATACATTATACTTAGTCATCAAGTCTCCTTAGTTCCTCTTGGTTGTGACAGTTTCATAGACTTTGTTTTTGATTAACTTGATAATTTTGAGGAGTACTGGTTAGGTATTTTGTGGAATTTTCCCCAGTTGGGATTTGTCTGTTTTTCTCGTGATTAGACAGGGGTTATGGATTTGTGGGAGGAAGACCACAAGGTTAAAGGGCCCTTCTCATCATATCGTATCAAGGGTACATACTGTCAACATGACTTACCTCCTTGTAAAGTTACTTTCTTGTCTCTCCTTTCCTTACTATATTCATTGGCAGGAAGTCACCATGTGCAATCTACACTGACAGGTGGGGAGTTCTGGTCTACTTCCTTGAGTTAGGAGTAGCTACATAAATTATTTGGAATTCTCCTGCGTGGTAGATTTATCTATTCTTCCCCACGTATTTACTTATTGAATCACTTATTTATATCACTACAGGTAGTCCCCGATTTATGACATGTTCAGGTTATGGTGAACTGCGTTTAATCCTTTCTTTTTTTTTTTTTTGGTTCATCTTATCGTTAGTAATATGGACTATGTACAATGTTACAGTGCATAATTTCCTGATGTTATCATTCGCAGATGTAATGTTTCCAACCTCCAAAAACAAAGATTGGATTTATAAAGATACTGATAATAAAAGGCAGTAATAATGAAAACTAAAAAAAAAAAGAAGTATTTGACTTAACGTCAGAACGGACTTACCATGGATGGAGTCCAACTTACAATGGCTGGAGTAGTTATCAGAATGGAACCCCATTGTAAATCGGGGACTCCTTATTTTGACTAATGAGTATTTATTTTATACTTGAGGGTTATAATAGAATGTTGTTGTTGTGTGCTGCTGAATCGATTTCAACACGCAGTGACCTTGTATGACAAAGAATAACTGCTCCATATGGTTTCCTAGGCTGTAATCTTTATGGGAGCAGATCACCAGGTCTTTTCTTCCGCAGAGAGGCTGGTAGATTCAAATTACTGAACTTTTGGTTAGCAGCCGAATGCTTAACCGTTGGACCACCAGGCCTTCTTAATACAATGTTTCATTCTGTTGTACTTAGGGTTGCTATGACAGCACCTAACAACAAACAACAGCAACCCTTATTTCACAGGTGCTGTGGCACAAAGACCCAGAATATTCTAGTTGCCTTTCTTCTAATCTATAGCCTTTAGTTTAGATCTTAAAGTACATAAAACTGATGTACTGAAAAAATGCTCCCCTACTTGCACACAAGTCACAGACTTTTATTAAAATAAATTCAGTCAGCATTCGCTGTTAACAATGAAAACTGTTCTATGGAAGGCATGGTGCCTGTAGAGCTTACAATCTGTTCACTTACTGTAACAACATTTTCCCTGATTTAGATCTGTTGAAATGAATTCATGTTGTGGTTAAACTGAGCTGTTATGGAACCTGAGTCATGAAAATGCTTCTTACACTACTGATTATCATTAGACTCATATTCCTGTCAAGCAGTAGATGTAAGAAAATGTGTTTTATTTAATTTTTAAATGGCTTTACAGCAGAGAATTATATACAGAGTAGAAGAGTTCTTAATCAGGCTGATAAAAAGAAAATAATTCTCAAAATGTTTAGATACTAAAGTTTGAATATTTCTTTTAAAATATATTTGTTGTTTGCATTTGCTAACTAATTTCTGCATCTGTGTTCCTTATGAATTAGGCCATATACTTTCAATCATATAAATTACTAAGTGGTCAAAATAAAAAATCACAACAAGTCATTAACCTTGCAAAGGCAACCAGAAACAATGTGAAGAGTATCGATGATAGAAGTATGTGTCTGCTTCTTAAGTTTAATGTGAATGTTTCTGAAGTTTTATCATTAAATATGAAGTTTTCTATAGGTTGCAGGTAGAAATTATTTATCAATTTCAAGCAATTTTCTTCTACTTTTTACTTAAGACTTTAAACAATTGGGAATGAATGCTAGATTCGTCAAATAATTTTAAAGGAACTCTCATATTTTTTTTCTCCTTTAATCTCTTACTGCAGTCATTAGTATCAGATTTCCTAAAGTTAACCGTTATTGTATTGCTCGGAAAAATGTTACTTAGTTCATAGGATATAGAAATTATTTGTTCCTTGAAGATTTGGTAATTCTTGCCTATAAAACCACCTTAGGATAATACCTTTATTATAGGACATATTGTTGACTATTTTTTAAAATTTCTTCTCTATTTATGGATACATTTAGGTTTACTAAATCTTGAGTCAATTTTGTTAATTTATATTTTCCTACGTAATCATCAATTTTATTTAGATTTTCAAATTTATTAGTATAAAATTGTACCATATTATCTTAAAATTAAAAATAATGTTATTCATATCTATCATTATATTCTTTGTCTTGATCTCATCCTAATATTGTTATTTGTGTTTTCTTTGTCTTTAATCAGACTTACCAATGTCTGTCTATTTTATTGTCTTCTCCAACAACCATAGTTTTGTATTTACTTGATTGCTTTAGTGATTTCTATTGTTTTTATAAACAAGGTAACTCCAAAGAACCATTTAAAAAACTTTGTTGTGGAAAATATTGGTTAGAAAGGTACTTGTGATGGAAAAGGAGGTGCAAACAAGTCCTTCTTTTCTCTCCTCAAAATAGAAGATTTAGGTTGTTTAAGTTTTCTATTTTTTTTAAGTAGGAAATAAAATTTATTCTATAGTGGTATTCACAGATTTGCAGATTTTCATAGGTCTCAGGATATACCCCATAAGGTCAATGATGCTCTGTCTTTAACTGATTTGAATAATGATTTGAATGATCCCACACAGGAAAGATGACTGCTGTTTTAGTTATTACTGTAGACCTCTCTATAAGGTATAAATTGTAAGGAGCTAAGGATACTATAAAATGGACAGGGAAAAACCTCCTTTGGGCAAATCAACTTAAATCGTAAAATAGATAAATGAGTTTGCACTAAAATTGTGCAGCCATTTTGAGTCTTCATCCAAAGTGTCCTAGAAGACTGGCTTCTTAGTGATAATTTAAAATAGCGGTATCAGTTCTATTCTGCCTGTGGGGTTGTTTTATTACCGTCCCTGCAGAAAAAATCCAGTAATGAGGGAAAAAATGAGAATATTTGCATTTTGAATAAGTTTTGCTGTCATTTTCTGTCTGTCTGGCTTCTTTATTCTTGCTCATATTCGTTTTTGTAAACATTAAAGCCAGAATTGATTAGCGCAAGAATTCTGCGTCCCACACAACACATCCTAAATCAACACTCTTGCCTGGAAGTTGGCAATTCATCTTTCCAAACCAGGCTAACAGCTAATTGTCTCCACATTGTGAGAAGTGTAAAGATCATCATGACAGTGGGACAGAAAGTTTAGCCAATCCCATTTATTTAGCACTTCGTAACACTGCAGTTTTCCTTCACTGCCCAGGCTTGTAAAAAATTATTACGAACCTGTAATCCCTCTTCCTGCTTTCCGTAGATTTTTAAAGTGAATGTAAAGCAAAACAGAGTCTACAAACATCTCCACGGCAGCAGTACATGGCGCCTTGCCCATGCTATGGCTATCGGTTGGTCAGTGCCTTAAAAATCCTTTTCACTTGTGTTAGGCTTTTCAGTCGTTCCTAGAAACTTTAGCTTTCTTATGTAAGAGAGATGTTAACAGGAAGTCGACATCTGTGTAGATTATATTCCTCACTCTGTCTTTGCTTTTTAAATATTGTCCTTATAAAGATAGTACATTCTACCAATAAAAAAATCAACCATAAAGATAGCACTTCCACAAACAAAAAAAAGTTACCAAAAAGAATAAACTGAAAAGTAAAATTCTCCTGTTCTTCATCTCCACTTTTGATCTCCGAGATACTTTTTTGTCTCTTTTAAGTGCGAGAGGGGTGAATATTGACTAAGAATGCCAATTAACCCAAAAGAATGGAATATACTTACAAAATCAAAGTAACTAGGCATAGGTCACCAGATTCTAACAGTACTACAATAGCCTATATATATGTATATATTTATGTATATATAAAACAAGAAGAACAAAAAAAACCCAAACATACTATGTGTGATTGTTGTTGTTGTTAGGTGCCGTCTAGTCCTAGCAGCCCTGTGTACAACAGAACAAAACACCACCTGGTCCTGCGCCATCCTTACAGTCTTGGTTATGCTTGAGCCCATTGTTGCAGCCACTGTGTGTCAATCTGATTACTAGGTGCCATTTTCAAGGGCAGGAAATGATGGTTTACTTCTCCTTCTATCCTAGTAAAGAATTAACAAAACAGGTCGTTACTTCAAAGAGGGGAAAATCCTTTCACTTGAATGAAACTGGACCGTATACTTTATTATCCAAACTGGGGCAACAGGCATAAACCAGAACAATCCTAGGAAAACTGGGGCACGTGGTCACCCTATATAGTACACATACTCTAATCTATTTTAGCATTAACTATATATTGACTTGTACCGTTATTTTAGTTTCATATATGAAAGCTTGTTCTACATTTTAACTCTTAGTTATTAGCAAGCACCTTGTCTTCTATTTATTTATTTTTAAATCCCCAGGAGCATCTAGTAGAGTGCTAAATACATATAAGTACTCAATAAATGCTTATTGATTGATTACCAAATACATTCATGACTTCTAAGATTCTTATGGCCCTGCCTTCAAACTGTCATAGCCTTTTAGCTGTGATTCTGTGGGCTATTGGGTTTTGCATTTTTTTTTTTCAAAGCCTCTGAAATTGCTTTGACACACACAGGAGATCTCCCTACCTGATTCTGGTAAGCCTGGATTGGCTACTAATCCTGTGGCCCAGAACTCCTAGCAGCCTGTGCCACTGAGTCTATTGATGGTCTAACTATATTTTCAAAGTGGCTGGTTATATTCCTGAGCTTCTAATCTGTTTCTATTGGCATAAAGGTATAGTACAAGTGCTTGTTTGCTTAGCATTTAGGAGATAGTCAAAGACAAACAACAGATTTAGAAGGAGGCATGACAAGAGAGTGATGATGACTGCTGGAGGAAAAATCTCATTAAAACCTTATTTTGTGATGGCAGTGCTCTTTTTCACTGGGGTTCCTTTACTTGCCTTATTAGGCTGGGAAATGATTCTGCATTCACTTTTCCAGCATCTTCTAAGATGTATAAGACAGAGTCCCAGTTTGCTAGTAAGTCTACCAGGGAGATAAATGCTTGAGCAAATAAATTACCATACAGTATTGTAAGAGCAATAGAATGATTTACAATCGTTCCTGGAGAGAGTGCCAAGCTCTGTTAAGGAGGAAGTGGTGGATGGAGTGGGATGTCAGGGCAAGCAGAGACTGATCTGGGTTTTGAGAGATGAATAAACTCCATTATGAAGCATGGGGATAAAAGGATCCTCAAAGACTTTTATCTGTTTAGAAATCCCATAGTTGAAGTGTCAGGTGGCAGAAACTACTGTGAAAGTTGATTTGTGTGGCTGGTTAAACTGTTTCATAGGAGGTATGAAGCTATGGGTGATCTCTTTATATACCACATATTTGTATAAAAATGATACAAATACTATTTGAATGATTTTGTTTGTCTAAATAACTATAATATTTAACAAGACATACATATATATCTAATTCATATAATTAAAGTGTATAATTCATAGAATTAAAAATAATATACATATATAATGGTATGAAATGCACATTGTTATGACCCAAAATTGGACTCTCTTTCTCCAAGTGATCTGTTTTTTAAACTGCTGTTTAGCTCTCCATAGAGGCTTCATATTTTGCAATGAGGTAAGATCTTTGAGTTGCCCCAAATTCGTAAACCTGTGTCTAGAGATTATAGCTTCCATACTGAACCATAAAATACATATGCTCAAATAATTAAGGGTACTTAAGGGGCTAAAACATTCTTGAAGTTCCCAAACAAATTTGTAAGTACTTTTCCAGAGAACTACTTGTCTAAGAAAGGTTATGCCAGTTCTCAATGCAGTCTTGTTTGCCCCACTGAAGTCAGAATACCTGATGACTTGCTTTCCTCCACACAGAGATTTGATTCTTGTTTTGTATTATTGTGCTGAGAATATATTGTTAAACTAGTGGCTTGGGGATCCTATGAGTTAGTAAATGATGGAAATAAAAGAATTTTGTTTTTCTTGCTATAATTTCTCAGAATTCCTTGGTGTGATTATAACGAAGTCTAGAGTGTCTAATGATTTTAATACTTGGTTTATTCTCAATGATCTAGGTCCAATGGTAATCTGTGTAGATGACTGAAAGGCATGTAAATCCATTTTGCTTGGTGGATGTCAGCCATGGCTCTGGTTTACGACAGAATGTGACTCTGGTCACTTTGGAGTGGGCTTATTCCCTTTGGTCGATTTTTCCAGTCCACTGTTGACAAAGGCTTTTCCTCACACATCTACAAGGTCCTTTCCTTTCTTTAACTCTTTACTCAGGGGAGAAGGAAGAGATGAATTTTAGCACCACCATCTCGGAATTGGTGCATGGGAAATCAGTGCAAGGAAAGGCTGACTTTGTCTACTGCTGTTATTGTCAATAATAAAGTCCTTTGTCTCTGATCCAGGTGTCTCGTGTCTTCCACCAGCATTCATGAAACTGTGGCAGGCTAACATGTTAGCTTGCAAGTAGGGTAAAAACTCAGATCCTTCACAGTTCTTGATAATTCTGTTAAAATCTTTCTGTGGACTTCTGCCTTTTCCCACCCATTAGCTATGGCTGTTTCCTAAAGTTCTGCCTCTGGCTTACTCCTTTTCTCTTCCTTCATACGTTCCTTAGGAGATCTTATTTACTCTCATGAAGGTGGTTCTAAATAATAGAGAATGACCTCCAAATCTGCGTTTCTAGCCTCTGAGCTATGGACTCATAGCTCCAACTCCATTACTCAAGACACTTCAAACTTAACATGTTTTAAACTATCTGCCTGCCCCACCCCTGCAAGGACCTTTGCTTCCTCCAGGGTCTCTACCTTAGTTGGTGGTATACCCATTCACCTAGAAAATTAAGCTAAGTGATGGTCTTTGACTGTTATCCTTCTTCTACCTCCCCACATTTTAATCACTAAGTTCAGCTGGTTATCCTTCTTAAATCGTACTCTCGTCCACCTTTATTTGCACTGCTCCGACTGGAGCCCTCATCATCTGTGTCCTCAGTCACAACAACATATTCCTAACTGGAACCTCCTAGACCTGGCAGACAGAGAGAGCTGTAACACTGGAGAACAGTGTGAAATGGTGAGAAGCAGTGGCAAGCAAGGCAGAGTCCAGCAGTATAGAAATGGCGGCCTCAGAGGCAGGAGACTGGCGCGAGGTGCAGTGAACTTCCCGTTCCACGGAGAGAGGCAGCTACAGTTGCTGACCCACAGAGCTAAACAGCTGTAACACTTGCCTGAGCAGGGCAGAGGCCAGGCCCGAGCAGGGCCCAGTGGCAAAGTCCTACCTATGGGCAGGGCCGAGAAGAAGCTGTCTGTCCTGATTGAAGAACTGTATCCTGAGTTGTTCCTGTTACTTTCAAGTTGATCTCAATCCTGAACTGTAACCTGTTACTTCCCTAATAAACTCCGTAATCACGCACATACACACAAATCCTCCTAACTGGTTTCCCTGTTTTCATTTTTGTCCCTCTCAAGTTTGTTCTTCAAAGTCATCTATCAAAAAGAGAAATTAGGCCATATTATACTCCTTCTGTTTTAGTTTCCTAGAGCTGAGGTAACACAAATATATTCTCATAGTTCTGGAGGCTAAAAGTCCAAATCAAAGTCTCAGCTGTGTTGATCCCTTCTGTGAATCTCTCTCCTAGTTCTGGTGTCTGTTGGTGATCCTTGACATTCCTTTGCTGTAGATGATTCTCACACATCCTCTATCTTCTCCTCTGTGTGTATGTGTATATGTTTGTCTGTATCGATTCTAGTCTTTTTGTAACTTAGAAGTGGTTAGGTTTAGGATCCACCCTACACTGGCATGATCTCAAGTGATAGATTGATTATGTTACACTAGATGGCATTATGAAAGATGATTATGTTACATTACATGTAAGGTAATTACATTATATTATATTAAGGAAGGTAATCTGCTCTGTAGCCCTGGTGGCACAGTGGTTAAGAGCTTGGCTGCTAACCAAAAGATTGGCAATTCAAATCCACCTGCTGCTTCTTGGAAACCTTATAGGGTAGTTCTACTCTGTCCTATAAAGTATTTGTCAGTTGGAATTGACTGGACAACAACAGGTTAATCTGCTCTACTCAAGGCCGATTTAATCACATGTAACTACTTCATGATAAAACTAGATTAGCGTTTGGCCAAGCAATTGAAAATCATAACCTAACCAAGTTGACACATACAATTGACCATCACACCTACTTAAAATCCTTCAGTGGCTCCACATTACCTCCAGAATAAAGTTCACATTCCTAAATGTGGCTGGTGCACAAGGAACTAGGATCTCGCCTCTGTCCATCTTTCCCATTTAATTGCCTGCCCCTCCTCACCTGACATATTGTGCCTCATTGTGATGTTGTTGTTGTTTGCCGTTGAGTCAATTTTCCATTTATAATGACCCCAGGTGATAGAGTAGAACTGACCCATCAGGTTTTCTAGGTTGTAATCTTTATGAATGAAGATTGCCAGGTCTTTCTCCAATGTAGTTACTGGGTTGGTTCAGACCACCAACCTTTCCGTGTGACATACTGTGTTATAATTCCTTAGATATACTAAGTCAAGACTTCTGTTCTCTAACTGGAATTCTCTGGCTCCCTTTCACCTGGCTAATTCATACTACTGACCACCACATAACTAATGGATAAATTCCAGGAAGTTTCCTGAATCTCTCTAATCTCCAGGATAAAGTTTGTGCCTCTCTTCTATGCTTGAGTACATAATATACTGTTTGTATAGTTCCACTGCTTTACTACACTATATCACAAATAACTGTCTTATATCTCAAACATTGGAGTCAGCTCTGTAAGGGAAAAGACTATGTCTTATTTAGCTTTGTAACCTCAACATCTGATTAAATCTGACATAGTGTTGCTCAATAAATGTTTACTGATAGACTGACTGATTTAAGTCCACAAACACCTCATATTGGGGTAGGATGGAGGAAATAAGTGGTAAAGGAAGAAAGAACTCTTCTTGCGGGGGGTCAGGAGCAGCAGGCAACAAAGTACAAAAACAAACCCAAAACTTAAATTGACCATGAAGTTTCAGATTCTTTTGGGAAAGTGACGTTAAGCAATTTTTGAGCAAATCAAGAGCTTCTTATTGAGCATTAGGAATTCCTGTAGGATCAGGGACTGACTGTGACTTTCATCATCATTATTATAAGGCTATTTCTGGCAAGAGAGGCACTATTTAGTTTTCTGCTAGACCTCTGTGGAGGCCTTGGTTTTAGTGCAGGGATAAGTGTGAGGACCCAGGGCAGGGACAAGTGATTGCTGTCAAAGTAACAGGTAAGATGGACTGACGCTTAAAAAAAATTATTATTAATCATCATTATTGTTATTTTTGAAAGATTCTAAGTGTCTGAGAACAGTATTATTAGTTTTTGTGGCTTGCACTTAATACACAGGCATTTTTGCTGCAAGGCAGTGTTTCGTCCATACACCACATTGTGGGCACCGGAAACCATAGCAACCATGATTTCTGATCATTTGTAAGCAATTTAATTTGGCTTAAACATTTAGAGGCATTATTTTGCCAGTTATTTCTGGAAATGGTTTGAAAAACACTTTAACAGACAAATTTTTACTTTTTTGAAAAAATTTCTTGTGTTTTCCTTCTGAACCATTATCTTCCCTTTCTTCAGATTCTAGAGGTAAAAATGATTTACAATCATATGGCTATCAGTGTGCTCATATACGATTTTACTTAGTCTTTGAGATCAGACTCAAAGAATTCAGTCTAGGGCAGAGACTT
Organism: Trichechus manatus latirostris; assembly: GCF_000243295.1. Taxonomy (NCBI): domain Eukaryota; kingdom Metazoa; phylum Chordata; class Mammalia; order Sirenia; family Trichechidae; genus Trichechus; species Trichechus manatus. Next base: position 6,311,368 of record NW_004443972.1, on the reverse strand, counting down.
GTACTGTGTTTTAAAGAAAGTCGTCATGTCCCTTCCTCATTTTCCTGTAAGTTAGCACCATGAGGATATCCAAGTAATTTTCAATCATAAAAGGCAATTTGAGATAAAGGATGACACTTACTGATTTTTTTTACATGTGTGTCAAGAAGTAGGACAATATCACTATTATTTAAAGCTATTAAATACAGGAAGAAAGCACATCCAATTTCTAACATTTTTTTTTTTTTTAAATCCTATCTCACTGTTGCTTTTTCAAGTATATTAGCTGAATCATCTATAAATTGGTAAGATTGATTTTATAAATAACAGGCTGAATTTCAATCTTAAAAGCTCAGTAACTAATGTCCTTCACACACCTCCCACAATTTGAATTGAGAAACTTCCATCCAGAATGACTCAAGATAAATTCCTCACATTTGTCAGAACTTGTGGATACATATGGAAATTTTTCTTCCATCCAACTTAAGAAGGACAGTTTTCTGTCTCATATTCAGTTGGCGGGAGAGTGCTAAAACTTCTTATTGATAAAGTATTTATAAGGCAATATTTTCAAAGCTAAAATCATGATGGTAAACACATTTATAAAAAATTAAATGAGGCCAAGTGGGAATTTAGCTTAATAGTTTCTTAAAAATTTTGGCAGGTTACAATGAAGATTAAGATTCTAGGTTATTTCACTAATAATAAACCCCACAAACTATGGCCTCTTCTAACCTGAGACCAGAAGAACTAGATGGTGCCTGGCTACCACTACTGACGGTTCTGACCAGGGACACAATAGAAGGTCCTAGACAGAATGAAGGAAAAATGTAGAACAAAACTGAAATTCCTAAAAAAGTCCATACCTACAGGACCGATAGAGACTAGAGGAACCCCTGAGACTATTGCCCTTAGATACCCCTTAAACTTGGAACTGAAGCTATTTCTGGAGATTACCCTACAGTCAAATAATAGATTGGCTTATAAAATAAACAATATCACCCATGAGTAATGTGCTTCCTTAAACAATTAACTATTTGAGACCAAACAGTCAACATTTACCCAAAAGCAAAAATGAGAAGGCAAGGAAGGGAAGGGAAGCTAGATCAATGGAAACAGAGCAAACAGAATGGAAATAATGAGAATCCTGACACCTTGTGAAAATTGTAACCAATGTTATGGAACAGTTTGTATAAAAATTGTTAAACGGGACCCTAATTTGCTATGTAAACTTTCACCTAAAACACAGTAAAATGTTATTAAAAAAAAGATTCTAGGTAATTTTAAAACAGGATCCAATAGTTAGTTATCTTTCAATCCTTTTGTAATTGTAATTGGGGTATCATACAAATAATACAACTATTGATTATTTATGCAGATATTTATTTGGCTTATCATCTTTCAGACCACATATTTGACTAAATATTATTTGTATTTTGATATATACACTGGGATCTGTTAGTGATAAAAATATTTTTATACATAAAATTTAAATTAAAAAAACTAAAAAATGTTCCATATCTGAATTATGTATCTGTTGGCACAAATAGGCCCATCTTCCCAGCAGTACTTTGCTACTATGTCAGAGTTTATAACATTATGCCATAAAGGAATATTGAGAAATTAGACTGACAGGGCAAGAGTTTTGGGGTTAAGACTCTTCCAAGCAAATTCTATTCTGGATGGCAATTTTCTTTCTTTGGTCTCCAGATCATCCCCTACATTATAACTTAGCTATAAAGTTGGCCCGTGCAAGTTGCTTCAACAATATTTATTCTGATCTTTAAAGCATAAATTATATGACTGGCTTTTGTCTTAGTTAGCTAGTGCTGCTGTAAGACAAATACTATAAGTGGGTCACTTCAAAGAACAAAAGTTTATTATCTCACAGTTCTGGAGGCTCAGAGTTCAAATCAGGGTCTCAGCTGTGTGGATTCTTTCTTTGTTGGTAGCCTCAGGCATTCCTTGTTTCTATGATCCTCACATGACATCTATCTTCCGCAGTAAGTGCATGCATGTCTCTGTGTCTATGCTGTTCTTTTACAACTCAGAAGTGATTAGGTTTAGGATCCACCCTACACTAATGTGATCTCAACTGATTGACTGTATTAGATTGCATTATGTATGCTGATTACATTACATTAAATTAGATTATATCTACAGGTATAGAGGTTAAGATTCCAACACACATTTTGGGAGGACACAACTCAATTCATAATAGCTTCTAATTGTGCATTTTAAAAGGACTCCCTGCCTCCTCAATTGGGAAACTTCAGCCTTTCTCTTCCTGATGACCCCTTAGGTGCTTAAGGGAGCTGGCCTCCCTCAGTGTGGCTAGGCTGCCCCCTGTTTGCTTGGCCACTCTTGATAGGTCAGACTCAACTCAACTGCCTTATTAGAAGAGGGGGCTTGATATTGTCTTTATGAACGGTGTGAGGCAGTAGGATACATGTTCCATCAATTCTGTTGCTTTGCATCTGCCTGGATCCTGCTGATGGAAAGACTGTGGCTGGACTGATGAGAAAGAACCCAGTTTCTGAGGACCTGTGACTGCCGAACTTTATCCTTTCCCCCAACCTGACTTCTCAACCAACAGTATGGGATACACCCTGGCTGCACTGAGAAAGATTTATCTCCTCTCTTTGGCTGGAGGTGTTCTCTTTCTTTCCGATTGGATTCAAGAAGTCAGTAGGAGGCATTAAAACCTGCTTGTCTTTTTATCATGTTCTGTAAGTCTGTTTTTCTGTTTAAAGGTACATTTCTCTAGGTAGAAAAGAACTTGCTCTTGGTTTCACCTTGGAACTAGAACATTGGTTTTAAATCAGGCTAATTCCTTCTGCCTGATACAATCACTGTGATCTCATCCTGTATATTATCTAATTTGTCAGTCCTCTTCATAATGGGTCTAAGTACATATGATGTCAGAAGTTAGATATGTGATTACAAATCAGATGGGGAAAATATATATAAAGTTCGTTTCTTTAATGTAGTTTAATTTCATTTGGCCATCATCACACTTGGCAGTGGAAAACAACTTTGTCATGTCCATGTGCTCTAGTCAATTCCATTAAAAATTTTTGTGTGTGCGTATGTGTGAATATTCAATCAAACTTACATATTACTGTCACTGTGCACAGAGTTCCTGGGTGGTGCAAATAGTTAACACGCTTGGCTGTTAACCAAAAGGTTGGAGGTTTGAATCCATCCAGAGGTGCCTCAGAAGAAAGGCTGGCTATCTACTTCTGAAAAACCAGCCATCGACAACCTTATAGAGCGCAGTTCTACTCTGACACACGTGGGGTCTTCATGAGTTGGCATCAACTCCATGACAACTGGTAAGTGTCCGTTGAGTAGTTTGTAATTTTGAGTCTTAGTCTTCAATTGTTTGCATGTATGTGTGTGTTTGTTGGATGTTTGTGTTGGGAGTGGAGGAACGTTTCAGGGAGAAGGGAAGCTAAAGCATCATCCTATGTCTCAAGTTGTGTGTTGATGGATATGGCCCATTAGAGAGAACATTTGTAGAGTAGGGGAAGACAGAGAGCTGGAGCAATTTCTTGAACAGGAAGAGGGGATGGGAGCTAGTACACCAGTCTGCCTTCCTGAGCCTTTGCTTTTGTCTTTCAGTAAGAGGTTTCCTGCTTTGTCCTCTTACCTGATTACTGCGTTGGCACTCTGAAGAATGCAGCAGAGCAGATGAGTTATGTATCAGAGAAGAAATCTTGAGAAGCCCAAACTTAGGACTTACTAGATTTTTCACAACAACTTTATATTGTGAGTTAAAAGTAGTAATATTCAATGAGGATAAAGCAATAAAACTTTGTGAGGATGATGCAGGACCGGACCGGGCAGTGTTTCGTTGTTTTGTGTATGGGGTTGCTATGAGTCGGAACCAACTTGATGGCACCTAGTAATAACAACAGTTATGGTTAAGTTTATAGGTTTAGTTGTTTTTCTATACAAAAAATGCAAACTTCTATCCTGGTAATTATTAGTATTAGAATCGGAAAAGCAATTGAGACATGGGCTCAAGATAAGACCACAGGGACCAGAAGGGTCAAAGCCAGAGCAAGTTAGAAGGTTTCTTTCTTTCTGAAAAGTATCAGTTATTTCTAGGTCCAGTGAGTTGTTATAACATCACTGACATTTCAGGGTATGATAGCAATTCCCTGAAATTGGAAAATGTGCTACAGTCCTTCATATCTGGGATAAACATGATCAGTAATGTGCATCTGTGTTTGCTTCCCAAGAATAGAAATTATGCTTCTTCTGCAATTGCATGAAATTTAGCATACTTGAAATCGCAAGTAACTGCTTCCAAACACAGCTCTATGAAAACAATTTTATTCCAATCTCAGAAAGAAAAGGTCAAAAATCTCCTCAAGCTTCAGTTGCTTACTAAGCAAAGTGCTTAATGGACTATCTATACTTACCAAGAGTCAGAAGTGGGCTTCTTTAAATGCAGGGATGTGACAAACCAACAAGACTGAGGTCAGGAGATCAGGTGATCCCACCTGCAACGGTCCGATGATGAAAACTGCAATGTTAGAGATCTAGCAAGAATCCAGGTAGAGTAGAAGAAACACTAGGCAGGACACCATGGTGGGGCTAGAGGTTGGAGACCAGAGAAGAGGGTGGAATTGAGGCAGAGAATGGAACCAAAAGGGCCTGGCAGGAGCAGGCTTCCAGGTGGGAAGGCAAGCCCTGTAAAATCTAGCAGGTCTCACAAACCAGTTACCACAGAGTAGATTCCGACTCTTGGCGACCCCATATATATCAGAGTAGAACTGTGCTCCATAGGGTTTTCAATGGCCGATTTTTCAGAAGTAGACTGCCAGGCTTCAGAGATGCGGACTCGAGAGGCACCTCTGACGAAGATCTTGAGCACGTTGCTGAGCAGGTAACTTAGTTGAGTGCGTTAAATGTCTGCACCACCCAGGTACTCCACAGGTCTCACAGGTGGAATGAAAATATTGGCCAGAAGTCTAGGGAGTCAGGCAGAGGGGTTGGAAGTAAGGGGTTCAGAATCCAGGTAAGAAATTCGGTGACAGTTTGGGTGCACTAAAAGCAACATAAATCCTGATTCCGAGCTCAAAACTTTCTGAGGCAGAGACCAGATATGGTCTTAGTGTTGTGGAGATAAATAGGTCCACGTGGTTAAAAGCAAGTAATGTGGGCAAAGTATCCCAACATTCTAACATTCAAATGTCTAGAATATTTTACACACACACACACACACACACACACACACACACACACACACACACAGATGATCGGAAGGTTACAGAGTAAAGTGTTCGCAAAATCGATTGTAGAAGCAGAGGAAAATTACAGGCATTTAATTTTTTTCTTCTTGTATGTACTTTTCTGAATTGTCTACAATGAATTATTTCTTTAGTAATAATATAAAAGCTTTCTTTAAAAAATCTACCCAAATGAACATCCAACAAACACACACATACATTTGTTCACAGTTTGAGAGTTTGGTATTTTGTTCAATGATTTGGTGATTGCTCTTGCCTTGATGGGGCACAGATGGGACACAGATGTAAAACTAAATTATCAAAGGACACACAGATTCTCTTGGAATTGGGTAAATTTCTATATTCAATCCACTTGCCTTTTATCCTCTTGTGGAAATTTCTTGACTGACTGAGAAAACAGCCACATTTTTTCCAAAACAACCAGTTAGTCCAGGTCTATCGGGGACAAAATGAAATAAGATTTGGAAATTACTGAACTGAGGTGATTAATTGGAAGGATTGAAAACTGAATAAATTAAGGTTGGACCTTAATCCATGTACCCAGCTGGATACTTTTTATTGGCCAATTGAGCCCATAATGGGGTTATGGAATAAAAACAATGTTGGGCTTTATTTTTTAGTTCATTTTGCAAATGAGAAAAGCCTTAGGCAATATTCCTTTTGTTCTTAATGCCAAAATATTTCTCCATTAACCCAACACAAAATGAATCAGGTAGTAATAATGAAAACAAAAACAAAACAAAAAACCTGAACCAATAAATGACATAGAATCTAAAAGTTACCTATCCCAAAGATTTTCATTAAACCCAATGACATAAATGGAGCAAAAAATATCACTTAAAAAAAGATTAACACTTCCTATTCTCAGCTGGGAGACCTGGTGGTTAAGAGCTTGGCTGCTAACCAGAAGGTCGAAAGCTTGAATCCACTAGCTGCTCCTTGGAAACCCTATGGGGTAGTTCTACTCTGTCCTATAGGGTTGCTATGAATCAGTTTAAGCTTTTAGGCATACCTCAGGGATTGGGTTATAAGAAAAGAATTATTTGTTATGTGAGTGAAATTGACTATTCATATTTATTATACATACACATATATATGTATATTATAGTTCTCTAGTTGAATTGGAAAGTCAGTTTGGACAGCAATCATGCTTTTAACTTTTTCTTGTTTGTGGGCATCCTCTGAATTTTGGGAAGCCACAGTTATTTGCATTAGAGCAATAATGGGATGGTTTAGTCATAAGATTGGGGTGGTAGATAACTCAACATGCTGGGTCTTTAATTAGTGCAGGGACGGTTATGTTTAGCAAGAGATAACAAACGGGCCATTGTCAGGTTCATTGGGTTTGTATCACCCTTATCGATGAGTTGGGTGGGTACAAAACATCAGAGTAAAGATTACAAAGGAGCCCACAAGGGATATAATAATGTTAAATAAACCTTAAATGTGCTAGTTCTCACATAAGGACCAAATGAAATTATAGTATGGAATTTATCAGGACTCTGGGAATTACAAATCCTTTCTACCCTTTGGTGGTGTGAAATAATGGGCCTCATTTAATAGTGCCATTATCCTGTGGGAGCCCTGGTGGCACAGTGGTTAAGAGCTCAGGCTGCTAGGCCAAAGCTCAGCAGTTTGAATCCACCAGCCACTTCTTGGAAACCTTCTGAGGCAGTTCTACTCTGTCCTATAGGGTCACTATGAGTCAGAATCTACTTGATGGCAACATTTTTTTCTTTTTTTTTTTTAATATCCTGTGAGCCCAGTGATTACTTCCAAACACAAATAGTCTCAGTGACTAGTAACCCCTTTGGTGGGCAGTGGATGAGCATGTTTCTTAATTCAGCTATTTGCTCTGTCATTTAAGGCTTTGGGACCAAATAATTCAGACTAAATGAAATTTGCTTGTTAGGAGGACAGGTCTGGGACAATTAGGCCAAAGTATAGCTTTCTCTTAGTGCTTTTCTGTCCTTTATGCTTTACCTGATGGACGTATCTCCTGGAGGTATCACATGAGAGGTTCAGATGTGCTGTTTTTTCCTATTTGATCCTACCAGCTGTCCTGTCTCATGTATTCCCATGGGCCTTCTAGCTTCCTGGTGGAAGTTGTGAGACTGCCCCAGGAACCTCTCTTTTATGGGTGAGCTTAGGGACCTGAGTCCCAGGCATCCCTGCCCAGTACAGTCTTGGCTGCCCGGTGTGACTGTCACTGACCTGCTGGTGCTGTTGCATTGCCTGGGCTGTGGTCTTGGACCTAGCATGGAGCTTGAGGAATCAGATAGCTTGCCTAAACTTCCATTCCAAAGTGGTGTTCTCTCCGTTTTCTTTTTCTTTGCAGTGAGTTAAACTGCTCAGGCCATGCTCCAGGTCATGTGGAATCCCACCAGAGCCCTGGGCCATTTCTGTGCGATCTTCTATTTTTTGTTCTAAGCAACTGGTCAAATGTAAACAAGCTTGTCTTTGTGCCTTCCCCATGCTGCCCTGCCCTGGTCCACTCAGGGCCAACTGTCAGACTCTATAAGGCTCTTTTACCACTGAATGCAGAGTTAGGAAGAGGCCCACAACTGGTTCTTGTGAGCTAATACGAGCCTGTGCCAGCACACCACTGTCCATGGGTATCTTGCACTTTGTGTTTTGCTCCTAACAACAACAACAGCGACAAACTGCATTCTTGAGTAGTGGTGGAATATATTTTCTCAGGTGATAGCTTAAATTTAGTTCTGTTGTTTGTAGGTGCTTTCAAGTTGGTTCTGACTCAGAATGACCCTATGTACAACAGGATGAAACACTGCCCGATTCTGCATCGTGTTTTGCTATGTTTGAGCCCATTGTTGCAGTCACTGTGTCAGTCCATCTGGTTGAGGGTCTTCCTCTTTTTCACTGACCCTCTGCTTTACCAAGCATGATGTCCTTCTCCAGGGACTGGTCCTTCCTGATAACATGTCCAAAGTACATGAAACGAAGTCTCGCCATCCTTGCTTCTAAGGAGCATTCTGTTTGTATTTCTTCCAAGACAGATCTGTTTGTTCTTCTGGCAGTCCATGGTATATTCAATATTCTCCACCAAATGCCATAATTCAAAGGTGTAAATTCTTCTTCAGTCTTCCTTATTCATTGTCCAGCTTTCTCACGCATATGAGGCGATTGAAAATACCATGGCTTGGGTCAGGCGCACCTTAGTCCTCAGAGTGACATCTTTGCTTTTCAACACTTTAAAGAAGTCTTTTGCAGTAGATTTGCCGAATACAATATGTTGTTTGATTCCCTGACTGCTGCTTCCATGGGTGTTGATTGTGGATCCAAGTAAAACGAAATCCTTGACAACTTCAATCTTTTCTCCGTTTATCATGATATTGCTTATTGGTCCAGTTGTGAGGATTTTTGTTTTCTTTATGTTGAGGTGCAATCCATACTGAAGGCTGTGGTCATTGATCTTCATCAGTAAGTGTTTCAAGTCCTCTTCACTTTCAGCAAGCAAGTGTTGTGTCATCTGTATTTCTTAGGCTGTTAACGAGACTTCCTCCAATTCTGATGCCTTGTTCTTCTTCATATAGACCAGCTTCTGGGATTATTTGCTCAGCACACACATTGAATAAGTATGGTGAAATGATACAACCCTGACACACACCTTTCCTAATTTTTAACCATGCAGTATCCCCTTGTTCTGTTAGAACGACTGCCTCTTGGTCTATGTACAGGTTCCTCATGAGCACAGTTAAGTGTCCTGGAATTCCTTTTCTTTGCAGTATTACCCATAATTTGTTACATAGTCAAATGCCTTTGCATAGTCAATAAAACACAGGTAAACATATTTCTGGTATTCTCTGCTTTTAGCCAGGATCCATCTGACAGCAACAATATCACTCATTCCATGTTCTCTTCTGAATCCGGCTTGAATTTCTGGCAGTTCCCTGTCGATGTACTACTGCAACCGTTTTTGAATAATCTTCAGAAAAATTTTACTTGTGTGATATTAATGATATTGTTTGATAATTCCTTCATTCCATTGGATCATCTTTCTTTGGAATGGGCACAAATATGGATCTCTTCCAGTCGGTTGTCTAGGAAGCTGTATTCCAAATTTCCTGGCATAGACAAGTTAGTGCTTCCAGTGTTGCATCCGTTTGCTATTGGTATTCCGTCAATTCCTGGAGGCTTGTTTTTTGCCAATGCCTTCAGTGCAGCTTGGACTTCTTCCTTCAACGGCATTGGTTCTTGATCATATGCTACCTCCTGAAATGGTTGAATGTTGACCAATTCTTTTTGGCACAGTGACTCTGTGTATTCCCTTAATCTTCTTTTGATGCTTCCTGGGTCATTTAATATTTTCCCCATAGAAACCTTCAATATTGCAACTTGAGGCTTTAATTTTTTCTTCAGTTCTTTCAGCTTGAGAAACGCTGAGCATGTTCTTCCCTTTTGGTTTTCTAACTCCAGGTCTTTTCACATTTCATTATAATACTTTACTTTGTCTTCTCGAGCCACCCTTTGAGATCTGCTGTTCAACTCTTTTACTTCATAATTTCTTCTCTTCACTTTAACCACTCTACGTTCAAGAGCAAGTTTGAGAGTCTCTTCTGACATTCATTTTGGTCTTTTCTTTCTTTCCTGTCTTTTTAATGACTTTTTTTGCTTTCTTTATGTATGATGTCCTTGATGTCCTCCCACAACTTGGTTTGTCTTTAGTCTTTAGTTTTCAGTGTGTCAAATCTATTCTTGTTTTACTGGAGCTCAATTAAGGAATGCTGTCTGTAGTCATGAGCAATTCTCTGGAATAAAATCACTGAAGAAATAGAAATGCCCAAGAAGTTAATGCCAGTATTTGTCATTTGAGGCATAACATGATTCAGTTAGTTGGGTTCTGGAATTTGAAGGAGATTTAGGGCTCTATCGGACGGAGCAGGGATGACCCACAATGGTCTTGCCCTGTTGCAAAGAGCTAGGAAGTTTATTTTGTGTCTGGGCTGTTGGGCTAGTTCCCAGAACCAATTTTCTGCTGGAAACGGTGTGTATCCTTCTGCCAACAAACTGGCTTAGCAACGAGCTGTCACATTTCAATGCAGAAGTCTTTTGTTTGGCAATGAGATAATTTTAGTTCTTATTCTATTAGGAATCTATTTATAAATTCAGCTTAAATGCATTTGGAGTGTACTGGGCTATTCATAGGGGAGCTAAGGTCCAGGGCAAATCGTAATGTGTTTTTTTCCTACTTTCTCATCTGCCTCTGCTTCCCCATGTCAGGTTTTGATATAGGACAAAGAACACCAAGGGTCACCTTGAATGGTGATTCCCAAAGCACAGTACTTGCAGAGTGCAAGGAATTATACAATGACATCCAATCCTCGCCTTGCTAATGGAGGAGGTCAGAGAGTGATTTAGAAGCTGAGTCTGTGTATTAGTTTTTGAGGTTTTGTGGGCACCTACTGGCTTTTGGACTACCCATTACCTTCAAGTTGATTCTGATTCACAGTAACCCTACAGGACTGAGTAGAACTGCCCCATGGGGTTTCTAAGGCTGTAAATCTTTAAGGAAGCAGAATGCCACATCTTTCTCCTGAGGAGCGGCTGGTGGATTCAAACAGCAGAACTTTTGGTTACCAGCTGAGCACTTAAGCACTGCACAGCAGAGCTATTTGCTTTTGGACTAGATAAGCTTAACCAGCCTTCTCAGCTTTAAACATTTAAGACTTTAAGACAATATGGATATGTTGTAAGGGATATGCTCAGATTCAAATTGTTCACAGATCCATGAGGACAGATCATTCAATATTGTTGATTTTTATCTTTTAAAGTACGAGCTGTCTATTTATTTTTACATACTACTCGAGTGGCATTCAAGGATATTTTCCTAATATTATTTTGTGCAAGGAAAGACAGGCATACCAATTATACTGTTCTTAAGGTGGCTTAGATATATGTCTTCTAACACTGAGCTTCGTGTAAAATGTAAACCTGAAAGAAGGATGGTATCTTCATTTCTTTCCATAAAAATTCCTGTTTATTTTTCTTCATTTATGTACCAACAGAAACCAAAATGCAGCTTTCCCTTTACATTTCCTTATATTTGCACTGTTCACCTAACCTTTCACTAACCCTCTTGAATTCAATGGAGCATGTAATTATTGCACCATATAGAAACAGTTGGGGGGAATAAATGGCATAGTGCATGGGGCGTAATTTATGGAGATAAGTCATCCAGAAAAATGCAGAAGGAATGTTCAATTTATTTTAAACATGTCAATACCATTGCCTTTTTTCTTTTCAGTTGTGCACATTCAATTCTTTGTGTGAAAAATTATTAAACACATGCCTATGTAAAAATCCAGCAGAATTTGCCACAAAAATTAAAGTGTTCCAATTTAAATGACAATAAAAAGCCAGCAGAGTTTAAGGCATTTACTTCCTTGGTTCAAATATGTGACTATAACTGGAGTCAAGACATTTTCATTTGTCAGCAGCTCAAATAACTTCTTTCATTCTTCCATCTTAGAAAGCTGCAAAGGTGACATTCCAGCCTCACAGAGCACTAGCATGAAGTGTGTGTGTGTGTGTGGGGGGGGGGAATGGAAATGCTAACATTTTGATCCTGATTTTATCTGAAAATCTGATGTATAGAATATAGGACTCTAGTAGTGTACAAATAATGCACTCACACAGTCATACTTATTACATATATTTTTGTGCATGTATGTGCCTATATATTTATATCTATATATATGCATATATTGTAAAATTATGGATAGTAGATTTACATGTTTAATCTTGGCTAGGATTTTCAAATTAAGCAGAAGTAAGGTATACGAATATAGAGAAGCGTTGTGTTGAAGTGTTTACTTCAATATTTTGGCTTTTGACTTCTAGTAAATCCCTATGCTCAACTATGGTTTTCCCCTTTTTTTAACTCACTCTCAACGCAGACTCAATAGAGTCATCCAGGGAACTTTAAAAAATTCTGATGCCCAGGCCCCATCCCTAGGGATTCTGATTCAATTGGTCTGGAAGTAGGGCCTGAGCATTGGTAATTTTTTAAAAATGAATCTAGTGTGCAGCCAGGGTTGACACTCACTGCTTTAGCCTATGTTGCCAAGTAATCACTAGCAATATCTACCAACAACCACATGGCGATCCTGAGTTTGCTAATGGCTTTCCTGCTTCATCATGATTATTGTTGGAGCCTAGATATCCTGAGATCTGCAAATGGTCACATCTATGATTTCAGGCCAAAAGAACCAGGAAAGGTGTAGCAGTGGCAATGATTCATGCAGGGACTAAAAGTTAGATGACTTGCACAAGATTATAAGCCTAGGTGGAGACAGGACCCAAACCCAGGTCTTCTATTGTAAAGTGAGGGCTTTGGAGTCAGATTGCCAGGGTGGGCATTCTGGCTCCTGCACTAACTGGAGGATGGTGGACAAGTCATTTATTGCTCTGCCTGGTAAAAACTGTGGAACACCTCACTTTCCCGAACCAGTTATGTTTTGGAAATGAAATACAGCACCCATTTCAGTCTTATGATGAGGTAGACTTTAGTTACTTACACTTTGTTGACCAAAGTTTTCACACCTATGAAATGCGGATGGCAGTGATCACATCTTCATGGTTTGGGTAAATGAGAGGATTAAACGAGGTAATAAATTTAAAAGCACTTGTGACAGTATCTCACACATAAAATCTCAATACACGTGAGCTATTATTATTGTTATTATTATTATTAGGCTCAACATCCTATTTTCTCTCCACTATACCATGCAATTTACAAGATTGTGTATATCTGTTGAGTCACTTACAACTCATAGGGACCCTATTGGACAGGGTAGAACTGCCCCATAGGGTTTCTAAGACTGTAATCTTTACAGAAGCAGACTGCCACATCTTTCTCCCACGGAGTGGCTGGTGGGTTGAAACCACCTACTTTTCAGTTAGCAGCTAAGAGCTTTAACCACTTCACCACCAGGGCTTTTTAGGTTGTGTATCTTAATTTAAAATTTTTTTTTTCTAAGGACTTGGAATCTTTGGCTTATAGGACCTGGACACTAAATTAGACTTCTTCAACTTGATACTTGTCTAAACCATGGTTGTTCCTTTGGTTCCTTTAGATTACATTTCCTTGAATGGCTTCAGTTGCCCTTTCTTCTAAGCCAGTTATAGATACAGAAAATAAATCTTTTATTGTTTACTTTTCTTTATGTACTAGACATAAGAAAGGGCTAAATGTAAATAAAACTAAAATAGATCCACAGAAATGCTTTGAAAATGGAACTCTTATAGTAATAATAACTTTTATATGTGCCAGGGGTAATTTTAAGTGCTCTCTATAAAATATTTTTAAAACCTTTTTATTATGGAAAATTTCAAACACACACAGGAGTACCTGTGTTTGAATAGTATATGAACTTTCACATACCCATGACTCATCTTTAACTATTATCCACTCATGGCCAGTTTTGTTTTTTCTATACTCCTTCACCCCACTATCTTGACATAAATTTTTTTTCTCTAAACGGTTCAGTATGCATGTCTAAAAGATAAAGACCTTTTAGAAAACATACAATACCAATATTACACATAAATTTAACCTTCATAAAAACCTATGAGTTAATCAATGTTCTTATTATCTGCATGTTATAGGTGAAGGAACTGAGTCATAAAAAGGTTAAATAACTTGTCCAAGGTCACACAGCTAATAAGTGACAGAAGTGGGATTTGAAACCAGGTGATCTGTCTACATAGTCTGTGCTGTTAACCACTTTGAGGTACGAATTTCTCTAATAAAAAACAATAAACAAACAAACAAAAAACCAACATAATACACAATGCTTTCTTCTCAATGCATGTGAGGTTTCAGCCTTTAGCGTTCTTAACGTCCTAATTAGATGGATGTCCTAGTGGCACCAAGATCCATTTTTGCCTGGGCTTAAGTTTTAGATAGACCTGAGTTTGAATCCTGGCACCACCATTTATTAGCCACTTGTCTTTGGACTCATTACGTATCCTTTGTAAACCACAGTTCCTTTGTCTGTTTTATGATGATATAATAATACCTACCTCATGAAGTTGTTGTGAGGAATGAACAAGTTAATGTATGTAAAATACTTAGCAGCATGCCTGGCATATATTAGTACCTACGCACTATCATATGGATTTACAAACACTAGGCAGTTAAATGTTTCTGAAAGGTGTAGAATTCCAAATATTGGGGGGTATTTAAATATTTAGATGTTAATATTTGGAAGTATTATTTTAAACCTTTAAAAGACTATAACCAACCAACCGGTTGCCATTGAGTCAACTCCAACTTATGGTGACCCCGTGGGTGTCAGAGTAGAACTGTGCTCCACAGGATTTTCAACGGCTGCTTTTTTGGAAGTAGAGCATCAGGCCTTTCTCTGAAGTCCCTCTAGGTGGACTTGAACCTCCAACCTTTCAGTTTAGCAGTCAAGTGTGTTAACCATTTGCACTTGATTCTTTTGATTTGATTGCTTAGGCAGCAGTCGGGAGCTGTTTTGGTGAAGACTTAGTACAATAGATTTAGAAATATGTACCTCAGACTTTAGAGATGGGAAACTGTAAGCTTGTTAAATAAAAATAAATGTTATAATGTGTTACCTTATATGAGCAAAGGAACATCATTTTCAAGGAATGAAGTACCTGTCTTTGAACTACTTTAAAGTCATTTGGCAACATCTGTCCTAAAAATATGGTGAAAATTCTCAGAGAACTCACACGCTCATCCCTCTTTGCCTGGCTTCTTTCATTCCAGCCTTCTGCTGGAGTCTATGCTGTGAACTATAGGATTGAGTGTGAAGAATGTTAAGTGTGTGTGTGTGTGTGTGTGTGTGTGTGTGTGTCGGGGGTCTCTGTGACTGCTCTCTAAAATTAAATATGTTGTTTCTTAACTACCTATTGTTTTGGAATTTATGTGCCATTGCTGTATGCCGCTACTTTGGATAAGCAAGGATTGATCATACGTAGAATTATTTTATGGTATTTTTCCTTTGCTCTGTAACATCTGATATTCAGAAACTCTACTTCATTCCAGATCCTCTTTATTTTTTCCTTTTGCATATTAGTTTTCCCTAGGCTTTATATCGAACAATTTAACCTTGTCAAAGAAAAATCGTGCTTTTCCAATATTTAGTTGCGTGCCCTGTTGTTTCTAACCCACATGATTTATATACCTTGCACATTTTGACAACAATGGCATTTCTTTTAGTATTCCCACTAGGTGAGAATACTACCTTGTGACCTTGTTCTCCCCCTTTCTCTTCTTTGTTAGGTCAAAATGAAAGGGTTATTTTGATTTAGAAGGAGCAGTTGAGCTTGGCTTTCCCCTTTAAGATAGCCTTACACAATGAAGAAAACAAATTTTATTTTGCTCTAGAAACACTATATTTGAAATTTGTCTTTATACATCTTTTAAATAATCTTTTCAGCCTAAGGCTTCCTTCTCCCATAGGTTTGGAATCCCTCCCTAGCCCTGTAGAGTGAGGGCGGAGAATGCTGACTCTTAGAAATTCTCTGTGGAAACCAAGTTTCTTGCCTCCAGCAGTGTGTATATAGAAGAAATTCAGGTGCCTGCTTTTTCTATAGTTGTGTCAAGGTAATATCTCATGTTGCCTGATCAAACACTTGGCAGGGTTCCAAATAGATGACATACTAAACTTATAGAATTTGATATTAACCATTTCTGATAAAAACTCCAAATTATATTCAGTTTAGAAAACTCAATCTTGGGTATAAAAATAAAATTAAAAATTAGGATTGGTTTGTCACTTGAATAGGTTTGGTTTTGTAATCAGCTGATGCTTCATTTTATCTGTCTACCGACCTATCTATCTATCTGTCTGTCTCTGTCTCTGTCTCTGTCTATCTACCTACCTACCTATCATCTTTTGAAAATCAACCTTTCTTATGTATAATTTGTATACAACCAAACGCATCCGTCTTAAGTGTAGAGTTCACTGAATTTTGACAAATGTATATAGTCATGTAACCGTGACACCAGTCAAGACATAAAACATTTCCATAAGCCCCCAAAATTTCCTCAGGTCCCTTCCAAGGTGATGAGGAAGAAGAATACCCTTCAGAGGCTGTCATTCTTAGGTGAAAACACATCATCAAGACCCTGTTTCACTAAGACTGGCTTTACTTTAACAAAAGCAACATTCCCTGTAATTACTTTGTTATAAGCAGAAACACGAGGTACTGAAAGAGTTCCCGCACTGACTGGCGGCTCAGAGAGGAGGGGGAGGGATGGCTAGATGTGTCCACGGTGGGCAGCATTTATGGCAACTGCGATCAGCTTAGGACACCAGCATTGGCTTCAGAGGGACATGGCTTCCTTGCGGCTGTAACAAAAGGAATGAATTATTGTCAGCATCTGTAATGAAGGACAGCAAGACAACCCAGAGGAAAAAATGTCAGATGTGGTAGAGGTCAGACAGCCTGGCTGAATTGTTATTCAACAGAGCAGTTTTGATACAGGGACCACGGGCAACTATCAGGGAGTCAAATGGTGTTAGGGTAATGTGTTCAATAACAAGAAGTGTACAGTTGTACCAAACACTAGCCAAAGCATTGACCTTTTGTTAAATGGAACATTTCTGCCTGGGCAAGGCAGAGGTAGGGCAATCACTTCAGAGTAGTTGAAGCAGAGAGTGAGAGGAGACAAATAAATGCTTGGACGCTGGTGATCCCAATTAAACAAGATTTATTTTTGATGAGATACGTCTGAGTTCTTTTCCCAACACATCTCTGTGGGCGTTTGATACTGTTCAGACAGCTCAATTATAGGATTGTGACGTCTTTCGTGGCTCAATCAATCACCTGTAGTAAGGTTCGGGTTGTTTGCCTGCTGTCTGGGCTGATGAAGACAGCAGTTAGCTCTTTCATTAAAAGAATGATGGGATTGCAGCAGGGGAAACACGGGCGCTATTTCTAATTTAAATTGCCTGCCCAAAATTAGATCTGAAAGACTAGGTTGGAAGGCTGGATAAGAAGCCTCAATTTTGCCCATATGGCAAGTGTTGTTTATTTTTTATTATTCTGTTTATGCAACATTATTTAAGTCTAAGTGTATGCAGTTTGGTCCATAAGACATTTAATAAAGACTTCTCAAGAAAGTGGATTCAGAGTAATCAAAAAGGAATCATGTAAGGAGGTAGACAGGAGAGTGCAGTGGATACTGTGGTTGAATTTCATGTCCAAGTTCAGATTAATTTTCCAAAGCAAAAGGATTCTGGTGATGCCAGAACATTAGGCAAAGTCTCCAGCATACTGGCATGTTGGTGTTTCCTGCCATCTTGTCAAGGAAAAATGCCAATAATTTAGTAGATCTCTGGTGGTGCAGTGGTTAAGCGTTCAGCTGCTAACCAAAAGGCCAGTAGTTCAAATCCACCAGCCTCTCCTTGGAAATCCTATCAGGCAGTTCTACTCTGTCCTATAGGATTTAAGTGTGTCAGAATCAACTGATGGCAATGGGTTTGGTTTGGTGGGATTCTATGAGACCTTCAGAGCCCTGGTGGTGCAGTGGTTAACAGCTTGGCTGCTAACCCAAAGGTCAGCAGTTCTAATCCACCAGCTGCTCTCTGAAAACCCTATGGGTTGCTATGAGTCAGAATCGACTCGATGGCAAAGGGTTTGCTTTTACGAGAGCTCCATGAAAGGTCTGGATTTCCCTTGAAGATAGTTTGCTTGCATTTCACCAGAATTCAATCAACTGATTGTTATTTGGGGAGTTCTACACAGAGCTTCCTTCTCAGAAATAGTGAGATGCACCTTTATAGTGCACCAAAATATCTTTTATTCTTTCTGTGCCACGTGGCCACTTATTGTTATTTAAATAAAATATAAATAATCCTTAAATATGCTTATACTTTTGCATATAAATGTACTTGAATTACCAACTGTTTGCTTTGGGTTTTGTTAATTTGTAGCAAACCAGCATGTTTGATGGTTATATTCCTCTAATGACACAAGCTTGTTATTTTACTTTTAGCACATGCTATTTCTCCTAAGACTAGAGTCCTAAAATCATTTCCTTGCAGTCAGAGCAAGAAAATCCTGAATTTATCAGCATCAGAAAGTAGTGCAACTTGAGATATTTTAGTTGCAAGTTTTTTTCAACCAAAGTATGTTTTTCAACCAAAGTATATTTTTATTAAGCAAAACAGCATACACAGCCTTCCTCTTGAATTCTCCAAATCATCTTTTAAATATAATCTTCTTCCTTTCTCCAGTCTTTGGAGAAACTAGTTTTCTTCTCTCTCCACTTCCCCCATTTTCATTCCTTAAATGAGGCTGGGTAACAATGACTTTAACTTTCCATCTTACAGCTATTAAAGACCTTGACCTGTTGGTCCTAATAAAAGAGTTAAGAACCATGCCTTGCTAAAATGACTTCACTCCCCCTCTCTCCCTTCTTCCCAATAAATTCCTTTGGTGGGTGATAAAACACTGGATTGAAAAGGACGTATTTGGTCTCTGTTAAGGCTATTTATGGCAATTTCTCTGCAGCAAGCATTGCATTTAGGGCAACCAGATGCTACTCTTTTGGGGTCCATCTAGTAACATGTTCTCTCAGTATCCCAAGAACTCCTTTGGGGCCAGCAAATTATCCTCTCTGCAAATGCAGTTACACGACACTCCATCCAGGGGAAACCTCCATCCAGGAGAAGAATAGAGAGGGAAAACAGCACAATGGGAAAGCCACCTTTAATTTTTTTAAAAAAGTATTTAACTAAAGTACAATAAAAAAAAAAGTATTTAGCAAAATACCGTTCCATTTCTCTTTGTCCATATTCTTACTGTCTTATAGTAAGGTACTTTAGAGACGAAACACAGTTGTCTGGAAGGCACCAATGATTTTTTACTCTTTGCTGCTTTGTTTCTAAAGGAATACAAAATGGATAAGCCACAAAAAGGCTTGGGTAAAAGAGCAGGTAAACAGACATCCACGTCTTTCAGTTTTTTATGAGACTCAGTAGTCTCAGTTTTTCTGATAAATATATTGGGTTTTGTTACACTTTTCTCCATTTATTCTCTTGATAATTATTACATCAGTTCAAGAAAGAGTTAAATTAAATTGAAAGGAAAAAAATAATGTAAATGGGACCCTCTCCCCAATCTTCTTCCAGAGAATTAGATTTTAATGCTGCTGGTTAACAGCTATGGTTGCTAACCAAAAGGTTGGCAGTTTGAATCCACCAGCCATTCTTTGGAAATGCTATGGGCCAGTTCTATTCTGTCCTACATAGGTCACTATGAGTCGGAATTGACTCTATGGGAGCGGGTTTTATGGCTACATAAGAGTCCCTGGGTGGTGCAAATGTTAAAGTGTTCGGCTGCTAAATGAAAGGTTGGCAATTCAAATTCACCTAAAGGTGCCTTGGAAGAAAGGCCTGGTGATCTACTTCTGAAAAATCAGCCATTGAAAACCCTGTGGGAGCAGTTCTACTCTGACACGTAGAATTGACTCTACCGCAACTGGTTTTACTAGTATGGCTACATAAATATCTATTTCAAAGAACAGTTCTAAAGATCAGTGTATTTCATTTACATATCTGGAAGATCCAGGTGATCTATTACAGAGTACAGTTTTTCATTTGGATGTTTAGCGTTGTGTAACCTCCTGAAAGTTTCAGTACCCTCTGCCCCTACCCCCATCAGTCTACTGCTTTTTTTTAGACCAACAGTAAGAATTAAAGCACTAATACTAATATTAGTCTGCAGTTTGCTTTATTTATTTAAGTGTAGGTGAGTGATTTTATACAGAGCTCCCAGGATGTGGAGAGGCTGTCTGTTCCTGTACCAGGAAGTAGCCTGGGAATACAGAAAGGGCAAGCCTGGCTTGGCAGATGGGGAGCCTTCCTCTCTTCCTTGGCCTCAAGAGTCACCATTTCTGTGGGTCCACAAACAAATTGCACAGTTACTAGCTCTAGAAGGCAACATTCCCAGAACAGACTATCAGATTGCATGGAAGCAAGGTGCTTTCCTTCCACTATTCAAGAAAATATTTATTTTTGGGAGTGATAGGGAAACGAGCGCTGAGAATTATATGGCAGCTTTCTTCTTACAAACTGTGAAACTTCTAGGTTGTGGAAGCAGATTTAAAAGAGAAGATGTGTTTCTGTTTCTTCTGAGGAAAATCAGTGTGGAAACCGAGTCATGCTCTATCCTAAAGTCGTTCGGAGTCCCTAGCACAATGCATGGCACATAGGAAACATAAAAATGTTTGCTGAATTAAAATTTCTGTACTAAAAATATCTTTGAACCAGAAAAATAAAAATTGCATTTTAAATATTAAGCTCCCATAAGGTTGTTGCAGGAAGAAGACAAATGATTAATGTCGAAGAACACGTATACATTCAGAATTTTTTTTTTTTTTTGGTCACTTTTTTTTTTTTAAATATTTTATTGTACTTCAGGTGAAGGCTTACAGAACAGATAGTTTCTCATGTAACAATAACACACATGCTGTTTTATGACATTGGTTAACAACCCCAC
>NW_004443972.1:6263491-6283252 GCF_000243295.1 Trichechus manatus latirostris | reverse complement strand
GTTTCAGGATTGTTGATTCTCTGTTTGGCTTAGTTTTTCGGATCTTTGTTGTGGAGGGACGGCGTGGTGCTTCTGCCTAGACCGCCATCTTGCCGGAGTCCTCAGAATGTTTTTATATAGTGTGTGTGGATTTAACAGTTATTCCTTTCATGCTGTGATTGGATGAAATTTCCTTGTTATATATCTTGATCTTTGGCTGTTTCCATTCCTTACGTGGGAACTGGCTCCCAAGATCTAAGTTTCCTATGTGTAAACATGCCATACTTAAAAATTGTTTTGGAAACCCTGATGTAATCTTTTGGAATTCAATTTTCTCAAGTGGGGAAAAAAAAAATTCACATGGCAAAAATCCACCTTCGGAAATAGGGTTTGTCTATGTGCAGTTGAGGCATAATTCGAACAAGGTTGTTATATCATTCAAATTTAATTTAGAGAAACAGGGAAAAGTCTGGACCTCTAATACGATAGAAAAATAACTACCAAGTTTGGTGAGACCTTACTCTTAGAAAATTAGATCTGACTTGATTCAATTTTGTTTAATTCAACTCATAAACATTTGCTTTGTCCATGTCAGGCACTGTGCTAAGTTCTAGAAATATGAAGGTGGTTTATATACAGTTTGTATCTCCACGAGCTTGCAGACTGATAGAAAAATGATCGCTTTAGAATGTAATCTTGATGTGGGCAGGACTTTTGATTTTTGTTGTTTTCACTATTGTGTGCCTAATATCTAGAATAGTTTCTGGCACATCTTGTTAGGTGCCATCGAGTTGGCTTCGACTCATCGCGATCTTATGTATAATAGAATGAAACATTGCCTCGTCCACTGCCATCTTCATGATTGTTGGTATGTTTGAGTCTGTTGTTGGAATGGTGCCAGCGTATCTCATTAAGGGTTTCCTTAGTTTTCACTGACTCCTGCTTTACCACATCTGATGTCAGTTTCTAACAGTTGGTTTCTCCTGATGACGTGTCCAAAGTAAGCAAGGTGAAGTTTTGTAGTCCTCACTTCTAAGGAGCCTTCTGGTTGTATTTCTTCTAGGATTGGTTTATTCAGTCTCTGGCAGTCCACAGTATATTCAATATTCTTCACCAGCACCACAATTCAAATGCATCAATTCTTCTGTCTTCCTTTTTCGTTGTCCAGCTTTTGCATGTATATGAAGCTATTGAAAAGACTATGGTGTGGGTCAGGCGCACCTGAGTCATCAAAGTGACATCTTTGCTTTTTAAAACTTTAAAGAGGTTTTTTTGCAGTAGATTTGCCCAATGCAATACGTTCTTTGATTTCTTGACTGCGGCTTCCACGGACATTGGTTGTTGATCCAAGTAGAATGAAATCATTGACAACTTCAATTTTTTTCTCCACTTTTCATGATGTTGTTTATTGGTCCAGTTTTCAGGATTTTTTTTTTTTAAATGTTCAGTCATAATCCATACTGAGGGCTGTAGTCTTGGACCTTCATTAGTAAGTGTAGGTGATCAATTAATACGTTTTAAATATAAAAGAATAGATGAATTGTTATATTATGAATTATGAATGTATTATGACAATCATGAATGATCCTGTACTTACATGGCAAGCAGTTGCTAGTAGGGAAGATGGTGAGGCTCCTACTCATTCTCCACTGTCATCTACAGAAGATCATAAAAGTTGCCAATCTTTTCAAATTCTAGATTATAGCCTAGTATATGTGGATTGATTTGGATGTAAAACTTCCCATCATCTGGTGTTGTCTCTCTCATAACTATCTTCCTGCATAGGACAAAATATAAATTGATGATTGCTTTAAGAGAGCTAAGTTTCCAGGAATTTTCCTGTGCGCACTGAATTCCACGTTCTCTGTCCCATAAACAGGAGGAAGATTCTGCTTTATTATGGAAGCTGGATTATACAGCACAAATGACCTAGAACCTCCAGATCAACAGCATCCTTACACAGGCCACAGGTAATGAAGTCTATCCCATAACTGCATCATCCAGAACAGGTAGGTTTCTCAGCCAGGAGAGTGAACACAAACAGAACCACAGTAATAGGTCTCCAATCTGATGTGACTGGACCCAGGAGCTGTTAATCAACAAAGTCAGCTAAAAGTGGAAAGTCATAAAAAATGACGTATAGTAACATACACATTTTATTTACATGTACTTTAAAATATGTATATGCATATTCATTCATCAATATTTGATATAGGGTCAGGGCATTCTCCAAGTATTGGCCTGCTATTCTTTCTTACATATACCATATCCATAATGCATCTTCCACAATTTCCCATTTTAGTGTCTTTTAAGTAGATTGAGAACTTAAAGACAGTTGAGGAGCATTCTGAGGGCAGAAACTTACTATATTTTCATTATTTTTCCCAGTCTTATGGTTGTGAACCTTTTAATTCCTCACCAATTTTTTAAAGTGATCTGCCTCTATTGAGTCTTTTCAAAACAATAAATTCTTTTTATATTAGTATTTTATTGTTTCCTCCAATATTTTACTTAGTATGGATTTGCAATAACAAGTACAATAGTCAAAATGGGTTTCAGAACAAACACAATTGATTCTTGATAGGAATGCAACTCCCTGGATGGGAGCAGGAACGTAGATGCCTGCTACAGAGCAGCCTATGAGCAATGAGGGGGAAAAAGTCTTTTTTTAGTTTTAGCACAGCCGTGCCAGGGGTGGCCTGCAAATACTGTTATAAGTAATGATCTGTACTGTGTGAAAGGGTCCCTGGTAGCGCAGTGGTTAAGTGCTTGGCAGCTAACCAAAAGTTCAACAGTTCGAACCCACCAGCTGCTCCACAGGAGAAAGATGTAGCAAGCAGTCTGCTTCTGTAAAGAATACAGCCTAGAAAACCCTATGCGGCAGTTCTACTCAGTCCTAGAGGGTTGCTATGAGTTGGAATCAACTCAATGGCAATGGGTTGTGGGTTTTCTGCTGTGTGACGAGGAGGAACAACATGTAAGGTTGATGAAAAAGCCCTTTTATTAGGTGAAAATGTATAGCCTATATGCTTAATATAATACTAAAGTTATTCCAAATGAATATAAAATACTGCATTTACTTAAACTGGTTTGACAAGTCAAGTGGAATTTCTTTATTTGTGCCCAGAGATTTAGAAGGGCATAAAGAGCACTTGATTTGGAGTCAGGAAACCTGGGTCCAAGTCTCCACTCTGCCAACACTAGGAGGTGAGCTTCAGCTTCGCTTGAACCATCTCAGTGTACCCATCTGGATGTCTGAAAGCAGTACCCTGAATAAAGATTTAGACTCAGTTTTAGATTCAAAACCATCATTATTATGAGAGGAGATTTCGGGGAAAAGCATTCGTTGTATAGGACATTTACTGCATCAGTCAGAGCTCTCAGTGGCAAAAATAGACACCAACTCTGAGTGATTAAGTAGAACAAGAATTTATCAGAAGGATATGGAGTCACTTATAGAATCTTTGGGAGGGCTGCAGTGCCAAGTAAGAGGCAAAGCTAGCAGGATCAACATCCCAAACTGTCCAGAACTGGTCTTCGTTGCTACCAAGGTGTAGATGCTGCCTACCGTTTGTGCCACATCTGCACTGGGAAATCATTTTTAACACAACCAATGCTGATACCATGCCCCCCATCCCCCCTACCCTACTGCCACTGTTGTGCACAGAATTCAACAGTGTTACCTGTCACCACTGCACACATGCAAGATAGAGATAGAATTAGAGAGAGAGAGACCACTCCCCATCCTTTCCTGCTTGAGGCCCTAGATCCTGAGTCAAGTCTAGTGTGGATGGATCTTTTTGTTGAAGTCTGTTTACAAGCTCGAGCCCAGTTACAAATGACGTTAGAAAAGCAAGTATCTAGCATGTTTAGCTCTGTTGGCAGGCTCTTAAGGTAGGAATTCACGAAACATAAAAAGGAATTTAGATGCTGAGCACCCAAGATAAATGTCCATTGTCCACTTGGGCACAAAACGAAACAAAACGAAACAAAAACTGTGTTGAGGCCAACAGGAGTGCAGGGATGCTAAGGATGTGTGTCTGAGTGAAAACGAAGGTGTCCAGAAAGGAGAATCAAGAAGACCTCTGTCCTCAGTTCAGAAGGAGGAAAGCCACTGAGCCCTCCAAAGCTGGAAGGAAGGGTCTCCTGAAATTCCATCGTGATGATAGTTGGGATGTACGGTGTTACATTTTTTCTTAAAATAATAAGAACTGAGATGAGCGTTCAGGTTTTAATAAACACTTTTTAAGAGTGATGAATGAGCACTCTTATCTGCCTGCTGGAATGGAAATCAGAATATGATATATCCCTAATGGGATAATGGAACAGTGCTGTAGTGCTTTAATTCGACAATTTCAGTAGGATTTAGGCAGCTGTAAGTAACCTGACAGATCAAGGAGGGGGTGGTTTGAAGGGATCTAAACAGCTGAGCCACTCTGGCACGGCTTCTTCCTGCATCCTTGAGGGCCTCGTCAGACCATGGCGTGTCTCCATTCTTGGTAGAGATTCTCTGTCGGGCTTCCAAGACTGGGTCCCAGTGATACTGAATACTGAAGTCAGGGCCAAGATTCTCTTGGCTGTGGGCCTCTGGTGTGCCCACAGAGGCTGTGTCTAATCCTATTTTGGAACCGGGTGCAGTAGGGAAGATCTCATTCAGAGATAATCAGCCAACAGTTATCACACCCAAGGCGGCCTTTGGATTATGGGCCATTTGTATATTTAGCAAATATTTATTGAACGCCCACAGTGTTCAAGACATGGGTTAAGTGCTGTGAGGGTTAGAGAGAGAGAAAAGGAATACACAGCTGTTGTCTTAGGAAAGGTAACTAATAGAAGCGAATAACATGTTGCATGGAACACTAAATGGAATGAACTCTTTCATATGTTAGTGTAAAAGGAAAATGTTTGTTTTCATGTTGGGCTGCTCTGGACTGTGAAAATTGTTCCACCTTGGGGAGCTGGTGATATCTGTGAGTGGGCCGATGAGCGCTGGCCCAGGTTGGCACTGGTTAGCGAGGGTAGATGAGGCTCCCAAGCCACAGCTCAACCTTCTGGAGTCAGCTGCAGCCAAATCCCAAATCTCTGGGTGTGTATGCCAGATCTGTGTGGGGCAGCCTGGTTGAAAGGCTTTTAGTTGCCAGTTTAAGGTTAAAATCATCCTCTTTATGTTTCAACTTCTGCCAGGCAGCCTCCTCTGGGGCTGATTTTACCTTTTTTAAGCATGGAGAGAAATGAGCTCAGGTGGTTAAAAGAATTCTAATAAAGTCAACTTTCTACTTCAATTGCTTTGTATCTGAAGACTCCCCCCTGGAGAGAGGAACTGTTTTTCTGGGTTCTGCCAACTCTTTATGGTAAAAGCAAGAAAGCTCATCTCTTGGCTTTTTATTCTGGAAAACAAAGCTTTGATGCCCATCAAGACTGATCTTAGGCACAAGCCTTAGGGTGTAGAACAGATTCTTCTTCTGTGAAAATTCTTGAGCAAAATTCTTTTTTTCTTTTGACTTTTAGGAAGAAGGTCCAGGTACTGCATGAGGCAGATTATGGGTATGTAGTATTATGTGTAATGAAATTCATAGTTTCTCACACATGATGACATTTAAAAGAACAAGGTAATTCTCCTCTAGAGTCTCTGGGTGGCACCAGTGGTTAAGCACTCGGCTGCTAACCGAGAGGTTAGTGGTTTGAGTCCACCCAGGGGTGCCTTGGAAGAAGGCCTGGTGATGTACTTTCAAAAAATCATCCATTGAAAATACTATGGGGCACTACTCTAACACACATGGGGTTGCCCTTGAGCTGCATTAGAAATATTTGATGAGAATACTCTTATTCATAGATGTGGGCACAAGTCTCTAGCACCTTGAGCTCGCTGATGAGTGATAACAATGAGATTTCATGCCAATGACTGGAATTTGCCGCTCTTGCAGAAGAAGAAAAGGGGTGCTTGCATGCTTTCTTTATGACGTGGTCCAATGATTCTGTGCCTAGGGTGAAGACCCCAGGAATGTCCTGACAGCCTTTATTATAGTGAGAACTGAGGTCTGCAATGCGATACAAAATCCAAATTTAATGGTAGAGCATCCATTTCTTGATGGAATGCCAGTTTTGGGGGAAGAGGAGCAGTTACATATGCAACTAAAAATTATCACCCTCTTAAACAACTAGAGGTAGTAATTTTTCATAGTGCCAGCCAGTGAGATTTACACTGAGGATTTCTTGGCAAGCTTTTGAGTTTTTGATATAGGTACTATCCTTTCTTCCTTACTTTGTTATTCTTTCTGCTGGTTATAATGACATGAGGCTAGGGATCCAGCATCTATCTTGTTTGAAAGGGGCAATTAGCAACGTGCTAGGGATGGCAGAACAAGTGCCTAAGTCACTGACAGCATAGTTGAAAAGCTGCAGTAGCACTGGACTGCTTCAATTCAGTTTTTTTTTTTTTAGATGTGAAAAACGAGCCTTTTGGTGTGAGCTTCTGCAAATCAAGTTGTCTATTGCTTATAGATGAATGTAATCCTTACTAATCCAGGTGACATCTTCAGATCTTGAAATAAGTAAAATATTGAAGATTGAAGTAGAAAATAAATCATTATTCAATGGGTGAAATTAATCACCTGACAATGTAGCAAATTTAAGCCATCTTTTGTAAGCATGCTTTTAAAATGAGAGAATAGTATGTTTCCATACAATTTCATTGTGAGGGCTTCAATGTAAAACACAAATAGTATACATTAAGTTTTTGGAAATTACAATATGAGGCAAACCTGTCCCATCTGACTGATATATAATTCTGAATCAGGGTTCTAGAGAATAAAAGTTTGCGACTCCATCATTGTTGAGGTGAGGACAGACTTTAGTTCTAAACATCAATACTAGTTATACAGATAAAAATGTTCATCCGTGGACGAGGATGAGTCATCCAGTTCCCTTAGACTGTGGTCCTGGGACTAGCAGCATCAGAATCACCTGTGAACTTGTTAAATATGTAAATTCTTGGGTACTATTCCAAATTTACTCATTTATTGGCGTCTATCAATCTGTGTTTTAACTAGCCCTCTAGGTGATTCTGATGCAAGCTAAAGATTGAAAATCACTGCCTTAGATTAATTTCCATACACTAGGTTAACTAGGATTTTTTCTTACCGTCCCTCTTCCCCAATTATAGGATCATCAATACCTTTGTGATTTGTGACTTGATCTCCTGGTGAGCATCTTAGGCTGGATTCTCTAGAGGAGCAAAACCAGTAAAGCATATAAATACATATAGAAGAGATCTATATCAAGGAAAGGCTGGAATGTCCCAAATCCGTGGGTCAGGATAGAGGCTTCTCCTGATTCACATAGCCGCAGGGGCTGGTAAACCCAAGATCGGCAGGTCAGAGAGCAGGGCTCTTTCTCATAGTCTATGATGATAGACAAATCCCAAGATCAGCAGGCAAGACCTCAAGTAAGCTGCCAGCTCAAGTCCCAAGAACTGGAGGTCAGACAAACAGGAGCCAGCTGTAGGATGCAGAGCAAGCAAAAGCCCATGAGCCTTGTAGAATGTCCACTTATATTCGATGCAGGCCACATGCCCAAGAAAACTCCCTTTCAATTGATTGGCTACTCACAGCAGATCCCATCATGGAGGTGATGACATTATATCCAATCTCATCATGGTTGTGATCACAACATCATACGACTGCCAAACTACATCATAACTGCCAAACCACTGAGAATCATGGCCCAGCCAAGTTGACACACAGCCTTAACCATCACAGTGGGGATATTCTGTTATGGTAAATTAAGAAGCTGGCATTCTGCTTTTTAAATCAATCTGTCATGTAACATGTTGTCCCAGTAATATCACGTTTCAAAACTTGATCTGCCTTACCAAGGGGAGACTTAGCCTGAAGCAACAGATCTTTCTTCATTCATCTTTGCTACAAGAAACTTGATATCATAATAAAGTTTATTTTTAATTTAAAAGAACTTTCCAAATCTAAAGAGTAGGATTTGCCACCAAGAATCCAGAATGTAGATGATCCAGCATCAGCTAATTGACTGTTGACTGTAGGTAGACAAGAGGAAAAATATGGCAAATAGGTCTTTCTGGCTAGCTAAGGTGATTTGCTGGTTTAATCACTTTTCAAAAGGTTAGCCCTATAACTAAATTCAACATACAAATAAAATAAATAATATAGAGTGAACTTTGTTTGTTGATTTATACTAACCCCACACCCACTGCCATTGAGTTGATTCCGACTCTAAAGTTACCAAAATTAATGACCTATTTGTTCCCCCATAAAGAGTCCTTAAAATGAAATGTACCTACCTTTAAATTAAGCCTGATTTGACTTATTTTGGAAGGACTGTCTTAAACCTTCCTTTGCCTTATGACTACACTATAACTCATTATCTCAGATGATGGAAGGAGGTACATGCAAAAGGAGAATTTGATGCTGATGCAGCTCCTGTTAGAGAAGAGTAAGTGCCGGAGTGAGACATGTTCCTGTAGAATTTGGCCAACCTTTTGATTAAGATGTTTGGTTTTTAGATAAAACATTATTTTTTAATATTATTATAGAGATTTTTTTTCCTGTGTATTTTTATGTGTTTGTGTGTGAGGTGTACGGGAATATTATGATTGAGTTAAGAATAGAGTGGTAAGTACTACTTAAGTGTATGTTCAATCTTATTGTAAGATAATCTTCCATAACTATGAATTTAAAATATATAGTGTTGTACTTTACTATGTATTATAAATACATAGTTTTTAAAACTGTGTCTTCATGGCATAGCTCAAATATGTTAGGAAAACTTCATTGTATAGTATTGCCTTGAGTCTGGAATGCGATTTTATCAAAGATACAAAGTGTATATGTAAAAGACTGTGGAAGTGTGTGTCATAAATGATGGTAAGTACCGGTAGGGTCATGGGTACCCATACTATTCATGTTATTAAATATTTTAACTATCACCCCGACTAAGCACAAGCCTGAATGGTGTATAGCAGGAAAAGCATGACTAAGAAAATAAAGTGAGGTAATTGTTCCAGCTTTTCCCAGTATCTGGAAATGTTTTCACTATTGAACATGCCCAGACAGAATACGGCATTTTGATTCTATGCAAGGAGTCTTGATGATGGAAAATGATTTTTGGAGTAGGGAGGAAAGATAGTAAGTGGGGAAGTGGGTAGGAGTAGACTAAGGATCAGATTTTAAAAATATTGTGGCAGAGTCATAACTCATAGGAATCGACTCGACTGTCCACAACAACAACAACGACAGGGCAGAGTGCATGCAGGGAAGCAGAGATGCTAAGTGTATTGAGACAATCCCTAACGGGCATCTCCAGTTCAGACCTCACCCACCTGCTAGACTAAATGTGCCACCTGCATATACTCCTTCTCCCAATTGTCTGGCCTCATTGCTATGCCTCCTACTTCATAGAGACCTTCTGTTGATTGGTGATATAAGGTTTAAAATCTAACATAGAAACCATCCAGCTATAAGAATGTTTATGCCACAGGACCCACTCCCAGGCAAGCTGACTTCGAAGCTCAGGCATAAAGGTGCTTTTGGTCCACCTTCTTTGCCCTTAAGAAGAGCAATACACAGAGAAGAAAAGTGTGGGGCAATGATTCACTCAACCTCTGTAGAGTTGCACATAGAGTAAAGATGTTAATTAGCTTGCTGAGCAAGGTAGCTCCGCTTCGCCTGAGCCCCAGTATTGCTCTTTGAGCATGTTGATAGTTCTTTTTCTGGCATCTCTCATATACTGGAAACCAAAGAATATTCTGACCTTGTATTTGCCAGTGTTGAATGAAAACACTACAATTCCATTTTTATCTTGGATAGAGCAACATCAGTTTTGTGAGCGAAAAATTCAGATTTATAAATTATAGTTAAGTTATCCATTGGTTTTCAAACTTTGATCTACAGAGCCTCTCAGAACTGCATCGGGGAGTAAGGCGAGTTCCAGTTTGTGTGTGTGTGCATGCGTGTGTGTTTGTCTCTGTGTGTGTGTGCTTGCCAGTCTTCCCCTTCTAGCAGCTCTTTTCAACCGTTTTATAATTGTATTTTAGATAGTATTTCATTTGATGACAGTGTTCCTATACTAAATATAAAATAAAATAAATAAAAATAAGTGTGAAAACCTTGACGTAGTGATTTTTGTTTTTACTTTACGGAAGGATTTCTAGTGCATTTAAAGTAATTCAAAATAGAGTCTCCTGCAGTACCTGGAACCACTGCTTCTCCCAGACGCTTGGATTCTTTAGTGGAATCTGTCTTTGGTGGCCAGGTATCTCCTTTCCCCAGTCCCCATTATTATTATTATTATTGTTATTTTTTTTCAAGGGCTCTACCTGGTAGATACTCACATAATTTAGCTTCCCGTGGGTCCTCTCCAAGGTGAGCACACAAATCTGTGTGTTAAGTCCTAAGTGTGCATCCATTCCAGGTCTTTTACAGGAGGGCTATGGGCGCCATGGACATCACAGGATGTGACTAGCTAGATGGTGGGAAGCACTATCTAATTCCTCAAGTTAGATATTAAATGTCCTTAGGCCTTAACTCCAAGCCAGCTGGGACACAAACACATACACACACAGACACGCACACACACATCACACACACATAAACATTAGCTCCTTTGGATCTTCAAAATATCTTCTTTCTTTATGTTTATCTCTTTTCAACTCCCACTTTCCAAACTGCATGCATGGTGTTGGGATGATGATTATTACTGCTATGCATAGGTTTAGCTAAAGAGATCAACAAATTCTTTTTCCTACAGATCTAATGTGAAGATTTATGAACTATTCCATCTATAGTTGATTTTTTAAACACCATTTCCGAAGCTTTGTGCTGTTTTTTACTCTTATTTTGACGCGTGTTGATATCCAGCCCTTCCTCAGAAAGAACCACTCCCCTTTTATTGCCTGCTGCCCTTGTGGCCTTGTAGTTGGCAGCTATGGTGTGCGCCTTTAAATGCTACTTCTTTTTCCGCTATCTGGGGTTGTCCATTTCAGCCAGGGTGTTCTGTCCCTGTCCATTCTCCATATCTGAGTTCTGTTTGCTAGAAAGCACAAGTTCTCTTTTCCACGAATTTGTCCTTGGTTGTTATTTTATGGCCTCCTCCTAATATAACTGTCTGGAGAGCTTTTTAAAAATATCAAGGCCCAGTTCTCACCCCTAGACGTTCTGGTTTAACTTGTGGAGTGGGCCCAGGCAGCAATAGTTTTGAAAAGCTCCCCAAGGGATCTAATGTGCAGCCAGAACTGAGAATCACTGCCTTGTGGTTAGTAGGGCTTTCGGGTGATGCTCGCCCAAGTGAGGTCAGTTAAGGCTTCCCCAGCTCTCTAGATCTGGACTGAATTGCTACACAGAGGTTCTCAGAACATGATCCCTGTTCATGCAGCATCAGCATCACCTGGGAACTTGTTAGAAATACAAATTCCCAGGGCCTGCTAGACATACAGAGCCCTGGTGGCACAGTGGTTAAGAGCTCAGCTGCTAACCAAAGATAGGCAGTTCCAATCTACCAGCTGCTCCTTGGAAACTGAATGGGGCAGTTCTACTCTGTCCTGTATGGTCCCTACGAGTCGGAATCGACTTGCTGGCAATGGGTTTGGTTTGGGCTAGACCTACTGACTCAGAAACTCTGGCGGTGGGGCACAACAACCTGTTGTAACAAGCTTTCAAACTGATTCTGATGCAGGTTAAACATTGAGAACCACTGCTCAAAGAAAGTCTCCATTTCCAGGACTTGATTTTGTTCCAGGCATCTCCTAGATTTCCACACATTCTCTGGGTCTGTTGTTCTCATGAGCCCTGGTGGCACAGCGGTTAAAATGCTTGGCTGCTAACCAAAAACTTTGGCAGTTCGAATCCACCAGCTGCTCCGTGGAAGAAAGAAGTGGTGATCTGCTTCTGTAAAGATCTACAGCCTTGGAAACCCTATGGGGCGGTTCTACCCTGTCCTATAGAGTTGCTGTGAGTCGGGATCAACTTGACAGCAGTGAGGTGGTTGTTGTCACTGAGCCCTCTGCCTCCAGGCTCCAGTGTCCTGGTGGGTCACTCTTTGTCGCACCACATTGACTTAGATCTAACCCTCAACATCCTACTGAAGGATTCACTCACACAAAAAACATCTGCGCATAATGAAGACTTTACCGAAGATTTGTAAAGGAGTGATGACCAAACCAAAACCAAACCCATTGCCATCAATCAGGGATGGATTGCCCCGATGAGCAAGGTATGCATGGGCTTACCTGTGCTTACTTAATAATGTGTAGTGCACAATGTCACCTGTTTCTTACCACATCAGAGATTGTTGAGTCAATTTTGCCTCATAGTAAGCCTATAGGACAGAGTAGGAGGTAATTATATCACACACAAGGGAAGCAAGTTAACAGTAGTCTATTAGAAAATCCTGTTCTCTCTTTTCAGCTGGCTGTCCTTGGGGCTGTTTGAATCATCACACAATATAGCAGCCTCCCTTCTCGTTAGTTCCTTTGGATCTTCTCTCTTGTGTTGCTGGATCATCATCTCCCACTTTAAAAACTTGCTTTCACAAACCAGTGAAGGCAGTAATAGAAACAAAAACCTGCCTTTTAATTGGTTTTACCCTATCTGGGTAACTTTATGCACATCATTTGGTCTTTGTCCTTGGTTCCTGAGGGATAACCTCTAAAACCTTGGAGTTTCCCCAGTGATTGAAGTGCTTTTTATCAATAAGGGCTCCAGATTACACCTGAGGGTTTATGCTAATGTGATGCCTCTTGGGTGGGGACTGGCCAGGCCAGAAAGACCCACCACATAGTATCAGCCCAACCTCAGGCCTCAGTAAAGGCTCTGGACACAGAAGCTCCATAAGCTACCTGGTTTGTGATAGACATTGATGCCTGTGATGGTTAAGATTGTGTGTCAACTTGGTTGGGCCATGATCCCCAGTGTTTTGGCATTGTATAATGTTGTGATCACTTCCCTGTTGAAATTTGATATGTGATCACCCCCATGATGCAATCTGCTGAATGGTACTGGTGGGAGTGGGCTCCATGGTGGCTCACCGCCTCCCTCAGCCTTCATCTCTCTGCCCTCCACCACCTACTTCCTTCCTGCTCACCTTGTCAAGGTTTTTGGCTTATTCTGGATCCTGCAGCTGCCTCTTGTCATCTGACCTCCGGTTCTTGGGACTAGAGCTAGCAGCTTACCTGCTGATCTTGGGATTTGTCCATCTTCACAGCCTATGAGCAAGAGTCCTGCTTCCTGATCTGCCGATCTTGGGTTCGCCAGCCCCTGCAGCTACGTGAATCAGGAGAAGCTTTGCGGTTTTGCCTGCCGATCTTGGGATTCGTCGACCTTCACAGCCTGTGAGCGGGAAACCAAACTTGGGTTTGCCAGCCTCTGTGGCTGTGTGAATTGGGAAAGGCCTCTATCCTGATCCACGCACTTGGGACGTTCCAGCCTCTACAATTGGGGGAGCTGGTTCCTCGATATAAATCTCGCTGTATAGACATTTATACGCTTTACTGATTTTGCTTCTCTAGAGAACCCAGCCTAAGACAATACTCCTAGGAGTGTAGTGCAGTCCTTTTTTTGGGACATGAAAGCTTCACATTGGGAACCCTTCTATACCTTGCCCTATGTGTCTCTTCATTTGTATTCTTTTT
Source organism: Trichechus manatus latirostris (assembly GCF_000243295.1). Taxonomy (NCBI): domain Eukaryota; kingdom Metazoa; phylum Chordata; class Mammalia; order Sirenia; family Trichechidae; genus Trichechus; species Trichechus manatus. Next base: position 6,269,619 of record NW_004443972.1, on the reverse strand, counting down.
AAATAAAACTGTAATCTTAAGTATAGTGCTTTCCTGAGTTCTGTGAGTTGTTCTGGTAAGTTACTGAACCTGAGGGAATAGTGTGTACCAGCAGACCAGGAGTGAGGGAGGTGGTCCTGGGGACCTCTAAGCTTGTAGCTGGTGTCTGAAGTCTTGAGCAGAACTGGCAGTCTGGAGAACTTTGCCCTTTAACTTGAGATCTGAACTAGGACTGTTGGTTAGGGTCAGAGGAAGAAGTACTGCATTTGTAGTTTGGAATAGGAATTGAAATAGCTAGGCATAGGTTGGAATTGCATTGATCACTCTGTCAAACTGCAGTTACAGATCACACAACATTTTTTTCATTATGTATTTTTTCCTGCTACATAATCCAAAGCCAAGTGAGTTGTCTAAGGCAGATTCAATTTTCACAGACATCAAGAGCATTAAACATCATCATGGCAGCTTTGCTCCCTGTTTTGACCTGTCAATTCATCCCATACTCTAGCTGGATCAAGATAATGCCAAAACAAATGACTGAAAAATGAAAATTCCAATTATCTGGTTGTTTTGTCTAAATAATACCAAACCTATAATTTGATTGCTTCTCTCTAATGTTTTATTTTTCTTATAGAACTGATTTTTTGGGGGGAGACGGGGAGTACCATATGGACTAGCTTTTACTCGTCAGCTTCCAAAATGATGAGCCTGGTCTACTTCATTTTCAAGAGGGTGATAAGAGAAACACAGTCCTTCAAAATTAACAAAAGATGGAAAAATTCTTTAAGGGAACAAGTACTCTAAATGCCAAAGGATAACTTGAAATTTGTATTAGACTTCTCAGAAATAAGAACCGCTAATGAATAAATCAGCTTGGTAGTGATTTTGAATGTGTCCAAGATAAGGAAGTTTTTACTTTACTTGACAAGGAAATAAAGACAGTGAATAGATTATTAAAGGTATTGCTGATGTGACTTAACATCCATTTTGGCAGGTGCACTGTGCTCAAATATACATGATAATAGTTTAAATGTAAATAAGGTTAATGAATTTTAATATTCCTCTGAATCATGTATTCATACTTCCATTTGCATAGGGACTTCTTTCTCAAATCCCTTTGTAAATATTGTAATGAAATAAACATAAGAGGTGAGCACAAAGGAGTGCATACAATTAACTCTGCAGACAGCCCTCTGTAAAGGCAAATTGGAACCACATGACAGCATTGCAGACTTCAGGGATGGAAGAGTCAAATAAGCAAGCCCACTGATCCTTTTTTTCTAGTGAGGAATTATTCTGTTTTGGAGGTTTTCAAAGAAGTGCCTTGATTTAACTCCTGTGCCTCAAGTGACAAGGTTTCTGAACTTGCCTTCAATAGCATATTTCCTGTGCTTCCATCTGAAGTGACTGTGGTCCTGGGGGGTGCGGTGTAAGGGAAGAAGGACAATCGAAGTACCTACCCAAGCCGCCATGGCTATAAGCATTGTCACAGGAGAGGTAGGCGTCAGGCTGGCTACACTCAGGCAGGCCCCAGAATCGTTCTGAAAGGCGCTGCAGCACAGAGCAAGACTCACTTTCCTTAGAACAGGCTTTCACTTTTTAAATGGTCAATTTTGAAAGGAAAAACAACAAAAAAGGCTATCCTCTCATTCTCTGCTATTGTGCTGGCAGAGACAAGCCATGCTGGTCTCAAAAATTTGCTGATTAAGGTGTTGCCTACATTTAAGGTGGTTAGTGATGATTCTATGAGGGCAACAGCGGTTCAGTGGTAGAATTTTCACCTTCCATGCAGTAGACCTGGGATCGATTCCTGACCAGTGCACCTTGTATGCAGCCACCACTCATCAGTGGAGACTTACATGTTGCTATGATGCTGAACAGGTTTCCTCAGAGCTTCCAGACTAATACAGACCAGGAAGAAAGGCCTGGCGACCTACTTGTAAAAATCAGCTGATGAAAACCCTGTGGATCACAATGGTCCTATTCTGTTCTACATGGGATCGCCACGAGTCAGGGGCCTACTGGATGAAAGCTAACAACAACAGTGATGTTTCTATCTTTCAGCCTTTCTTTTCTCCCATACCACTATATACTTCAGCTTCACTTAAAATTGTTAAACTTTCTGCCCTTCTTTGAATGCACTGTACTCTTCCATGCTGCTGTGCCTATGCACAACATGGATGTTGGGATCATGGTTTAGAGCCCAGATACTGGAATCAAGACATCCATGTTCAAATCCCGTGTGAAACAGGAACATTAATAGTATCTACATCATAGGTTTGCTGGCTGGATTAAGTGAATTACTGCATGTAAAACATTTGGAAAAATGTCTGGCATTGACAAGTGCTTGTAAGCATAGATCTCACTAGTTCCTCGGCTTGAAATGCCCTTTTTCCTCCTTTATAAAACTCTTTTGCACTCTAGATCCAATGTTGCCACCCTACTTGTCCAGCTTTCTTTGGAAGTGTAAATTGCTTGTTCCCTTATGTTTCCCTGACACATTCCAAATATTTCTATTATTACATAGTATTTGTCAAGGTGTGTTAAATTTGGTCCTCACATATGCCACCTATTCCTAAGCTATGAATTCCTTGAGGGCTGGACCATATTTTATTTATCTGTGTATCATCCCTCAGCATCCAAAGCAAGCCCTGGATATAATGGGTGCGTGATATTTGCTTGTCGATTAAACATTGGCAATGTATAAACATTATTTTTCAATAACTCTAGCTGAGCAACTACTAGGCTCCCAGTATTGCTGTGGGTGGTGGATGTGGATAAAGGAATGTTTCTGCATGCTGTTGACTGCAGAACCTGAGAGATTTGCAAATGTAATTGTGTTGCAGTAAAACGTGCTGGACGAGGGGATGTAGCAGGAAGAGGGGAGCTGGAGTCTGCTTTTCATTTAGCAACTGATGTCCACACCTGTGAGATCTTCTGCTGCCCATCAGTTTGTGAATAGCCTTTGCATATCTGGGGGAATTCTCACGTAGTGAGTCCCCGCTTTCTTGCAGTTAGGACCTAGTGGGGGATGCTGTGCTTCCAATCAGACATGCCTGTGTAAGGTTTTGGTTTGTTAGAAAGCATGAGCCAAAGGGCTGCACTGATTTCCATTCTCTGGCTCTGAACAGAGCTGACTTTCAGGTGTGGCAGAGGGGGTAAGAGGCAGCATTTCTACTCAAGGTGGTAGCAGCAAGTGAAAGTCAAGCCAAGTCTTGGAGTTTAATTCTTGGGGTTAGAAGCAGTACTAGCAGCAGTCTCCTCAGTAGGCTAGTTCTATGGCATCATTTGGGGGTATTTTCCTGGAAACAGAGTCTCTAATCTTCCTATGCTTTTATAAACTACGTGATATCTTTTAATAAATATATTTTCTGCTTAAACTAGCCGGAAGGGATTCTGTTGTTTCCCACTGAAAACTCTGACTAATAGAGCTGCTATTGAACCAACTTCTCTTGCCTAGAATTTCCAGTGGGCAGTGATGACAATAATACTGGGGTTTGTTTGGAGCTGTGGACTTAATATCAGAACAAGAACTCTGTAGGGTCTTCAGACAGTGGCCAGCTACTGAAGGAAGCTTAAAAATCATGCAGTTATTTTCAGTGGGATCTTTATTAAAAAATCTTAGTGAAAAGTCAAATATAGAAAATTTAATAAAGGGGAGCCACTTTTCAGCCCCTGGGGGCAACTCCTAAAGCTTCTAGAGATTCTGTGAACACAGCTTAAAATCTACTGATACAGTCCAACTCTACAATTCTTTAGAGAAGGACATGTATGGAGAACACCAGATACATGGTATTTTCAGAAAAATGCTCTTGGATGGCTGGATTTCTCTTTCTCTCTCCCTCTCTCTCTTCTCCCTCCCTTCTTCCATAAAAGGTCCTTTGCTAAAGAAAGACAAAAAAAAAAAAAAAAAAGAAAAGAAAAGAAAGACCAATGAACAATATTTCTCCAAAATCTAAGTACCTGAAGAAATTTTTTTTACTCTATTTGATTTTCCAGATAGAACAGTATGTTGTAGAAGAAAGAGGACTGTAGGAAGTTAGCAGATCTGGGTTCTTGAGAAAATTCCTTACCCTTTCTTTCCTCAGTTGTCTGATTTATAAAAGGTCTGGGTCTGGACAATATAGTCTATAAGGTACCTCCAATTCACCAAGTAAGAAATGGTTGTCTACCGTAATTTGTGGGTCATAGGACAGGAGTGTGAGTAAGTGATTTTATTTGATGTCTGCCTAGACCCTTGAAAGCAAACTGGTTATAATCGGCCAGAGGAGCTAGAATCAGGAAACTAGGCTGAAATGAAACGAGGCAAGAATTTCCAGGGGGAAATTTATCCAGCATAAAAGAAGGTCAAAAAGAGTTCAGTTAGGATTTTCTGAAGAAAAGAAAAAAGATTGAGAGAAAGAGATCAGAAAATTGTTACAAGAGTAATAATAACAGATTAAAAAATAGGGAGGAATTAAAAGATATGATTAACAGCTGTCACTACTTCAACTGACAAAGCTGGTTAATTGCCCGTGTAATCCTAGTATATAATTTCCTACCTAGTATACTTCACTCATGAGAATCATAAATGAATTGCATATGTTACTTGGGTTAGGCTGCTGAGGAAGTGAATCCAAGCGATGGTTTTGACTTAGAAGGAAGGACAATGGTCAAAACTCGACTCATGTGTACATAGGAAAGGGTCTTTCCTGTTTGTAAGTGGAAGGCCTATAGATCCGGGATCGAAGAGGGTGAGAATCTCCTCTGTCTTTTCATTATATAAATGCAAAGTTGAGAACCAGAGAGCTGAACCGATTTGCACCAAGACAGGCTTTCTGGAATGCTGTGTATTGTGACATAAATATCAGGTGGTTCAGTATTAGACTCCTTGCTTTATAACAACTAACCAACTGTCATACAAAAGTCTCTGAGTTGAAAAAAAAATCCTTCTCCTTAAGTACATGTTCCACCACCTGTCTATCAGTTTGCTGTACTGTGGCGGCTTGTGTTTTGCTATGATGTTGGAAGCTATGCCATCAGCATTTCAAATGCCCATGCCATGGTGGACAGATTTCAGCAGAGCTTCCAAACTACAGTAGACTAGGAAGAAAGGCCTGGAGATCTACTTCTGAAAATTAGCCAGTGAAAAACTTATGAATCACAACAGAACGTTGTCTGACTTGCTTGCTTTGGACACATTGTCAGGAGGGATCAGTCGCTGGAGGAGGACATCAGGTGTTATGAAGCAGAAAGCCAGCAAGGGCAAGGGAGACCCTCAGTGAGATGGGTTGTCACAAGAGCTGCAACAATGGCCTCAAACATGCTGGTGGTTGTGAGGATGACCCAGGACAGGGCAGCGTTTCGTTCTGTTGTACGGGCAGTTCCCAGATTACCAACGAGTTCCGTTCCTAAATCTGTCTTTGAGCCAAATTTGTACGTAAGTCTGAACAGTTACATATGGTTCACATCTAACGTCAGTTAGTCAAATGTTGGTGTTAGTATATAGTATATAGTGTATCTTTCTATGCATTAAAAACATTGAAGAAACACTTCCGATACACGAAAACATCTTTTTATTTATTTATTTTATTTTTTCCCATACAAAAATTTATACATACATTGTCATGTGACTCTAGTTGCTCTCCCCATACTGTGACAGCACACTCCTCCTTTCCATCCCTGATTCCCCACCGCCACCCAACCAGCTCCTAACCCTCTCTGCCTTCCCATCACACCTCTGGACAGAAGCTGCCAATTTAGTCGCTTGTATCTACTTGAGCTAAGAGGCACACTCCACACGAGTATCACTTTATGTCCCACAGTCCAGTCCAATTCCTGTCTGAAGAGTTGGCCTTGGAAATTGTTTTAGTTCTGGGCTGATAGAGAATCTAGGGGCCATGCTTTCTGGGGTTCCTCCAGTCTCAGTCAGAACATTAAGTCTGGTCTTCTCACTAGAATTTGAGTTCTGCACCTAACCTTTCTCCTGCTCCATCAGGAACTCTCTGTTGTGTTCCCTGTCAAGGCAGTCATTGGTGGTAGCTGGGCACTATCTAGTTCTCCTGGTCTCAGGCGGATGAATTCTCTGGTTTATGTGGCCCTTTCTGTCTCTTGGGCTAATACTTTCCTTGTGTCTTTGGTGTTCTTCATTCTCCTTTACTCCAGGTGGT
>NW_004443972.1:6248032-6262734 GCF_000243295.1 Trichechus manatus latirostris | reverse complement strand
TTTATTGTTAATCTTCTGGATTTCTGATTGCTGTCTCTCTATGGATTCTTGCAGCCTGTTAAATTTGTCATTATGCTCTTCTCTAATCTTTTTAATTTTCTGCATTGTGTGTTCTGAATTTTGCTTAATTTCCTTCCTAATTTCTTGAAGAGTTATGCATATTAATCCTTTGTATTCTGCCTCCGGTAATTCCAAGAAATTTCCCTCCTCTGGAAAATTTCTAGATTCTTTATTTTAGGAGCTTGCTGAAGCCATCATGGATTGCTTCTTTATGTGGTTGGATATTGACTATTGTTTTGGAGCCATCAATAAGTTATTATATTTATTTATTTTATGTTTGCTTACTGTGTCCTAGCTTCTTGTTTTGTTTTGATATGCCCAAATAGGCTGCTCGTATGAGCTAGTTTGATTATTGGCACCTTTGAAGCTCTAATGTCCTGTCACCAGGTGGTTAGATCTGTTATTAGGTATGTGAGCTCAGGAGTTCACCCACTCCTCTTGTGTGGATTCAGCTCAGGTACCCAGGTAGATAGCCACCAAGTGTGTGGTGTAGACTGTCACCTACAGTCCTAGACAGGCATAAGTGATTGGTGTAGGCATAGGCATCTGGTGCAGCAGGGGGACACACTCTGAGCAAGGCAGGGTGCTGACGGCAGCCCCCAAGTGTCCAGGAGTAAGGCATGTCCCTGTTCCCTAGAGCTTGTAAGTGGGTGGGTTTTGCAGCCAGACTATGAGCATCCAATGCTGTTGGCTGTAAGAACTTGGAGGCATCTCTTATTTCTGGGCCCCTCTTGCAGGTGGCTAGGTGGTGTGGGTGGAGTCACCAGTCCTCAAGCCCCTGATGTGAGTAGGTGAAGACCCTGCTTAATGGGCAGAGCAGTGTCAAATGTCACGAACCTGCCACTTCACAGCTGAAACAGTTGACGTTAGAGTTCTGGTATATATCCTGTTGTACTGCAGTAATGAGGGCCTATGCTGTTGAAATGGGCCCACACAAGTCTCTGCAGTGGGAAAGGCACTCAGAGTCCATGGATCCCTTATGCCTGTGCCTAGGCAAAGGAGCTGCCTACCTTGGGTTCCTCGCTTAGGGGAGCAGTTTATTTTTTCCCCTGTTTGTTAATTTGTTCAGTCTCCAAGGCCGGCAGAATGGCTCAGGGCATGTGACGGATCCTACTTCCGGCCCAGGGGACTTGGCAATTGCTGAAGCCAGGTCCGGGAGCCAGTGCAGAGCAGGAAGTGGGGAGGTAAATGGGAGAGAGGTTTTTCCCTAAGGGGGGTGTTTTTAATCTGCGCAGTAGGCCATACTCAAGTACTTATCTTTTGCTGATGCAGGGTTGCTTCTCACTGGCTCTGGGTGGCCGAGTAGACTCTCTGGCGTTGGGTTTCTCCTGGTGTGGAAAACGTGCCTCCCGAGCATTGCTGCTTGCCTGCCTCACCACTCACCCATGAGCTGCTCAGTCCTGAAGGGCTCAGGCTCTCGCCGGGTCAGGTCTGGCAACTCCTCGCTGCTTCTGAACCATCTCTTCCTCCTTCTGCCACTCAGTCAAGTTCCTCTACTCTGCCTTTGATGTTCAGGGCTCCCAGATTGCTATATATAATTGAATCATTTGTTTTTTTGGGTCTTTGTTGTAAGAGGTTCCACCGGAAGCCTCTCACTACTCCGCCGTCTTGGCCCTGCCTCAAGAAAACATCTTTTAACATAATAATACAATAATAATAATGTTTCGATGTGCATTGCAAAGTAGCACCCATTTGTTATTATGAACCATTGCATATACCTCACATTTTTAATTTAATAGGTTTTATGGAGGTTGGTTCATAACTATGGTTTGTAAGTAAGTCAGACGTTTGTAACCCTATGACTGCCTGTACATAAGATCACCATGTGTCGGAGTCTACGAGACAGCAACTATCTGTTTCTATAAATACGTGTTCAACAGCCCCCTTCCTTTTTTTTTTTTTTTTTTTACTCAATTCTGGACCCTGTATTTCATTGCTGGTGAGAGACTGTGGTGTCCATGCATATTCTAATCAATGTGATGCAGAGGCAAAGCCTAATGGCTGAGATGTGTTTATTTCAGTGCAGAAGGCTTTTTCACTCTTCTTAAAAATGTATTTATTTATTTTATTATTATTTTTCTTTTTCACTCTTTTAAAGCTTTCTTTAATATAGTCCTGCAAAACACCCACAAAGGAAAGCTTTCCTTCCCTTGCATTAAAAGCTATACATTTTTTTTCTTCATATGTCTTTGAATTTTTAAAGATTTGATACATTCTATGGGAAACAAGTTTGTCAGATTCAGGCATTTCTTCACTGGAGAAAAGCCTGTTCATTACCACCCATTAGCAGTCTCCATATTGTGACAATCTATAGGGCTAAAATTTTATTTCACTGTATCCTTGGCTCCAGCATTGCTGTGCTGTAATCCTACACTGTCATTTGCCACCCATTTCTTTCTGTGGCTTACACTAGAGATCCTTTGAAAATCTTTAACGAATAGAAAGGGTTATTAAAAGAAAGGTATTTTCCTTGGTCATTTCTCATTTTTCCTGGCTTAGACTCTGATTTCAGCTATGGAAACCAAAGCTTATTTACTGATATAATAAATGATAATTGTTTTTAACATTTTTGTACTTTTCTATTAGGGTTTCTTTTATGATCTCTTTTTAAAATTGAAATATTTGTTCTTGGGTGTTGCAGCAATAGAAAAATCTTAGAAGCACTGGGAAATTCATTATCTACAAAAATAATTCCTTATGGAAATAAATCTGCTATAAATATGGATAGAATAAAAGAGAATCTTGCCCTTGTATGTCAGAAGGATACTAATATTAAACAGACCACCCACTGTTAGTGATCCCTCAAAGATACAGCCTGTACAATGAAGGGTAAAATTTGATTTAGAATCTCTAAGGCTTGTTTAGTTGATCCTGTGTACTTGTACCAGCTATTTTCTAAAGTGAACCTTTTGATAAATTCCACAGTGTTATTGTTTCCTGAATGTTAAATGTTTCCATTTTAAGCCATTCGTGTCTCTTTGACGCCTTTTTAAAGCCTTTCGAGAATATCTGTACGCCACACTGTGAGGTCACATAGTCAATAACAACTGATATTTGTTCTACAAGGATTTGACATTTACAGTGATTTCTGTTGGATCTTAAGGTCCATGATATGTAATTTATTCTGATTTCAAAAAGGAGTGAGTTGGTGTTGGGTGAAGACTGGGGGCAGGGAGGGGGTGACATTCCATCACTTGTTTCTCAATGAGCCTAGACTGTTGCCCAGATCCTGTATCTCATCTTGGTTTTTCTTTTTTTTTAATTGTGGTAAAAATATATATAACAAAATATTTGACATTTCAACCTTTTTACTTGTATAATTCAGTGACATTAATTACATTCACCATGTTGTGCAGCCATTACTGCTATCTCTTTTCAAATTTTTTCATCACCCTTAGCAGAAACTCGGTGCTTTTTAAGTAAAATCTTCCCCTTTCCCCCACCCCCTAGCTCCTGGTAACCACTAATAAACTTTGGTCTCTATGCATTTGCATATTCTAGATATTTCATACAAGTGGGAATTATACAATATTTGTCCTTTTGTGTCTGACTTATCTCACTCAGTGTAATGTTTTCAAGGTTCGTCCATATCGTAGCATGGATCTGAGCTTCATTTCTCTTTACGGCTAAGTCATATTCCATTGTGTTTATATACCACATTTTGTTTATTCATTCATCTGTTGATGGACATTTGGGTTGTTTCTACCTTGTGACTATTTGAATAGTGCTGCAATGAACATTGACGTACAAGTGTCTGTTTTTATACCTAAGAGTGGAATTGCTGGGTCATATCCACAATGTTTTCCATAGCAGCTGCACTATTTTACAATCTTACCAAACAATGGATCAATATAGTATTAAAGATTTGTTGTTGTCTGCTAATATTCACACCACTTTATCTGTGTGTGTGTGTGCGTGTGCGTGTGTGTGTATCATGTGTGGGTAAAAGAGAGAGAAAATGGTCACTGAGTGAAAGGGATAAAACTTTAGTGATGTGACAATCTGCCTGGGAAACATGTGGCTTTTGATGAGAATATGATTGGAAGAGAGTCGGGAAGTAGCAAACACAATTATATATTAACAAATTTGGCATTTATGAATGCCTGGGAACAGGTGACAGTCAAAGGGTTATTCTGCATGCATTTTGAAGAAATCTAGGGATTATACAAAATAAGAGTAAAAAAAGTGCCACTTCATTATGCTGTTAATCGAAAACAATGGGGACAAATAAAAGTTCTTTTTGACTTACATGAAACATCCTTCATCTTCATGTTAAATTATTTGTTTTAGTGGATTGTTACTTTGCTTATGGTGGTTATGATAAATATTATAAAACTCATGGTATCAGTAATAGCATTTTCTTTGGAACATAAACTTCATGTTACTCCCTGCTTTATCTATAAAGAAATTTCACTGTGGGTGTATAAATAGAAATAGCTGAGCCACTTTATTCAGAAGGTCAAATTTACTTCAAATATTTTCTTCATAAAGTTACACTTTGCTTTTGAGGAATCCTTAGATTTATACACACTAGTCAGGTTATAATGCACAGGATATGCTTCACAGATTTGTTGGCTAAGCCGTTTAACCACCCTGTAAGGGGAGAGGTGAGCCCTTGGAAGACAGCTGTTCATCAGGCCTGGCAGCAAAAGGAAGAGAAATGTCATGAGCCCTCCCTGGCCCTCTCTGGTCCGAAGAATGACTTTCAGGGATCATGCTGGCCTGCCTTGATTCCAGGAAAGCGTGAATATAAAACCTAAGAGAGAAGAGGGATTAAACCTTGACACTACAAAGTGCTGACTCAGTTTGTCTAGCAAAAATCTATTACAACACAAATAATTTCTTCTGCAGCATAGATGTGGCAAATTCCTACTGTGAAATTGTATCCTTAGCACATTGACTTCATCTTAAATTAACTAGATACGTAGGTCAGCCAAAAGCCAGCTGGATGGTTCACAAACACCTGTAGAGCATTTACTACTAGAAGAATATTATAAATGAAAAACAGGAAGAAAACAACTTTTATAGATTTTTAAAAGCAATGGAAGCTTAAGCAAAAGCCCTAGAAAATCCATTTGTTTTTGTTTTCTAATGTTAATTTGATTATTTATTCAGTTTTTAGGTTTAAAGTTCTCTTGGACAACTTGTTTATAAAATAATTGAAAAGAACTTCATTGTTAATGGTTTCTAAACAAGCAGAGAATAGGATTTTGTCTCATTAGTGAGTTGAAAAGGTTTATTATGTATCAGTTAGCCAGATCATATATTCATTGTTGTCACAGACTGTATTTGACTATTTGAATCCTCACACCACCTATTAATGAGTTCTAAAAAGTTTTACACTTTAAAAATTGGTATACTTCTCCTTTTATATCCTGCTAGGCTATAAAATTGTATTTATTCTATTACAATGAAGTATAGAGGCCAATACAAATTCATAGGAGAAAAAAATGAAAGAAAATACCAAAATACTAATATTGAGATTTGAAAATGGTAGGATTATGGGTGATTTTTTTCCTTTTGCATTTTTCAATTTTATATAATTTTTATATCATTCAATAGTAGGCAAATAATACATTAAAATAAACTATATTTCTACTCTGGCTATGATGGAAAGCTTGTATCAGACCAATCCTCTCACGAAGAACAGATATAAAAGTTGAAAAAAAATATACAAATAGCTGTTTGAAGTCATCAGAAAGCAAACAAGACAGCTAGGACTTGAAGGGCCAAGACACAGAGAAGGGAAACTCACTGAGGTGATCCTGAAATCTCCTGCTACTTTCCTGATCTAGGTTTTTGCTGATTTGTAAGCAGGGATGAGAGACTGAGTAGAAAGTGGTAGCCCAGAGACAAAAATTGGAGTTTAGAGCTCACCAAGGAAGAAAGTCCATGGTAAATGCCTAAATCGAGATTTTCAAAGACTAGACTGTAGGATTAAAGGCAATCCAGAAGTAGACTAGCCCTCTCAAAGGCTAAAACCTAGTCTCAAAACATCTCAGCTCCTAATTGGATCTGCTTTTGGTCTAACTGCTTTCTGGAAGAAAATTAAATTCTCTTGGGAGAAAGTTAATATATCCACAGCCTCTATAAATTTTCATACACAGTATATGATAACTAAGAGTTATCTGGGATTCCAGGAGATAGTATCAAATGATTAAAAGCCAAGGGAAAAAACAGATAATAGAAAACGATTCAAAGGTGGTCTAGATACTGGAGCTATTTGATACAAACTCTAAAATGGCAGTGATTAATAAGCTCAAGAACAGAGGTGACAAGATAGACAATTTCAATAAAAAAGAATCAAATGAAAAAACAAAACAAATGTATTGGACTAGAAGTTTCTAAAGTCCCTCTTGTTCTTAAAAAGCGTAACTTGTTATGGATTTTTTTCTCTTGCCTTCTTTTTTGTTTTCTTGGTGGTGGCCTTATGCCTCTACTGTCTCCACTCTGGTGAGCTCAACCATGTCCAAAAGTTCAACATTTCACTTATGATAATTCCAGCTGTGTTGAGGAAAATATTCCAAAACTGGCCCCTTTACCCCCTTGTTCCTCCCAGGTCACTTTCTACTCTATAGGCTGGTATTTAGCAAGGATATGTCAATTCCTTTTTATAGCTTATCAAACTTGCTTCTTCATACTTGGGAAGGTGGTATATTCTTCAATAGAACAGACTCTGGACTGATAGTTTTATTCCCAGATCTGTTTTATTCTCTCTGAATGACCTTAAAACAAAAAAAACCAAACTCATTGCTGCCGAGTTGATTGCGACTCATACCAACCCTATAGGACACAGTAGAACTGCCCTAGAGGGTTTCCAAAGGAGTGGCTGGTCGATTTGAACTGCCAACCTTTTGGTTAGCAGCTGATCTCTTAACCACTGCACCACCAGGACTCCTGAATGATCTTGGACAGACGTAAATAAGCACAGTTTCCCACTGAGCCCAAATGTAGCTTTCGAATCCTCCTCAGCCTTACATTCAAAGCAGCTAATACCAAATGATAGGGGTTGCTATGTAAGTTAAAACTTATTTCCCATGCTTGCAAATTATCTCTGAACGCTCTTCTGGCTCTAGAATTCTACAATTGTATCCAGTAGTCGGTTTTCAGTAGCTGTTCATTATATTTGTAGGTAAGGAGCATGAGGAATGGGTGAGCAGCAGGAAGGGGTGATCTGATTACAGTTATTGATGCATTTGTTTGATCTAAAACTGTGTCTACACATTCACATTTTTCTACTCTCAGTGGTATATTTGATCATGTTAACCTCATTACAGTGTATGTCAGTTGTCAAGTTAGTCAAAGGCCCTGATTTGGACTTTTACAATTTAGTGCCTTTTGTGGTATTGGACACAGCCAAAACCCAACCACCTTATCCCTCAAAGTGGCACCTCATCAGGCTCCACCAGCCACAGTTACTTCTCCGCTGCCTGCAGCCACGCTTTGCTGCTTCCAATTGATTTACACCATATTCTTGGAGCAATTCATTTGAATGTTGTCAGAAGCATGGCTACCTGTGCCTCTGGTGTCAGTAATGATTTCAAAGGCCAGAGAATAGGAGGAGAAAGACTTTGTTCCACCAGATAGACAACAATCTTTTTACTGAACTAATGTCCTTATGCATTTCCATACTCTTTTTCTGCAATTGTTTATAACAAATTTGTAAGGTGGACAGCAAATACAGCCAAACTCATTAAACTGTAGCTAATCACCAGTTTTTAAAATCTCCAGCTTAAATAGTTTCTGAGAGTTTCATGTCAATCATCTGCTATGCACTAATTGGCTAAGGACTCAGGGCTTAAATGAGACTCAAGACTGTATTGGTGTTTCTACTCAACCTAGAGCCTCTATGAATTGGTAAATTGTGGTTAACAAATGGATTGGAGGTCAGAATAGAATCATTGAACTCTATCTCTTCAGTGTTAATTTATCACATTTAAAGAGGCGAGAGCTGTAGTATATACTTCTAGGCTGTTTCAGAAGGTATGTCTTCCTGCAACTGTGAAGTTAGAATTTCCCCCAGGCCCTGCAAAACACTCCTTATTCTGAATAAATAAAAAGTACATCAACCAGGTTGAGCGATCAGCATGCTGTAAGAAATTTGTGTGTGTGTGTAAAAATCGTATGTCTCTTGGATTTTGAAGATTACAGGCATCTAAAAAGAGATATCATAAACCCAGCACTGAGTTTGACTTGTTTCTAGACTATTTTAGCATTCCAAAAGTTTTAAATGCAAAAATTCATCATTATCTGTAAAGGATTTTAGCTATTCCTGGAGTTGTAGATTGGCTGTATTTTGCAGGAATGAGTCAGGAGGCGGGAGGACAGGCTTGCCACAGCTGGGCATGTAATCAGGCTTATTGTCCCCTTCTAGGCAGTAGGAGGAGGCTGTTGCAGGTGTACACTACGCATCTTTACCTGCTTTCACCCCTGTCGGGAGTAGTATCCCTTTACTGCCTCCGAGGGCTCTGATCCTCAACTCCCTGCCCGCTTCCAAACATGACATTCTGTCCAGTTTGGCTTCATGCCTTGATGACTTCATGACCTTGTTCTTGAAGTTTACCTGGGGGAATTCTGGCTTCTAGTGGCTGTGTTTCTGACCAGTCCTGTGGAAAACTCAGAGTTTTGAGAATGTGAACACAGAGAGACATCAAATAACAAATAATAGCCTAAAGGCTACCATGAAAATGAATAAGATTGTTTCCTTATTTGATTTGGAAAGAAACTTCAATAATGGTTTTTTAAAAAAAATTTTTAAATGAAAAATTTTGTATGTATGCACAGTAAACAGAATAGTATAATGAATTCCCATGTACCCATCACCCAGCTTCAACAACTGTCAACATCTACCATTCTTATTTCATCTATACCACTCTCCACTGTCTGCCCCTCACTCAGTAATTTTGACAAACGCATAAGAGGGATATAGATTTTTAAAGAACTTTGTTTCATGAAACATTGACAGTTGCTGTCATCATTGGCGAGAGAAGGTTTGATATGTTTTGTCTTGGCACTGTTATCTAAATCCATATGAAAACTGTTAACGACGTTCTCAGCTGAGATTTAAAATAAATCAGTTAACTTCAGGGTAGCATCTAGTTTCCTATTCATTCATGCAATTAATGTTTAGTGAGAGCCTACTACATTCCAAGTACTTGTCTAGGTACTGGGAAGACAGCAGTAAAAAAAGCAATAAAAATTCTTGCCTTAGTGGAGCTTATATCCAGATATGTGTGTGTGAGTGTATATGTGTGTGTGTGAGAGAGAGAGAGAGAGGAGATAGATATAGGGAGGGGAGACAAACAATGCACAAAATATGGAAGTAAATTATATACCATAGTCGGGGATGCATACAAGTTGTGAGGGGCATAACTAACACTTATACAACATTGCAGGTTGTTTCTGAGAAAAAAACAAATACGAAATTGCTATTATAAATTTGTACAAACATGATTATGATTTTAGAATGAGAAAAAGGTCAAAATTTCTAAAAGCTGACAAATACAATAAACATTACTGAACGCAGAAAAATTGGTTATTATTATTATTAGCTGCCTTACATACCTCGTCAATACATTTTTCTGCTTTTCTTTTTTATTTTGCCTGCATGCTTTTAATTTGCTTCTCATATGAAATACCATTTTTTAATAGCCGGAATAGAAAGATAATCCAGTCTTCTACCGTGGTTGATAGAAATCTGTAGTTTGTCACTGATAGTTTGAGTTCTTTTCTAGCTTGTTATTAGTAATGCCCATCAATAACTTTCTCTGTAATTTCTTGCTTGGATGGAATCTCTTGCCTAGCAGTAGCTCCCGGAAAATGCCTGTCTTTGATCCTGATGGGCATGTTCTTGGAAGGCCACTGTGTTAGTGGCTGAATCACTTGGCCAGATCCTTGCACAGAACCCTCTATTTGTTGCCTGTCTGTTCCAGAGGATCCTGTGGCCATGAAGACTGGGTCCGAGAGGATCTGTCTTGGATTGAATTGTGTCCCCCCAAAATATCTGTCAACTTGTCTAGGCCATAATTCCCAGTATTGTGTGATTGTCTACCATTTTGTCATCTGACATGATTTTCTTATGTGTTGTAAATCCTGTATCTATGATGTTAATGAGGTGGGATTATCAGCAGTTGTGTTAATGGGGCAAAACTCAATCTGCAAGATTAGGTTGCATTTTAAGCCAATCTCTGTTGAGATATAAAAGAGAGAAGTGAGCAGAGAGACATTGGGCCCTCATATCACTAAGAAAGCTGCACTGGGATTAGAGTATGTCCTTTGGACCCGGGGTTCCTGCACAGAGAAGCTCCCAGACCAAGGGAAGATTGATAACAAGGACCTTTTTCCAGAGCTGACAGAGAGAGAAAGCCTTCCCCTGGGAGCTGGCCCCCTGAATTCAGGCTTCTAGCCTACGAGATGGTGGAAGAATAAACTTCTCTCTGTTAAACCAACCGCTTGTGGTATTTCTGTTAGAGAAGTACTAGATAACTAAGACAGGACCCAAAGCGGGAAGGGGAACACATCACATTTAGATTATTCTCTCTGGGGTCAAAGCTAAGTTTCTGTACCAGGGTCAGTTATCCCTGTGGGTTGGGTGGATGTGGAGCTAGTGCTGGAGCAGAAGGTGACCCCATGTGAGGCACGCTACATGCCTCCAGTGGGTGGCTGTGGCTGCTTCTTGCTACTCCCTCTAGGTTCCTTTGAGCCGGATGAGCTGTAGAAGGAGCCCTGTACAAGGGAGTGAGCTTGAAGCTTAAGTGTCATTAACTTCATAGCAAATCTTCCTTTAGATATTTTAGAAAGTGATAGGTATAATGGGGGGATGGGGAGGGAGTGTGTGTATGTGTGTGTGTTTGAAACTGCAATATTAAATAAGGCTATCAGAGAGGATCTTATTGATCTGTCTAAGCAAGTGGTGAGGAAGCAAGCCATATGGAAGCACACAGTGAGAGGGAACAGCAAGTGCAAGGGCCCAAAGGCGGGAGGTGGCTTAGTTCTCTAAGAGCAGCAAGGAGACCATCATAGCAGAGAGGAGTGAACCAGGGGGAGGGATCTGGGAGATGAGAGGTAGGAGGCCGGTGGCAGATTGTTGAAGGATAATGCAGGAAGCTGAGCAAGAGTCAGGAGTGTAGCTGGCCAGCAGAATTAGGCTGTGTCAAAGCTCTGCTCTGGTTGTTTACAAGAACCAAAGATAAGGCTAATTCTGTAGTTTTCACCTAAGTCGAATTTCCTGAAGTAATTTGGAAAGTACCAACATTGTGTTCCCCAAGTCTGATAGAAATGCCAATATCCTGGGTACACTTATTTTTCCACCAAGTTGTTTTATTCACGTCTTTTTTGTCCAACTGGATTGGTTTAATCTCCTCCCTTCTTTGCAATATCTGCCTGGCAGAACTTCCACGAAGCAGCAGATATCCTTAGATAAATCTAATTCCCAATCCTGCTTCTTACTGATATTTGTCTAGTATCTTTGATTCAGCACTGATAACTGAGTTATTTAGCTTATCGATTTTCTCATAGAGCCCTGAGAAAATATCTACTGCTCAGAATAGCTACATAAACTACTCTAGTGCTTGATGTTATATATATAAATGGTGCCATATTTATTGCACCACTATTCTTTTACGGACAAAATTGCCTTCGGAGATTTCAGACAGATTTTAAATGTCAGTAAATCTGCTATATTTTATCATTACCTTTTCCAAAAAAGGGAGATTTGAGAAACAATTGTTTTACTTCTGGCAAAATGCCAATGCAAAATGATTATTGATTTCTTTAGTTGTCCAAGTGTCCGTAAGATATTGCCTTGGGGCTAACACGATTCCTTTCAGGAGTGGCAGAGTGTGTTTATTGCACTAAGTGAGGTCATACAAAGAAAGGCACAGGATATGCTCATCAGGAGTCATAATTTTCAATCTTTCACACCCAAGTTCAAATTTAATTCAAGCTGGTGTAAGTGGGAAGTTATGGCACTTGATTGAATTCAAAAGGGGGAGAAGGATTGGATGTCAGTCTATGAAAGTCAATTGGATGTCAGAGGAACGTGGAGGCAAAGAGAAGTTTATTCTCGGGCAGCTTGCATACAACTTGCTTGACAGGCTTTACATGTTTACTTTAAGGATAATTTTTTATTTATTCAACTAAAAATACTGGTAACTGTCTATCATGTGCTCGTCACCGTGCTGTGCGGCAGAAGACATAAAAGAGCTTCTAAGACCTGGCTCTTGCCCGTGAAATGGTTTTAGAACAATACAAGACATCTTTTTCTTTGATTCACCAAATACTTTTTGAACACCCATGTTGTCAGGCACTATATAAACTGGTATCAGACGTTCCTTTATAGGGAATTTGTGTTGGCTTTTCCTTGTATCAATTGTTACATGCTCAGAGAGGTCCTAACCAAATGACAAGTAAGCACTATAACTTCTGGTGATCTAGTGACTGAATTACAGAATAATGCTTTTTAATAGCATAGATTCTGTCAATTCCTGGAGAGCTGGAAGTGCTCGCTTGTCTATGCCAGGAAACTTGGAAGACAGCTACCTGGCCAACTGACTGGAAGAGATCCATATTTATGCTTATTCCAAAGAAAGGTGATCCAACTGAATGCAGAAATTATCGAACAATATCATTAATATCATACTCAAGTAAAATTTTGCTGAAGATCGTTCAAAAGTGGCTGCGGCAGTACATCAACAGGGAACTGTCAGAAATTCAAGCCGGATTCAGAGGAAGACATAGAACAAGGGATATCATTGCTGATGTCAGATAGATCCTGGCTGAAAGCAAAGAATATTAGAAAGATGTTTACCTGTGTTTTATTGACTATGCAAAGGCATTCAGCTGTGCGGATCATAACAAATTATAGATAACATTACAAAGAATGGGAATTTCAGAACACTTAATTGTGCTCATAAGGAACCTGTACATAGATCAAGAGACAGTCATTCGAACAGAAAAGGAGATACTGCCTGGTATAAAGCCAGGAAAGGTGTGCATCAGGGTTGTATCCTTTTACCATACTTACTCAATCTGTATGCTGAACAAATAATCCCAGAAACTATACTATATAAAGAAGAGTAGGGGTATCAGGATTGGAGGCAGACTCATTAATAACCTGCATTATGCAGATGACATAACTTTGTTTGCTGAAAGTGAAGAGAACATGAAGCATTTACTAATGAAGATCAGCCTACAGGTGGATTACACATCAAGATAAAGAAAACAAAAATCCTGGACCAATAAGCAACATCATGATAAATGGAGAAAAGATTGAAGTTGTCAAGGATTTCATTTTACTTGGATCCACAATCAACACCCATGGGAGCAGCAGTCAAGAAATGAAAAGACACATTGCATTTGGCAAATCTGCTGCAAAAGCTAAGGTGTGCCTGACCCAAGCCATGGTGTTTTCAATTGCCTCATATGCATGTGAAAGCTAGGCAATGAATAAGGAAGATCAAAGAAGAATTGATGTCTCAGAGTTATGGTGTCGGTGAAGAATGTTGAATATACCATGGACTGTCAAAACAAGAACAAATCTGTCTTGGAAGAAGTACAGCCAGAATGCTCCTTAGAAGTGAGAATGGCAAGACTTAGTCTCACATACTCTGGACATGTTATCAGGAGGGACCAGTCCCTGGAGAATGACATCATGCCTGGTAAAGTGGAGGGTCAGTGAAGGAGAGGAAGACCGTCAATGAGATGGATTGACACAGTGGCTGCAACATTGGTCTGAAGCATAACAATGATTATGAGGATGGTGCAGGACCAGGCAGTGTTTCATTCTGTTGTACATAGGGTTGTTATTGGTGGGAACTGACTCAACGGCACCTGACAACAACAATAACATAGATAAGGGCTTTCTGGGTATGCACACAGGAACAAACAAAAAAACAAGAAGTCAACCTGTTATCTATGTCTTGGTTTTAAAATCAGCATTTTTGAGCAGACAAAATGACCTCAAATGAAAGGAAACTAATTATGGTCTGTTATGGTCTGATAAACAAGTTCCAACTCGTGGTGATTGTATTTGTGTCAGAGTAGAACTATGCTCCATAGGGTTTTCTTTTTTGTTTATTGTTGTAGTTTAAATGAAGTCTATATTTCAAGTTAGTCTCCCATACAAAAATTTATACATACATTGTTATGTGATGCTAATTGCTCTCCCCTTACTGTTACAGCACTCTCCTCCTTTCCACCCGATTCCCCATGTCCATTCAACCAGCTCCTAACCCTCTCTGCCTTCCCATCTCACCTCTGGACAGAAGCTGCCCATTTAGTCTCTTCTATCTACTTGAGCTAAGAGGCACACTCCTCACGAGTATCACTTTATGTCCCCCAGTCCAGTCCGAAGAGTTGGCCTTGGAAATTGTTTTAGTTCTGGGACGATAGAGAATCCGGGGGTCATGCTTTCCGGGGTTCCTCCAGTCTCACTGAGACCATTAAGTCTTATCTTCTTACCAGAATTTGAGTTCTGCACCCCACCTTTCTCCTGCTCCAGCTGGGACTCTCTGCTGGGTTCCCTGAAGGGGCAGTCGTTGGTGGTAGCTGGGCACCATCCAGTTCTTCTGGTCTCAGGCTGTGGCCCTTTCTGTGTCTTGGGCTAATACTTTCCTTGTGTCTTTGGTGGTCTTCATTCTCCT
>NW_004443972.1:6166474-6246961 GCF_000243295.1 Trichechus manatus latirostris | reverse complement strand
TAAGTGTTTGATTTTTAGGAGCTCCCAGTTATCTAGTTTTTTCTTCTGGTGTTTGTGTATTGTTACTTATGGTTCATATTGTGTTTATGCTATGTATTATGGCTCCTAGCGTTGTCGCTATTTTTTCTTCCATGATCTGTATCGTTTTCGCTTTTATAGTTAAGTCTTTGATCCATTTTGAGTTAGTTTTTGTGCATGGTGTGAGGTATGAGCCTTCTTTCAGTTTTTTTCAGATGGATATCCAGTTATGCCTGCATCATTTGTTAAAGAGACTGTCTTTTCCCCAATTAACGGACTTTGGGCCTTTGTCAAATATCAGCTGCTCATGGGTGGATGAATTTATGTCTGGATTCTCAATTCTGTTCCATTGGTCTATGTATCTGTTGTTGTACCATTACCAGGCTGTTTTGACTACCATGGCAGTATAATTGGTTCTAAAATCAGGTAGTGTGAGGCCTCCCACTTTGTTCTTCTTCTTAAGTAATGTTTTACTTATTCGGGGCCTCTTCCCTTTCCATATGAAGTTGGTGATTTGTTTCTCCATCTCATTAAAGCTCCATAGGGTTTTCGATAGCTGATTTTTCATAAGCAGATTGCTGGGCCTTTATTCTGAGATCCTCTGGAGGGACTCAAACCTCCAACATTTTGGTTAGCAGCAAATGCTTTAACATTTGCACTACCCAGGGACTCCATGGTCTGATAGAGGCTATATTTTTACAACGTAACGTGTACCAGAGGACTTTGTAAATGGTATGGAGAGAGGAAGAAGGGTAGAGTAAATAAAAAGGTCAATGACTTTTATTTTCCTAAGTTAAGCTTTTCTTTAATATATATATATATATATATATTTACAAAACGAGTTCCCCCACTCCTTGGTATTTTCAGCCTTTAAAAATGGTCGCTCACTTTGATGTTCAGATTGTGGCTAAACTGATTTTTAACTAGGAAGAGATAAAATTTTGTTTTTCTTTCATCTATTCATATCCACACACCCTTTCTTAATCATTATTCAGAGACACTGCTCTTGTAATTCTTGGCTTTTGGCTGACCCACCAGACTTAAACTAGTAAATAGTAAAGTACTGTGAAGGTGAGCTGCCTACTACCAGTAGAGGTTTTTGGGATGAATTCCTAGCATGCATCATTGATGTAATAGAGAGAGACATACACAGCTGAAGTTTTTAGTATTCATGAGTGGAGGCAAAAAGAATATGCATGTCACTGTGGATTTGCTGACAAACTGAGAAACATGCACAGCCTTCTTGTTTAATCCACTCTGCCCACTGAGCTTTGAATTCTAGCCTGCACTGAATAATGAAGATCCTTTTATAGAGAGCTATGGCAGGCCCCTTATTAGAAGTAGGAAAACCCAATGGCTAGATCAACACTGCAGTACAATATTTAGCTGGTGGAAAAGAGAAAATAATCACTTTGTCTCTCTACTTCCTTCTTTGGGCTCTATCCTTATTTAACTTTTTGTAGAGGGTTTTCTGGTTTATTTGTTTAAAAAGAAGACTTACCAGATTTGTCTTCATTGCAAAAATAATATATGTATTTTATAGACAAACAAATACATAAATGTAGAAAGCAGGAGGCAATTCGTCCTTTGTTCCACCACTGAAAGAAAACCACAGAGTACATGGTTCACTTTTTGCCTATGCACAGTTCTAGCTTGCTAGTTTGATCATACTGCATTTTCACTCAACATGAACTTTTGTTCAATTTTTTTTTTTTGTTGAAAGTGGTTCATTTTAAATGGCTGTATTCCATTGGGAAGAGTAATTTATTTAATGACTCTCTTCTTATTGTGTTGTGTTTTCATTTGTTTACTGTAAACAATCCCTGAAGAACATCATTGTGTATGATGTTTCCCTTGTTTAGGAGTATTTTCTTGAGATAGATTTTTCTTTTTTTAGAACTGGAACTTCTAGATCAAAGTTTTTCAACATTTCTAAGGTTTTTGATGTCAGTCATTTCCCAAAAATACTGTATCGATTTGCACTGTCATCCGCAATGCGCAAGAACACTCATTTGAAGTTTGACATTGACGTAGACGTCAATCTGCCCATCACTTTGGCCAAACAGCCCTCAGAGGACAAAATGGAAGAATGACTGTATTTCTGCCCAAGCTGTTTTGAATTTTTCTTTCCGGATTCCCACTCTCCCTCCCACAGCGTTTTCTGGTTTGCAGTTTACCCTTGGTGACCTTGGACTTAT
Organism: Trichechus manatus latirostris; assembly: GCF_000243295.1. Classification (NCBI taxonomy): domain Eukaryota; kingdom Metazoa; phylum Chordata; class Mammalia; order Sirenia; family Trichechidae; genus Trichechus; species Trichechus manatus. Next base: position 6,244,745 of record NW_004443972.1, on the reverse strand, counting down.
TTCCCAGACCCATCCAATTGGCTCTGCCGCAGGCCCTCCATATCACTTAGCCTTTATGGTCAGCTTGAATTGGTCTCTTGATAATGAGATTTCTCCACTGTTCTTCCTCCAAATTGTTTATTTTAACAATTACAAAGTGGATCAGTGGCAAATAGTGTAAAAATTGAAACAGTAGAAGAACTCAATCCAGGTTGTGATCAGAGGAGTACGCGAATATTTGGTGATTGTAGGGAGTCTGACTTTTATCTCAAACTTACATTTACATGTTGAGAACTTCCACCTGCTTGGAAGTGGAACGTGAATACATTCTGTAGGCAAGTAGAAAACACTTGGCTCACTAAAGAATTGTCAGTGGCAATGATCTGAATGTCTAAATCTCCATAACTTGTGAAGAGGAAGTAAACAAGCATTACATTTGTAAAATATTTTGATTGTGCCAAAGGCAACTTTGATCAGATTTTTTTCATTGGTCTCCAAAGCGTGAAAGAAGCTCCCAAAGCTTTTTCCAATTGTGAATAATGCCTTTTAATAAATTGGATTTGTGCAGCACCCAGAACAACTCTATCTGTGTTCTCATGAGTCTTAGTTGTTCGTTGGTACACACCAGGGTGCATTGAGAAACATCCAAAGAAAAAATGTCTATGTGTTTGTGTGAAACCAAAAGCAGAATCTTATATCTTGATTTTTACTTTATTCAGTGAGATTCTTTGGGGGAAGGGGTGGTAGAAGAGTGAGATATGACAAAAGATATAAGGAGGAGAAATATATTTTATCAGAATAATAGGGTATTGTAATACATATATTGAAAGGGGTTTTTTGCTGTTTTCAATCAAGACATACAGAGTATTGCCATAAACTTCTTACAAGATTTCTAATAAGATTTTCCACTTAAGATGGTTAAAGTCAGTTTAAATGAAAGCTTGTGCTTTTATAGATTTGTATAAAGAAAAATATGAACTCCCAAGTATTAACACTACTGAAATTAAATGGAAAAGCTATTCATATTTATGAAAACATTTCAGTTCAGATAAGAAACAGACATTAAAGGGCTATATGAAAGCTTCTGGTGTGAAATTTAAGGGATCATAACAATAAAAAAACAATATATTTCCAATCTATACCAATTCTCTGTCCATATAACTTGGCATTAGTTTTGTTTTATTTTAACCTATGTCAACTGTGGATAACTTTCAATAATTTCTTCTAGTTTTAAAATTTGTTGTTGCTACTGAGTTCACCAGATAAAACACAAAAGTTCTTTGCAGTCTGGTGTATCTGGAGAATGTGTGGCTTCAAAGTGAGAACATGTGGACGTTTTCTAATTTCAATCAGCTGTTTTATTCACTGAAGCATCTCAATGTTAGACAATTGCAGGTTTCCTTATTATAGGCAGAGACTTTGTAATTACGGTTTTCTAAGAAGCAAATAATGCGTCTTCTATTTGGGATATTACACAGCAACACTTGCTTCTGTTCATTCAAACGAAAGTCTGAAAACTACAAATTCAGCAGCCATTTCTACCACTGATCAGAATATTGGAAACAAGAGTTAGTAACCACAGCAAAACATTCCATTAGCAGAACTAGATTGTTTTCCCAAATGTTTTTACATTTATGTTGTGTAGTTAAATGAACATACACGGGAGTAATAAGTTGTTTGCAAACCGTATTGCAAATACAGGTGCTATTTCAATGTTAAACAAGATAATTGAGATGGTTAAATGAGTATGAGATATAACATATATTTGAAATAAAAGTGTTGTACAATCCTCCTAAGTCTAAAGGCATGCTTCATTTAAAATACAGTCAACTTAATTTTCTCCATAGATGGAGAGGAAGAGTGGCATTAATAATTTTTATATGCACATGATCTAAAAATATTTTTACTTGATTTTGGAATGTATTATGTGGTTTTTCATTTTGGTTGCAAATATATCCTTGTAATTGTGTCCTTTTAAAGTTAATATTAAATTTTAATTTAATTCAGAGAGCTTTCACCAACGGATGGGAGGAGGTTTTAATTTTTTCTAAATAGACTTTGTTCCAGTAGGTCACCTTTTCAAAAAACATCAGTTATGTTTCTTCTAGAGTGGCCTTTATTTTTACCAAATGAAAGAAAAGAGCCTCTATATCAGACAAACTTGTGTTTGAATTGTAGCTTCACCAAGTAACTGGTTACTGCAGAGTCACTTCCAACTCCTGGCGACCCCATGTGCGTCAGAGTAGAACTGTGCTCCATAGGGTTTTCAATGACTGTGCAGAAGTAGATCTCCAGGCCTTTCTTCCTAAGCACCTCAGGGTGTTCTTAAAATTCCAATCTTTCGGTTAGCAGCCAAGTATGTTAACTGTTTGCACAGTCCCAGGGACAATGCCTTACTAATTACTAGCTGTATAATTCTGGGCAAGTTTTAAAATACTTTTTTAAGCCTCAGTTTCTTAATCCGAAAATGGCAATCATAATGCTGGCATTTCTGGGTTATTATGAGAATTGAATAGAATAAAGGGCTTAGCACAAGTGGGTGTAGAAAAAGTGCTCAGAAACTGTAAATTATGATTAGGAGACACTTGCCAAATGTCAGTTTATTTTCCTTCCCACTTTCTCCCTTTTTAACTTTGCTTTCTAAATTCTATGATTCTCTAAACCCCCTCCCACAAAAAACAAACAAACAAACAAAAAAACCCAAACCTATTACCATTGAGTTGATTCTGACTCATAGTGACCCTATAGGGGAGAGTAGAACTACCCAATAAGGTTTTCAAAGAGCGGCTGGTGGATTCAAACTGCCGACTGTTTGTACTGCATCTGAGCTCTTAACCACTACACCACCAGGGCTCTAATTCCCAGTAAAAATTCAGCCTCCTTTATGGATGTTTCCCTGATTAATTGCTTTTATCTTCTTTTCTTAATTTAAATATTTTCAAATCAAATGATATATACAATAACAAATAGTATGTTGTGATTCTTGTTAGGTGACACTGAGTTGATTTTGACTCATGGTGACCTCTTGTGACATAATAGAAGTGCCCAAAGGGTTTTCTAGGGTGTAATCTTTTTTTTTCCTGGAATTTATTTATTTTGTTGTTGTTGTTGAGCACATACACAGCAAAACATACACCAATTCACCAGTTTATACATGTACAATTTAGTAACACTGATTACATTCTTCTAGTTGTGCAACCATTCTCACCCTCCTTTTCTGAGTTGTTCTTCCTTCATTAATGTAAACTCACTGCCCCCTAAGGTTCCTATCTAATCTTTTGAGTTACTGTTGTCAATTTGATCCCATATAGGTAGTTCTTAAAAGAGCATAATGCTCAAGGCAAACATTTTTTTACTTGTTAAGCTGAACTATTTAGTTTTAAGAAGACTTCAGAGAATAGTTTTGGTTTAAGGTTTAAAGATTATCTGAGGACAATAGTTTCAGGGGTTCATCTACCCTCTATGGCTCCAGAAAGTCTAGAGTCCATGAGATTTTGAAATTCTGTTCTGCATTTTCTCCTTTTTGATCAGGAGTCTTCTACGGAATCTTTCATAAAAATGTTCAGTAATGGTATCAGGGCACCATCCAGTTCTTCTGGTCTCATGGCAAAGGAAGTATTTATTCATGGAAACAATTAGCCACACATTCCATATCCTCCTCTTATTCCTGATTCTCCTTCTTCTTCTGTTGCTCCAGGTGAATAGACACCAATTGTTGTGCCTTGGACAGCTGCTTGCAAGCTTTTAAGACCTCAGGCACTAAGCAACAAAGAGGTAGAACAGAAGCACTAAACACTTTATTAGGCCAATTAACTGAGATGTCCCATGAAAACATGATCTTAAACCTCCAAACCAAGGAACAAAATCCCATGAGGTTTTAGGTTGTCCATAAACAGGCTCAGCAGCTACACTTTTTTTTGTAATTGTTATAAATATATCTATTACACAACTTTTGCCAATTCAACTTTTACAGGTGTCCAACTTAGTGGCAGCAATTACAAGAGCCAGCTGTGCAACACTATCCTTAATCAATGCAATTTTTCTATCACAGTTAACCACCTTTGCTTCCTCCCTCCCGATCATGGTAATCACTAACAAACTCTGGTCTCTACACATTTGCCTTTTGTGTCTTTTTATATAATTGAGCTCATACAATATTTGTCCTTTTGCGATTGGCGTATTTCACCCAGAATAAAGCCTTCAAGCTTTATCTATACTGCAGCATACATCAAGACATCATTTCTGAGTAGTATTCCATTGTATGTATGTACCACATTTTGTTTATCCACTCATCTGTTGATGGGCATTTAGGTTGTTTCCACCTTTTGGCCATTGTGAATAGTGCTGCAATGAACTCTGGTGTAGAAGTCTCTGTTTGAGTCTCTGCCTTCAAGTCTTTTTGGTATATAAGCAGAAGTGGAATTGTTAGGGTTGAGTCAAATAGTAATTCTATTATTAGTTTTTTGAGGAATCGCTGCATTCTTTTCCACAATGGCTATACCATTTTGCATTCCCACCAGCAATGGATAAGGGTTCCAGTTTCCCCACATCTTCGCCAGCATTTGTTATTTTCTGTTTTTTTTTTTTTTTTAATAATCTTAGCCTTCTTAATGGAAGTGAAATGGTATCTCACTGTGGTTTTGACTTGCATCTCTCTGATGGCTAATGTTGCTGAGCATCTTTTCATATGTTTGGTGGGCATTTGAATGACCTTTTTGGTCAAATGTCTATTCAAGTCCTTTGCCCAATTGAAGATTGTGTTATTTGTCTTTTTGTTGTTAAGATGTTAAAATTTTATATATGTTTTGGTTGTAAGACTGCTGTTGGACATGTGGTTTCCAAAGATATGCTCCCAGTCAGTAGTTTGTCTTTTCACTTTTTTGATACAGTGTTTTGATGAACAAGTTTTTAATTTTTATGAGGTCCCATTTATTTATTTTATATTTGACTGTCTGTGCTCTTGTTATTATATTAGATAATCCATTATTGACAACTAGGTCTGACAGTGTTGATCCTTCTTGTTCTTCTAAGAATTTTTTAGTTTTAGCTTGTACATTTATGTCCTTAATCCATTTTGAATTTGTTTTTGTGTATGGTGTGAGGCATGGATCCTGTTTCATTTTTCTGCATGAGGAAATCCAGTTTTCCCAGCACCATTTATTGAAAAGACTTTTCATTCCCCATCGAATGGACTTAGTACCCTTGTCAAAAATCAGTTCACCATACCTCTGTAGGCTGTAATCTTTATGGGAGCAGATTGCCAGTACTTGTTCCTGTGGCACTTCTAGGTGGGTTCAAACCACCAGCCTTTTGTTTAGCAGCCGAGTGCTTAACCATTGCACCACCAGTGCTCCTCACAAATAGTATGGGAGAGCTTATAACAAAAACAAAAGTAATCTGCGTACCCGGGCTTCTCCCAGCTTGCAGTCCCACCCCTCCGGGGTGTGGTACTTAATGCTCAAAATCCAAGGTGGTGACATTGATTTGTAGTCAGTATGACAAAGGATGGTATAAAGACCAGAGCAAAGGACACCAGCCTACTTTCTCTTAAGGAGTGTCTTGGAAGCTGCCATACTTTATCTCAACTTATATCCCCTTGGCCAGAAGTTAGTCACATGGCCACACTAACCACAAGGAGACTGGGAATTATCTTTATTATGGGAGACTATATACTCTGATAAAAACTCAGTTTTCATAAAAGGAGGAGGTATGTATATTAGAGAGAAGACTGGCAATCTTTGAAAAAGTTGAGCATCTCAGAATCCTTTCTTTCTCAGGTATCTCTTTTCTCAATGTCATTTGATAATTTTTCTAGCCCTCTCTCCTGTAGGGACTCAACTCTATGTACCCAAAACAATCAAACAAATAAAAAACCCAAACCTATCGCCTTCTGGTCAATTCCTACCCTTAGTGACCCTATAGGACAAAGTAGAACTGCCCCACAGGGTTTCCAAGGCTGTAAATCTTTATGGAAGTAGATTACCGTAACTCTCTCCCACAGAGCGGCTGGTGGTTTGAACCACTGACCTTTCAGTTAGCAGCCAAGCTCTTAACCACTGTGCCACCAGGACTCCTTCAGTTCTATTTAGGAGGAGATTTTCAAATCCTTCTATATTGTTCATGTCAAAACAGATAAGCTGAGGAACAGGAATTGACAGATTCCTTTGAGTGTATAAGAACATTCACAAAAATCACTGACCAATGTGAAATGCATCTAAGAACGGATAAAAAGAAATCATGTGGAGACACAGTGACCATAAACTCAAGCAGATTCCTGTTTGTGACAAAGATGTCTGTTAACCATAAACTAGCTCAAGGTTTATCTTGTGCAAATAATTTAACTTTAGGCAATTTCCCTTGTTTCTGGAGAGATAACCCTTGGAATCCCCTACCTTTATTATTTTAAACCCTCTGAACAATACCCAAGGATTTGTGCAAATGACTGGGGGGCCTCAAGGACCACCTAGTAATCTAGTGTCAGCTGATCTCAGAAAGGGAGTCATGATTTCAATCAATCATGTTGTGACTAACCAATGGCAATTTTCTACTGTTTCCCCCTCTTCTCCTTAAAAGCCTCATTGTAAGTAGCCTGCATCAAGCCATTTGTTTTTTAAGAAACAGAATGATCTCTGTCTCAGTCATCTAGTGCTGCTATAACAGAGAAACCACAAATGGATGGCTTTAACAAAGAGAAGTTTATTCTCTCACAGTCCAGTAGGCTACAAACCCAAATTCAGAGCATCAGCTCCAGGGAAAGGCCTTCTCTCTCTGTTGACTCCAGAGGAAGTTCCTTGTTATCAGTCTTCCCTTGGTCTGGGAGCATCTCAGTGCAGGAACCTCAGGTTCAAAGGACGTGCTTTGCTCCCGGCACTGCTTTCTTGGTGGTAGGAGATTCCCATGTGTCTCTCCTCGCTTCTCTCTTTTATATCTCAAAACAGATTGGCTTAAGACACTATTCAATCTTGTAGACCTCATCAATATAACTGCCGCTAATCCATTTTATTACACCATAGTGATAGAGTTTACAACATAAGGAAAACACATCAGATTACAAAATGGTACAGAATCATGCAATACTGGGAATCATGACCCAGCCAAACTGATACACACATTTTTTTGGGAGACATACTTCAATCCATGAAAATCTCTCTGTATGTAAACAGAATAACTGCTTGAATAAATCCTATATGATTTAATTTCTTCATGTTTTGATTTTTTTTTTTTTGGTAGCATTCATTTCCATAGGTGTTTCAGGTTCGTCAGAGTGAACCTTCTATAAGGAAACAACACTTCATTTTGCTTAAGCTGCGTTTCATGGAAAAACTTTGATGTATCATTGTGGTAGATTGTATTGTTTACCAATATCTGCTTCCTTCCCCCCAGGGAAGAATTATACTTCTTGGCCTCATTCTTTGACCATGTGACTTGCTGCTTCCAATAAAATCTAAAATTGATGTGTCTCATTTTGGCAGAAGCTTTAGAAGCTAGTTTGTGCTCAACTACTTGCTTTTTCGTCTGCCATGAGACTAGCATTATTCCAGAGAGTGGCTGCTTCTTCAGTTTGGCTGCCAGGGAAGAAGACATGGAGTAGAGACTCCCCCAAACCACAATGGATACATAGTATCTGTAGGGAATAAACCTTTGTGGTTGTGAGCGACTCAGGTCTTGGGAGCATTTATCATCACAACATAATCCATCTATCCTTACTGATACAATTATTATGCCAAAATAGTTTCTGTTTTGTTTTCTTTTTTACCTAAGAACCACACCTACCCTCCCACCCCCCAACTCAGCAAGGAGTGAGAAAGCAAAGGAATGAAAGAAAAATAAAACCCAATTCTGCCACGTCAAGACTGTAATGTCACTAGCTGCTTATTTTCCTTTCAAATTTCCAAAATATACTTGACATTTTATCTTAGCATTTATAATCGTATATAAGCAAAATGTTAAGTGAGGTGATTATGGCAGGAGCAAATGCCCCTCCCGACAAATCTATTTATATCTAATTTACTGTTGTAAATATCTGTCTAGATGCAATGACCAGAATGTCTTTAGTAAGAAAAACAATACATTCCTTAATTGTGTTTTTATTTATATATTTAACTCCCAAACTACTGGTTTGGTTGAATGAGAGACCTTATCTTTAATATACTGTTAGCACATATGGCCCTATGGTCATCAGTAAGTGAAACCAGTTGCTGTGGAGTTGATTCCGACTCATGGCGACCCCGTGTGTTTCAGAGTAGAACTGTGCTCTATAAGGTTTTCAGTGGCTGTGATCTTTGAGATATAGATCTCCAGGCCTTCCTTCTGAGGCGCCTCTGGGTGTATTCAAACTGCCAACCTTTTGGTCAATAGCCAAGCGTTTGCGCCACTCAGGGACTCCTAGGAAGTGAAAGTGTCCTTTTATTTCACAAATGAATCTGAACTTTATAGCTTATACATTTCATACCCGGAAGATCTGTTCACCAGTACTTCTGCATCCAGCTTCAGAGTTCTGGCCTTATGATCTTGGCCATCACTGCCACTGCTCTCTGCCCCTGAAGGCTTGTTAGCATTTTAAGCAGTGAACTCTGGGCATGGAATTATGATGGGGCTTCACATTATATAGCCCTTTTCAAACCTTACTTACAAATATTTCGCACACATTCACACCACTGATAAGTTGTCAACCTCTTTCTCTCGACTGTCATCTCCTCCTATGAGTTAATAACAAAATTTTCGGTGAAAAGCAGAGCAATTTCTCACTAAAGAAGATTTTAAAACCTTATGTAAACAAACTAATTTTATTGGTTTTGAGAGTAGATTTATTCCGGGTCATTCACTTACATGGAACTAGCAGGGTAATGGTTTGATGAACTACACCTTGTCTGTTTACCACCCCGTCTTCAATATCCAGAATAACACTTGGAACATAGTAGGGTGTTAAAAATTTTATAGAGGCAAGAGTTAAAACGACTTCCCTGGACCAAGAGCCGAACAAAAATTAGTCATAAGGCCATTTACAAGCACAGAATGGAAACTTAAACACACTTTACTTATAAGCATGAATTAGCATGAGTTGGAAACCCTGGTGGCATAGTGGTTAAGAGCTGCAGCTGCTAACCAAAAGGTCGGCAGTTTGAATCCACCAGCCGTTCCTCGGAAACCCTATGGGGCAGTTCTACTCTGTCCTATAGGGTTGCTATGAGTCGAATTGACTTGATGGCAATGGGCTTTTTTCTTTTTTTTAGCATGAGTTAGTAGTACTTATCAGCATGAGTTAGCAACACTTATCCAATCAAGATAAACCAGCTTAGCGATCAGTGACCAACTTTCCCAAAGCCAAAGAGTAATTAAATGTGATTAACCAAAGCAAAGGACAAGATACTTAACTTTTCTAAGCTTTAAAAGGGCATTGTAACTATGTAAGCTTGAGCCCCCTCACTATTTTTATTTTGAGATATTCCCTGTTTTGGAACAGTTTCTCATTCAATACACCCTGTTAACTCTAATTGACTTGTGGATCAATTTTTTTTTTTGCCCGACAACGGGCTCAATAAATATTTGCTGAGTGAAAAAACAAACAGTAGATCCTAGGGCTCTGAGATAAGACTTCCAGGTATAATCACTCAGCCTTTCGATAGTCTTCCTAGGTGAGAGGAGCCCTAGTGGTGCAGTGGTTAAGCTTTTGCCTGCCAACCAAAAAGGTCAGCAGCAATATGAATCCACCAGCTGCTCCTTGGAAACTCTGTGGGCCAGTTCTACTCTGTTCTATAGGGTTGCTAGGAGTCAGAATTGACTCGATAGTAATGGGTCTTAGCAGAGATGTGTACACTTTCTTTTTCCATCTACGAGGACCGTTAACATTATAAGCTGCATCTGTGAAATAAAGAGGCTTACTTCTTAAATAATCACATCAGTACCTCCAAACGGGATCTGACCTTCAGATTCCTCGTCCTTGGTAGTTCAGTGGAGCTGCTATTGCTCAAAGCACTTTATAAACCCGCTTCTCCCCCAGCAAGTAATTGCTCTGTAGGGCTGGTGTGTTTGTGTTAGAAGTGTTACCAGGTATTGGCAGCTGTGACTGGAAGAGATAGAGTCTGGAACCTGCAGTGCTCCTTCTGTTCCTTCAACTCCTACCCTAAGGCAGAAATAGTTGGTAGACACAGTCATTGTTAATGAGTCTAATTTCTCCCAGCGTCTAGTTGACTTTCTAATGGTTAAAAACAAAACAAAACAAAACAAAAAAAACAAGCAAATGTATTGGGTCTCTCAAGTTTTCACTGTTACAGCTCTTTCTGAGGTGAGTTCCTGTATTTTTGTCTTGAGGTGACAGAGACACTGGAGAAGCAATGTTTTTCCTTAAAATAATCAAGTCTGCTAAACATATTGCTGGAATAATAAAGTGAATTACTATTGCAGGACACAAATGATGCCCCAGAGTGTTGAAGGAGTTAATGCCTGGTTATTTTCTTGATGATCCTGAGGGCACTCATAATTAAGGAGGCAGCAAATTAGGCACTGGGGAGAAATCAGTTCATTTTAACAGAAACTTCTGTAGTAGTGAAAAAAAAAAAAAAAAAAGATTAAGAATATTTGTTTCAGCCTTCAATGGATACGTGAGTTAGAAAGCTGTGGTACAGAGGTAAAGAGCATGTGCTCTGGAGTCAGATTGCCTGGAATCAAATCCCAATTTGCTGGTAATGTGGCCTTGAGCAAATAGCATTTTGTTTATATCTCAGTTTCCTTACCTGAAAATGGGGATAGTGGTAGTGTCTACTTCATAGGGATTTTATGTGGATTAAATAAAACAATATAAATCAAATACTGAGTACAGTGCCTGATCTACAGTAAGTTCTCAATAAATATTAGCTTTTCTCATGATTAGAATGCTGAAATCGGGGGATATCTACCTGAATAAGTTGGCTGAATATCTCATCTGCATTCTTAGGTGGTGCTAGCAATATTTTTTGAAAAGTCTCAGCACGACCTGAGGAGTTCATCCCACGCTAGAGAAAATTGGAGAAGGGAGGAAGTACATGAGGGCTTTCGTAGATGGGCTGATTACCTGACTTGCTCAGGAATCTTCATAATACACAGATTTCTGAGGCCCACACTGATTCCAAGGCATATAATAGGGCTATAGAATATGTATGGGGCATTGGTGGTTTAGTGGTAAAATTCTTACTTTCTATGCTGGAGACCCAGGTTCTATTACCAACCAATGCTCAGCCACCACCTCATGCTCAGCCACCACCCGTCTGTCAGTGGAGACTTGTGTGTTGCTATGATGCTGAACAGATTTCAGTGCAGCTTCTAGACTAAGATAGATTAGGAAGAAAGGCCTGGTGATCTACTTCTGAAAATCAGCCTGTGAGAACTCTATGGATCACAGTGGTCTAATCTGCAACTGATCATGGGGATGGCACAAGACTAGGTAGCATTTTGTTCCATTGTGCATGGGGTCACCATGAGTCGAGGGCTGACAACAACGGCAATAGAATGTGTTTTTAAAAAGCCCATAGGTCTATTTTGATGATGTATCAGGTTTATGAACCACCGGACTATATGATATACATATATATATATATATATTTGACCATATAATTTATCATTCAGACTGGAACACTTTTGAGAGCAAAAGCAGGTACTATTAATAATTAAGCCAGGAGAACTGGTGAAAAACAGGATTGTCTTGGGCAAATTGGTATCTGTAGTCTCTCTATGCATAAGGTCCTTTTTGGCTGCAAAGTTCTAGACAGTAGTGATAAATCCAACACAAATGCCTTCGAGGATGCTGTATGTGTGCTTTGGCATTTATTTTGATTTTCTAGAAAGAAGGGTGTTTGTGTCACATTAATATTGATGCATAATATTGAAAAGGAAAAATGAAAAAGAATCCAACAAGGCAAACTTTATTAGAATTTCAATCAAGGAAATTCAAATTTCATATTTATGTTGAAAGCAATAAAGCCCATAATACTCATCAGCAATTAATTTGATATTAAAAAGAGGAACTATCTGTGCTTGTTTGGGTTTTTTCAAGGATGTAGTATTGGAGAAATATTTTTTAGTTTGACTTGAGCAAAGTTAGGAAGAAAGCAAAGCATGTGGCGAGGAGAACATTAGTGTTCTGTGTACGTCCCATGACAGTTCAGAGAGCAGTGTTAAAGTCTGTGCCTCTAATTAATTCTTGGGTGTTAGCAAAGGAACAAATGAACTAACCCTTGTTGAACACTTAGTGTCCCAAGAGCTGAGCTAATTGTTTTTTATACTCCAATCCAAATGCAGTAGCTGTTATGATTCATTTTCTAGATAAGGAAACAAAGACTTGGAGAAGTTAAATAACCTGTCTAAAGTTACACAAATCCTAAGTGGCAGAGACTAGGTTTCAAGCCTGGGTGTGTCAGTGCTCTTTTCTCTATAGCAGGCTGCCTCTCTCGTTGCAGAAGGATGTCCCATTTTATTGTAGTAGAGATCTCAGCTAAGCCGAGATCATAATTCAAAATTTAGATGCCATTAGAGATGTGTCTTGGAAGAAAGATCTAGCAACCTGCTTCCATAAAGTCATAGCCATGAAAACAGTTCTACTCTGACACACATGGGGTCTCCATGAGTTGGGATCAACACTATGGTAACTGATTTAGTGAAATTGTTGGTGAAAGCCTAAAGACAAATATTTTCAAGAGTTTTTGTGTTGGGGTCCAGGAACTGTTGTGAAGGAGACTTATGTGAATGAGCTATTGACAGGAACAAAGGATGATGTTGAAGGCATTATGGCATCTATTTCCCCACCTGTTATGGGCTCTATAGAGAGATTCGCTAAAGGCAGAAATGAATGAGCTGTTTTTAACAAGGAAGTTTTTTTTTTTTTTTTGGTCATATGAACAAACGTGACTAGGTAGGAGGCTAGAGAAGAAAATGGGAACTAGTTTGTGGAAGGCTTTGGAGTCAAGCAAAAGGTTTTACTCTATCCTCAGGGCAATAGGAATCAACTAAAAGAATTGCATCGGGGGAATAAAACAGTCATCTCCATGCTTTTGAAAGATCACTGTCTCTTCAGTGTGGGTAATGGCAGAGATTGGTAGGAATGACAAAAGGGATGCTGTTGCATTGTTCCAAGTGAATGATGACTGTAGTCTGGACTATAAGTGGCAGTGGAGATGACCGTCTCCAGAATGAATTCATTTAAGAGATATCAAGAAGGTTAAATTTGTAAACATAGGGATTTATTGGATGTAAAGTAAGAAACCTAGGGATAAGAAAGAGGGGCAATTCAAAATTAATTCCTAGATTTTCAGCTTGGACAACTGGTGAGTTGATGAGTTCAGTTTTAGTCCAAAGATATTAAATTTGAGGTTTTATGAATTGTTCATATGAAGGTGTACAGGATGCATTTGGATATAAATGTCTGGAGCTTGGGATAGAAATTTGGGCTAGACGTCTGGGGTCTTAAAAGCCTGTGAGCAGACATCTAAGATACTCCACTTGTCTCACACCTTCTGGAGCAAGAGAGAATGAAGAGAACAGGATACAAGGAGATTAGTCCAAAGGACTAATGGACCACAGCTACCACGGCCTCCACTAGACTGAGTCCAGTACAGCTAGATGGTGCCCAGCTACCACAACTGACTGCTCTGACTGGGATCACAACAGAGAGTCCTGGACAGAGCTGGAGAAGGATGTAGAACAAATTCTAACTCACAAAAAAAGACCAGAGTTAGTGGCTGACAGACTGGAGAAACCCTGAGAGTATGGCCCCCGGACACCCTTTTAGCTCAGTGGCGATGTCACTCCCGAGGTTCACCATTCTGCTGGGGATTGGACAGCCGCATGAAACAAAATGGGACTGATGAAGCAAAGCAGTCCAGGGACAAGGACTAGAAGGCAGGAGGGGGCAGGAAAGCTGGTGATAGGGAACCCAAGGTTGAGAAGGGACGGTGTAGACATGTTGTGGGATTGTTAACCATTGTCATAGGGCAATATGTGTACTAACTGTTTACTGAGAAACTATTTGTTCTGTAAACCTTCATCTAAGGTACAAAAAGAAAAAAAAAAAAGAATTATCTATGTGAGATCAAATTGACAACAGCAACTCAAAAGGTTTGATGAGAAGCCTATGGGACAGTGAGTTGAAGATAATGGTCATGGAATAATTTGGAAAAGGACAGTGAGGATAGCAGCACAACTGGAAGAATGTAATTGATGTCACTGAATTGTACATGTAGAATTTTTGAAATGGTGTAACTTTGGCTGTGTATATTTTCACCAAAAAAAAAAGATCCTCCAAGTCTGAGAAGGGAGAGTGTTGACATGTCATGGGTGCTTAACCAATGTCATAAAACAGTATGTGTACTGACTGTTTAATGAGAAACTATTTGTTCTGTAAACCTTCATCTAAAGTACAATAAAAAAAAATTAAAAAAAAAAAGAAATTTAGGCTAGAGATATTGCTTTGGGAGATACTAGCTTGTGAATTGTAAATTAAGTCATGGAAATGGCTGATATCAGGTTGCAAGAATATGCAGAATGAGAAGAGCAGAAAACGAGACTAATCTTTGAAAAAGACAAGGTGAAGGAAGGGAGACTTCTTAGAGGACTAGGAAGGAGAGGTCATAGGGGTCAGAGGAAAACCAAGAAAAAGTGCTGTTATATAAGTCAAGGAGAGTTTCAGGGTGAGTGTGGCCACTTTGGGTCTAGTATTTCTGGAAGGTCAAGCAAGGTAAAGGCTGAAAACTATCAAATTTAGCAAATGAAGATTTTAGGGGGCCTTGGTAAGAACATTTCTTGTGAAATGTTAGTGGTAGAGGTAGAAATTAGATTTCAGTAGGTAGCTGCATGGATGGGAGCTGAGTAAACAGTGAGTCTTGAGCACAAGTGGATGGATTAGCTTTGTATAGGAAGAGAGCATCTGTTTCATTAATATTGGAGGGAAGGAAGAAAGAAAAGTTGGCAACATTAGGTTGATTTTTAGGACTGATGGCAAGAATATGAGGGAGTTCTCTCTTGTTTATAGCATCATTTGTAATGCATATAGGGCTACACTACCTAGTAGTCTTAGTTTCCTAGTGCTGCTGTAACACAAATGCTACAAGTGGATGGTTTTAAAAAACAGAAATTTATTTTCTCCTACTTCTGGAGCCTAGAAATCCAAATTCAGAGCATAGCTCTAGGGAGAGAGCCTTCTTTGTCTATTCCAGCAGCTAGTAGCTGCCAGCAATCCTTGAAGTTCCTTGGTGTAGATGATCTTGACATGGTGTCTTTCTTTCTTTTTCTCTTTCTCTGTATCATTCTGGTCTTTTATAACTCAGAAGTGATTAGGTTTAGGATCCACCCACACTAGTATAACCTCAGCTTATTGATTACATTACAATAGATTACATTATGGGAAGTGATTACACTACACTGCATTAGATATAAAGTAATTACATTGCATTACATTAGATTATATTATGTAAGGTATTCTCTAACTAAGGCCAACTGATTTAATCAAATTTAACTAGTCCCTGACAGCAACTATACTAGGATTTGGCCAAACCACTGGCCAAATGGCACATAAAATTAACCATCACAAGTAGTTTCTATTTTCCCCTCGGGGTTAACACTTTTTAGTTCCTGCTCTTGCAGGCAGCTGGGACCAGGGAACTAATAGAAGGTGGAGTTGAACAGTGAAAGAAGCACCAGACTGAAAAGCATGAGAGCTTTTTTCCATTACTTTATTAGATTTGGACACTGGGTACATAACCTCTCTGTTCTGACAACATCTCAGTGTTGTTGTGAGGATCAAAAGGAGCTATAACTTTTTAAGTTTATACAGGTTTACGTACTATAAAATCCAAGTGTGGAGTGCATAGGATTTGAACATTGAATCCACTTTTCTTCCCCTTTTCCCAACTTTTAGTCCTGAGTTGATTTTCTCTCAGGTCATTCAGTCACTCTCATGAACTCAATTATGATCTTGGATAAATACTATATTTATATAATCAGTAGTATTTGTTATCTATTGCAGTGTAACAGACTACTCCAAAACTTAGTGGTTTAAAATAATAATGACTTATATTTCTCCTTCTTCTGTGAGTTAACTAGATTGTTTTTCTCTAGTCTTTCTTGGGTGCGCTTATGTAGCCACAGTCAGCTGGTGACTCGGCTATGAGGGTCTGGTCTAAGATGGCCTCATATGTCTGGGGTCTCAGCTCTGCTGGCTGGCATGGCTAGAATGGCTGGGCATCCCTTTCTTTTTCATCCCAGGATTCTTTACACCATGGTAGTTTCAGGATCCCAAGGGGTTGAAAGCAGAAGCTGCAAGGACTTTTCTAGCCTAGCTTTGGAAGTTTCATAATGTCACTTTTGCTACATTCCCTTGGTGAAAGGAGGAGTGGGGAAATAGATCTTACTTCACCTTAGGAAGAGCAGGAAAGTCGCTTTACAAAGGGACTTGGACTCTGCATGTGTGATTCACCGGGGGCCATTACTGCAACAATCTCCACAGCAGTCTACATCAGACCAGGAAGGATCTCCTAATGCCTTCAGGACATTTCCAATTGTGATGTGCGTGAACAAATAATAAGGTAACAGTGTCACCCAAAATGATCATTGTTGCTCACTACCAACCCTCCTTTCCCTAAACAGACTCTCTTCTATATCCTATACCATTTGGTTATCAAATTTGGTTCTTATTTCAGTCATTCTATGCCTAATATCTTTTCTCCTGCAGAGCAGCTAGTGGGTTCAAACCGTTAACCTTCTGGTTAGCAGCCAAGGGCTTAACCATTGTGCGTCCCTATGGGGCAGTTCTACTCTATCACATAGGGTCGTTATGAGTTGGAGTTGACTTGACACACAACAACAATGCCTGTTGTCGATAGGTATTAAAGATTGTGAAGTACTTCATGAAAAAATATTTTGCTTCAATGGTTTGGACAAAAAATTTCTATCCTTGGGCAGCAGAGAATTTGGCTTAGGGCCCTGGTGTGATTGTGCTCAAAACTTGCTTGGGGGTCAGTGAAGACCAAAGACCTGGTGCCTCTGGGACTCTACACTCTCCATTTAATATATTTAGGACCTGTTAAGGTGCAATGGACCTATAAAAAGACTGTCAAAGATTTCATTTTTTTCCCCAGAAATCAAAAGGAAGGAAAATTAATAGAACAGAGAGAATCAACAGGTCTGAAAACATTTAAGATAATTTCTACATGGAGTTGGTTGACTTTTTTAATTTTAGTAATCTAAATTGAGGTGGATTTCATAGCACAGTAATGTTTTAGAAAATTTTCATATTTTTTCAGATAAGCATGTATTAAATAAAATTAATACCACCAACCTGTTCAAAACAACAAAAAAATCAATTTAGTGAGAAAAAAATTAGAGTCTGTAGACAAAACCACTAGCTGACTGATTCACTTCTCACTCAGCTTTTGCTTATATTACAAGGATTGAGCCTTAAAATCACATTGCTGAATATGCACTCTTCAAAATGTTCTTAATTAAATGCAGATGTATATTTTGTGCTTCAAGCTATGTTTCTCCTTTCAAGACCATGACTTATGCCAAACAAAGGAAAACGTCTCCCCCCAGTCCAAACCTTATACTCTGTCCTCTATTTTTTTAAATTTCCTCTACCTCTGTGATTACGTATGTTAATTAAGAAAGGAAAATATATTTGGAAAAGGTCCCTTACATTCAGTAGTATTATAATTACTTAGTATTGCTAATTATTGATGACCTGTATTATAAACACACTTTTCAAAATAATATCTACCTTCTTAACTCTTTGCTGTAACAGTTTCCAAAACTGTGGTTTTCCTGGGAGGCGGGGTAGATCTGGGATATGCAGTAGATTAGAACTGCCTGGGCTAAGACAACACTTCTTGCTGGCTGGTACAAATTCACCCAGAAATATGGTGTGATGTCTCTTGGGTTTCTATAAAAGGGACCATTTATACCAACCTAATTTATGAAACTGCTGGGAGAAATAAATTGTTAAGAGAAAGTATAATGACAACAATATGTATGAATCAATCCCCTGAGGCATAGGAGTTAAATACATCTACAAATCAGGTAAATAAGTGGTTACACAGCTATGAAACCAAAGTAAGCAAATGTCCAGTTGAATTAAAGATAATGATGATTGTATGTGCATTAGACAAACATACCAATCAGGTAGATGGAATTTGCTTTCCTGTATTTGAAAAGGTTAGCAGGAAATGTTAAATATGTAATTGAATATATTATGGCAGAAATGAGGTATATAATGCTATTATAGCTGATTATAAAATATCCATATGTAGAAATATGTACAGCTTTTCACGTGTGGCTTTTCAGTCTGCCTCAGAAAGCTTTATGATAATTTATTAAGAGAAAAACCTCTGGCTATTATTTATTAATAATGCATTTTAAATGTTTTCCTTAAGTATTTTCTTGCTTTATGTCTGTCAAAGCGAATGCAGCCGATGAGAATATATCCGAGCGAAAACGTGCTTGAGGCCAGTCTTGAGGGAGCAGTTAACAAAGACTCCAGACCTGGAGCCTAAAGGCATTGGGACTATGGCTTCCTTATGAGAAAAGCTCTCTGAGCGTGGAATTCCAAAACTGTGTATATGTTTTTCTTCTCAGAGGATCTTCTTTTAAATAAAACAGAATTTGAAAAAAGCTGTGTAGTTCCTATAGCCCTTCCTTAACTCTAGTGTTGGGAAAAAAAACCATGATTTTCCTTGTCCTGGCATAAGACAAACCACTTAAAAGTTGGCAAACACATTTGGAAACCTGTTAAACTTAGAGATTTCCATGGGAACCCAGAGCATGATGTTATTACCTCCAATGCCCAGAAGTATTACCCAACAGTACATTGTTATTATTTTTTCCTTAAGCTATCAATGATCTTTTAAAGAGATTAAAAAGTAGTCTTTTATGTTTACCCACATTTTTACCATTTCTGCTGTTCTTCACTCCTTCGTGTAGCTTGAGATTTCCATCTGGTGTCATCTTCTTTTTGCATGAAAGAGTTTCTTTAATATTTCTTGCAGGTGAAGTCTGCTGGTGATTAATTCTTTCAGCTTTTGTATGTTGGAAAAAGTATTTCGGCATCATGTTTGAAATATATTTTCAGTAGGTATAGACTTCTAAGTTGACAGTTAATTTCTTTCATTATTTTGAAGGTGGTGCTCCATTGTCTTTGGACTTGTACTCTTCCTGATGAGACATTTGCTGTTATATTTGTTCTTCTGTGTACAATGTAGCTTTTTTCTCTGGTTGCACTTCAGATTTCCTTTTTATTACCAGTTTTAAGAAACTTAATTATAATATGCTGTGTTATACTTTTCATCGTGTTTTTTATGCTTGGTGTTATTTGAGCTTATTGTATCTATGGACTTACAGTTTTCCTCCTCTAATTTCACAAAAATTTAGACGTTGTTCTTTCAAAATTTTCATCTCCCTCTCTTTCCATTCTTTCGGGAACTCCAATCATACATGTATTAAGCTGCTTGAATTTGTTCCACAGCTTACTGATACTTTGTTTATTTCTTTTTCAGTTTTTTCCTCTGAGATTTGTTTATTTACTTATAATAATATTTTATTGTGTTTTTGATGAAAGTTTGCACAGCATATTAGGTTCCCATTTGACAATTTCTACACAAATTATTTAGTAACATTAGTTACATTTTTCACTGTGTTTCAACATTTTCTTTAACTGTGTTCTGGTGGTTCCGTTTCCAGTACTCTAGTTTCCCTGCCCCCTCATGTTCTCATCTTTGCTTTAGAGTAATTGTTGACCTTTTGGTTTCATGTAGCTGGTTTTTTAATTGAGCACTGTACTTGTGAGTAATATCCTTTATTTTCTGTGCCAATCTGTGATTTTGTTAAAAGATGACCTTAGGGGATAGTTTCACTCCAAGGTTTCAAGAGTATCTCAAGGCAATAGTTTCAGTGAGTCCTCTGGTCTCAACTGGTCCAGTAAGTCTGGATTTTTTTAAGAATTTGAGTTCTGTTCCATGTTTTTTCTCTCATTCTATCAGGGTTCATCTATGACTCTGATCAGAATGGTCAGTAGTTGTAGCTGGGCACCATCTAGTTCTTCTGGTCTGTGATTTAATTTTGATTAGTTTCTATTTCAATGGCTTCAATTTCATTACTCTTTCTCCTGAGCTATCTAATTTGTTTTTATTCTCACTCAGTTTAATTTTCATTTCAGATATTGTGTTTCTCATCTCTACTTGTTCAATTTGAGAGTTTTAAAACATCTTCTCTACTTGACGCATTCATTCTTTCCTGTACCGTCTTTAACATACAGACAATAGACGAGGGCTATTACAACATGTGTGTGTTTTTCCTACTAATTCTATCATTTTTATCATTTCTGGGACTCTTTATTGATCGAATTTTTTATTATTATTATGAGTGGTATTTTTCTGCTTCTTTGCATGCCTAGTAATTTTTAATTAAATGTCAGACATTGTAAAGTTTACTTTATTGGATACTGGATATTTTTGCACTCATAAAAATAAGTTTGAGGTTTTTTCTGGGATGAAATTAAGTCACTTGGAAAAAGTTTGATCCTTTTTGGTCCTGATTTTCAGTTTTCTGTTTTCTTTAAATAATATTTTATTGTGTTTTTGGTGAAGGCTTACACAACAGTTTAGGTTCCCATTCAACAACTTCTACACAAATTGTTCAGTGATACTGGTTACATTCTTCACAATGTGTGAACATTCTCAATATTTTCATTCTAGTTGTTCTGTTTCCATTAATCTGGTTTCCCTGCCTCTCACATTCTCACATTGTTTTAAAATAATTATTGACCCTTTGGTCTCATATAGATGATTTTCAAAGGGGCACAGTGCTCACTGGTGATATTCTTTATTTTGTGAGCAATCTTTTATTTAGCTAAAAGGTGACCTCAGCAGCTAGTTTTGGTTCAAGGTTTAAAGAGTATCTCTGGGCAATAGTCTCAGGGAGTCTTCCAGTCCCAACTGGTCCAGTAAGTCTGTTTTTCTTTTTCTTTTCTTCTTCCTCTTTTTTCTTTTTTTTAGGAATTTGAGCTTCTGTTACACATTCTTCTTCCTTTCTGTCTGGGTCCATCTATTGTGGCCCTGATCAGAACGGTCAGTAGTGGTAGCCAGGCACCATATAATTCTTCTGGTCTCAGGGTAGATGAGGCCATGGTTCAAGTAGACTGTTAGTCCTGTAGACTAGTTTCTTCTCTGAGTCTTTGGTTTCCTTCTTCCTCTTTTGCTACAGATAGTAGAGACCAATAGTTGTACCTTAGATGACCACTCATAAGTTTTAAGACCGCACACACTACTCACCAAACTATGATGTAGAACATAAACTTTATGAACTGTATTATGCCAATTGACCAAGATGTCCCACGAGACTATGGTCCTAATCCTTCAAACCCAGGAAACCAATCCTGCAAGGTGTTTGATTATGTCTGAGAAGGATCCGTAACTGTGCCCTCATGTGCTTTATTATATATATGAATATATATGCATACAGTCACATAGATGTATATACATATACATACACCTATATATACATACATATATACTCAAATACATATATCTATACACATAAATGCCTACATACATACATACATACCCGCACATATATTTTTTGGTTGTTATTGCCGTTGCTTCAAAATTATATACGCCATGCCCATTGCTGTCAAGTCGATTCCAACTCATAATGACCCTATAGCAATTACCAAAAAGTCTGTTGTGCCTTTTAGTGACATCGTTTGATATTCAGCTTTGTTAAAAAATGAAATCAGAGCAGCATTTAGTCTATGGCTAATTTTGCCCCATTTCTGAGACGCTAAGAGCCCTGGTGGTGCAATGGTTAAGTGCTCGGCTGCTAACCTAAAGGTCTGCAGTTTGAACCCACCAGCAGCTCCTCAGGAGAAAGAGCTGGTAATCTGCTCCCATAAAGAGTGTAGCCTTGGAAACCGTGTGGCATAGCGGTTAAAATCTACAGCTGCTAACCAAAAGGTCGGCAGTTCAAATCCACCTTGGAAACTGTACGGGGCAGTTCTACTCTGTCCTATAGGGTCGCTATGAGCCGGAATTGACTTGATGGCACACATCAACAACTGAGACACTACTCTTTTGAGTACTGTACCCAATTCTCCAATAATTATGAGGTGTTTTCCTCTGGCTGTTAGGAATACAAACTATTTCCAGACTTCTATGACTTCCAAAGATTGCTCCCTGTGCTTCTTTTGGGTGGTTCTTTCCCTAGCCTTGGGTAGTTTCATCACACGTATGCATTGATCAGTACTCAGCTGAAGACTCAATGGGGACCCTCTGTAGATCTCTGGAGTTTTCTCTGTGCATCTCTCTCTTTTCCAGTACTCTGACGTGCAAACTCTAGCTGTCTATTTCCGTAGACTTCCAGCTCTTCTTCCTCTCAGTGAGACTGCTGGGTTCAGCCTGAGTTCCTCTTCCCAGTGCTCTGGACTGGAAACTTTCTCCAGGCGGTAAGCTGGGACAACTGTAGGGCTCATCTCCTTTGTTTCCTCTCACCAAGGCATCATTGCCTTTGGCTGCTTTATGCCTGTTATCTGAAAGCCATTGTTTCATATGTTTTGTCTGTTTTTTTTTGTTGTTGTTGGTTAGTTGTGTCAGGTGGGAAGGTAAACCTTATCCCTGTTGTTCCATCATGGTCAAAAGTAGACATTTTCAATACTATGTTCTTTTGAATTTGACAACTGGGTTCAAATCCAAGCTACTTCATAGTAACTTGGTTAGTTACCTGGGTCACATAAAATGCCATAGAATGCACAAACAAATGTTTTGAATTAGACACAAATCATAAAGCCACTTTTGTTTTTTTGTACAACCTCCACAAATTAAGGAAATATCAGAGGAAACATTAAAACTCAATTGTATAATTTTACATTTAAAGTTAAATTCATACTCACATGAAACTGATTTAAATGAAGAGTTAAATCTTACAAAAATTGTTCCATAAGAATTATCAGCTCTAAATGCACTGAACTTTTTATTAAGTAATTTATAAAAAAATTATCCTAATGTGGTAACAGCCTATAAAGTACTCTTAACAACTTCAGTAATAGTTATATCACCATAAAGGTCCTTCTCAAAATTAAAATTTATGAAAATTTATATGAAATCTTGAATTTGCCAACAGCAATTGTCATTGCTTTCAGTTATATAGATTGAAAATGAAGTTCCTAAAACTATAAATTTTGATGACCTAATAAATTTGCAGGAGAGCCGTATAGAAGACTTTGATCCGTAAAGACATCACAAAAATAAGATACTATTTTTTTCTTGCATTATATAAAATTTTACACCAAAAATATTATTTTTTTTGCAATTTGTAAGTTTATGTTATTACTCATTTATCACTATCACCCCTATTATGTTTTATAAGTAATACTTTTTTAAAGAAGAAAAGCTTTATACTTTAGTATTTTTAAAAAAATTTTTGAGTTGTGCAACCATTCTCACCCTCCTTTTCTTAGTTGTTCCTCCTTCTTTAATATCAACTCACTGCCCCCTAAGGTTCCTATCTAATCTTTCAAGTTGCTATTGTAACTTTGATCTCATATAGTTCTTAGAGGAGCATAATCCTCAAGGCAGATAATTTTTACTAGTTAAGCTAAACTATTGTTTGCTTTTAAGAAGACTTCAGGGGATATTTTTGGTTTAAGGTTTAAAGATTATTTTAGGGCAATAGTTTTGGAGGTTCCTCCAGGCAGCTAGGCTCTAGGAAGTCTAGAGTCCATGAGAGTTGAAATTCTGTTCTACATTTTCCCCCTTTTGATCAGGATTCTTCTATGGAATCTTTGATTAAAATGTTCAGTAATAGTAGCTGGGCACCATCCAGTTCTGGTCTCACAGCAAAGGAGACATTTGTTCATGGAGGCAATTAGCCACACATTCCATATTTTCTTCCTGTTCCTGACTCTCCTTGTTTCTCTGTTGCTCCAGGTGAATAGAGACCAATTATTGTGACTTGGATGGCTGCTCGTAAGCTTATAAGACTCCAGGCCCTGCACAACCAAGTAGGAGGGCATGCTATGAGGCCAATTAACTGGGATGCCCCATGAAACCCTAGCCCTAAACCTCCAGACCAAGAAAGCAAATCCCATAAGGCTTTTGGTTGTACATAAGCAGCCTCAGCAACTATCTTTTTTTTTTTTCTGCCGTTGTTGTAAATATATTCATCATACAATTTTTGCCAGTTCTTTTTTTCCTACATTCTGAACAGGACCCCACATTGTCATCTTGTAGTGGGTCCCACAAATTATATAGCTAGCTGTTATGGATTGAATTATGTCCCCCCAAAATGTGTGTCAACTTGGCTAGGGCACGATTCCCAGTATTTTGTGGTTGTCCTTCATTTTGTGACCTGATGTAATTTGCCTATATGTTGTAAATCCTAACTTCTTGATGTTAATTAGGCAGGATTAGATGCAGTTATGTTAATGAGGCAGGACACAATCTATAGGATTAGGTTGTATCTTGAGTCAATCTCTTGTGAGATATAAAAGAGAGAAACGAGCAGAGAGGAGATGGACCTCATTACCACCAAGCAAGAAGAGCCAGGAGCAGAGTTCATCCTTTAGACCCTGGGTCCCTGTGCTGAGGAGCTCCTAGACCAGGGGAAGATTGATGACAAGGACCTTACTCCAGAGCCAGTGGAGATAGAAAGACTTCCCCTGGAGCTGGCACCCTGAATTTGGACTTCTAGCCTCTTGGATTATGACAAAATAAATTCCTGTTTGTTAAAGCCATTCACTTGTCTTATTTCTGCTATAGCAGCACTAGATAACTAAGACACTAGACCTGTCTGCTTCTGAAGCCCATCTTTCTATTCTATGGGACTGTTTAAGGACTCTGGCAAAACCATCTCTGCATGGACCAGACTTTTCAACTACCTTTCAGGAAAAGCCTTTTCATACAAAGTTAACCTAAATGTTCATAAAAATTTATATTGATTTTGCAGAATCATTTCGGACAATGAACTTATTGTTTCTAGTGAACTACCATAATTTTTATTTATTATACAAAAGTCATTACAACAAGGGAAATGATAAAAAGGAATTTTAAAACATTTGTAGACACACTACTATACCTTATATTCTGTTTTTCTTTTGTCCATGTTTTCTTCCAATTTTTATCCGTGTATATGTTTATTGCATAATTTTAATCATAGTATAAATATTACTTTATTTTCTGATCTTTTTAAAACAAAATATTTCTTGAGATGATAGAGACATAGTCCAGTAGTTACATGGAAAATGTTTAATGGTTTTATTATATTCTTTCAAATATTAGTGTTTTATTTAACTTTTCACCAATTTTTAGACACTTAAATTGTTTCCAATTTTTCTATAATATGTGATGTGATAAAGAACTACTGTGCATTTAACAAATATGAATTGAATTTTTTAAGAATAATAACTAGCAATAATGCTACTCTGCATGGAATATTTACTGTGAAGTAGGCACAGTTACATGGATGGGATGTCAGAGCAAAAAGGTATGCATGTTATTGTCCTTAATATGTGTTGTCAGATTGTGAGAACAACAACACAACAAAAAAACCCATTGCCTAGTCAAGTCGATTCCGACTCATAGTGACCCTATAGGACAGAGTAGAACTTCGTCATAGGGTTTCTAAGGAGTGGCTGGTGGATTCGAACTGGCGACCTTTTGGTTAGCAGCCATAGCTCTTAAACCCTTCACTATCAGGGCCAGGGTAAATGGACACTACAATTTGGAAATAATGAGTTACCAGTTTTTCCACCACCCTGCCAGTTTTGAGAATCATAAAAACATTTTAAAACTCTAATGGTTATACCAGAATTCCTCTTAAGGAGGGAACAGACTTTGTTTAGGAAAATACCTTGATAAGCCACTTTAGGGTGAATTGTCTGAAGCCAGAAAGACAAACTGCTCTGAATTTGAAATAAACAGTAATTTGAGGATGAGGAACAAGAAGGAAGAAAGGGGAACAAGAAGAGTGTTGAATAAAACATGGCAGGAGATTGAACCCTAGTCGTGCAAATCGCCAAGTGACTTTTGCAGCAGGAAATAGCTAAAATACCGTTTTTGGGTTGTTTGTGTTGTGGCTGTGCAAATTCCCTGACATCCCAAATTTGCAGTGAAGTATTTCTACATGTAGATATTCATGAGAATGATTGCTTTGTGCAAAATTAAGGAAAACAGTTCCGCATCTAGGACAATGTAGTGTGAACTTGAATGGGATGCATAAACGGAATGGTGGGATGTTCCCTAATCAAACCAATTCAGAAATTTTAGATGCTTAAGCCAGAGGTGACAAGCAGGAGAATAGAAATTCCTAAGAAATTCTCTGAAGATTTTGAGGAGGCTTTGTATTTCCACAGGGTATAAAATAAGCATTTGACTTCTCATATTTAGATCTCACAGAACATGTAGACTCTAGTAGACACCTGGGTTGGGTTCACTTTTTTTTTTTTTCCCCTTAATGGCTTTAAGTGGCCCTACTTCCAACTCAGACTTTCCTGCAATAATATACCTTCACACTGGTTATTGGCTATGGGTGGGTTGCCAGACACAATGTCTGAAAAAGGTTTTTGTTTATCTCTACTGTATTAAAGGAACATTAATAAGAACAGTTTCTGAGCTGTCATCATTGCATTTAATCATCATGAAGCAAACGGTCAGGCTGAGAGGATATAGAGAATATCACAGGCCTTGAGGGGCAGTAATGGTTCAGTGGTAGGATGCTCACCTTCCATGGGGCAGACCAGAGTTGGATTCCCAGCCAATGCACCTCATGTGCAGCCACCAGATGTCTGTCAGTAGAGGCTTGCATGTTGCTATGATGCTGAACAGATTTTAGCAGAGTTTCTAGACTAAGAAGGACTAGGAAGAAAGGCCTGGCAATCTACTGAAAATCAGCCAGTGAAAACCCAATGGATCACAATGGTCTGATCTGAAACTTACCATAGGGATAATATAGGACTGGGCAGCTTTTTGTTTTGTTGTGCATTGGGTCACTACGAGTCAGAGGCCAACTCGATGGCAGCTAACAGCAGCAAAGGCCTTGAAGTCAAATATTGGAGCAGATGATCAGCAACACTAGCAGATTAATTTTCCTCAGAAAATCTTTTCACATTTAGTGTAAAGAGCCAGTCTTGCTACTGAACATTGTCTCCGGCTTACCTCAAAAATTTTAAGGTAATATTTAACAATAACTCTGTAAGTAGGCAATTTTTAATCCCTATTTTGTTAGAGCTATTTATGATTGTGTCTTGCTGTATCTACTAGAACGAAAACTCTTGGAAGGCAGGAACAATGTCCTATTCCTCTCTTCTCCACTGTAGCCTTTAGCATAGTTTGAAGCATGTAACCCACATTTAATAAGTATTTGTTGATTAAATAAATGTGGTACACCCTCCACTTGCACTCCCAACTTAACACATATCGTGTTCTCTTCTTATTTCGATCTCTCAAATTTTCAGTTTCTTTTTATATGATTGTCCTTGTGGGCTAGTCTCTTCTTTAATTGTCAGGTATATAATTTATCATTTTATTATACCAGCTATTAAGTATAATGCTACTTGAGTCATTAATTTTTCTGTAAGTATGGTCTCCTCCTAAATGGTATAGCTATTTTCTCCAGTATACTATAGCAATTAGTACAATAAAAGTACCTAAAACTCATTGCTCTTGAGTCTATTCCAACTCACAGCGACCTCATAGGACACAGTAGAATTGCCCAATATGGTTTCTAAGGAGTGGCTGCTGGATTCAGTGCTCTCAACCACTGTGCTACCAGGGCTCCTAGTACCTAGTGGGTACTCAATACATGCTTCTTGATTGATTTACTCGTTACTGACAGAAATTTGTTAACACACTTTATGAGTCAGTCAAGTCACATAATTGACAAAGTGTCCTTTCATTGCTTATTAACAAACAAAAATGTTGTTAACATTTGAGGGGCAGTCTCAGGGCAATTTGGACGAGCAGATGGAGTAATTTAACTCCTTTGGATTGCTGGATTGCTGACAGGTACCATGTAGAGTTAGAGCAGTCACCTCCATCTGGCACACACACGGGTGGTTACTGAGATATTTAGCACAGCAAGATGATGTTAAAACAGTTGCTACTGCAAAGGGACAGAATTCGCAATGGCAGGAATCGGCTTCGCCCACTCACGGACCTTACTCAAAAGGCAAACTTCGAGCTACAGTTAATAAAAATAATGAGACTGTTTTTAGTCAGTGACTAGTTTAAAAACATTAGTCTAGTGATCTAAAGTTGTGTATTTAATAGCAGCAAAATGAACATATTTTTTTTTTCTATTGATTTGGTGTCCTGAGTGTTATGCAGAATTTCATGAAAAAATCGGAGGGCACTGCTAAGTCAGTGATGCAGAAAATGCTCTCACATTCCCAGAATTAATTCTTGAGTCTCTGATCCTTTCCTGTAAATCTACAGAAAATTCCCATAGTAGGTGTTATCACCTTTACATTTCTAAATTGTGACCTGCCTCCATTTAATTTGCTATAGTCCATTTAGCTATTACAATGATGTAGACAAAGAGAAATAATATTTTAGAAAAATGAGCAATATGATTGATCTCTTTCATCACGCAGAGCAACTTGTATCCCCGAAAGTATCAGGGAAAGTCATTTAAGGAGACCCCCCACTGTTCTGAATTGCACAAATGTGCATGTTTAAAGGCCACGTTTTCTGATGTGGCATTAAGAGAAGAATGACATTTATAAATCTTTACTGCCAGAGCAGTGGAATAGATAGATGACTTAGTCAAATGAAGTTTCCTAAGCACTGAAAGATCTTTTATATGTTCAAAATTTTTTCTTAAAAAAAAAAAAATGAGTCTATAGAGGCTGTATAAAAATACAGGTGTGTCCTGTTTGAGATACTGGAATGATAGGTATTCAGTTGAAAAAAGGGCCACATGCAGAGCAAAATGGTGCTTTTCTTTACCAAATTTCCAGACAGGTTGGGAATGCAGCACATAAAATAAACCAGTGAAGCTTATACTCTAGGGTCTTTTTAGTGGACACATTCCCAGCAAGAATGCTCTGCAAAGAGCCAGAATAAAATCTGTATGTTTTCAGATGAGTTAATATGCTTGGTCAAAATTTAGCAGTTGGGTCATGTAAAGAGTGTTTTCTTCGGAAGGATGCCCAAATACATTATTTGAAAAAAGGTATGAATAGCAAATGCTAGCTTCTTTGTTAGGGTAGAATTTTTTTTTCTTTCTCTCTCTCCCTCCTTTCCTTCCTCCCAGCTCCTTTCTTCCTTTCTTTCCTCCCTTCTATTTTGAGAGATTGTATGATAGGAAAACGGGGAAGAATACAAGTAAAACACGGTAAACTAGGACACAGATGGGCAGCCTGAAGTTCTGGTCTGGCTTGGCTTTGTTATCTTGGGCTAGATACTTAACTGTTCTGAGCTCTAATTTTCTTATCAGGGATAGGTGAGGCAGAGTGAGACCAAATAAGCGGTAGGGTTTTTTCTACACTTGGAATATGTCATTCCAATTTTTTCTTGGATTTTGTTGTTTCCTTTGTGGAGTCAGCTATCAGTTTGTAAGTCTATTTGCATCTTTGAAGATAATTGTCTTTTTTCCTCTGGTTTCTTATAATTTTTTTTTTTGGTCTTTGCTTTTCAGTAGTTTTACTTGGATTGTCTGGGTATTATTTTCTTCGTATTTATCCTGCTTGAGGTTTGTAGCACATGTCAAATCTGTGGCTTTTTTTTTTTTAATCAACTTTGAAAAATTATTTCATTAAGTGTTGCTTCCACTCCATTTTTTCTCTCCTTTCCTTTTGGAGCTCCAGCTACACATATGTGATCATGTATCTCTTATGCTCATTTATGTATTTTCTATCCATTTGTTTCTCCATGTATCTACCTGTATATTTTTTCTGACCTATCTTACAGTTCATAAATCTCTTAACTTTATTTAATCTCTGTTATAGACACTTTAATTGAGTTCTCTACTTAATGTATTTTTTAGTTCTAAAATTTTCTTTTGGTTCTTTTATTTTTATAATTTTTGCCTCTCGACTGAAATTCTCAAACTTGTCTTCTAAGTTCTTGAGGGTATTAAACACAGTTTTAAAAATCCTGTGTCTGATAACTCCAATAAATCTTCTGTGGTTCTGTTTATATTATCTATTATTCTTTTGATTTTTGTTAAGTGCTCTTATTTTCCGGTAATTTTGGATTGAATGTTAAACATCTTATATGAAAAGTTTGATTTTGAATGATTTTATCTTTTTTCAGAGAGATTTGCTTGTGCTTCAAAAAGGCACTTAGGGTAGGGGAATGCCACCTTAATCTAGCCAAGAACTGAGCTGATCAAAAGCTAGGTTTCAGTGTTTATGAGGGCTAATTCAACACTGTCTGTTTCTGATGAACCACTATTTACAGGGATTCACAGCAGCTTTCAGAGATCCTATCTGAAAGTTTTGGAGGAAGCATTGGTGTTTCAGTGGTAGAATTCTTGCCTTCCACGCAGAAGACTCAGATTCAATTCCCAGCCAATGCACCTCATGTGTAGCTGCCACCTGTCTGTCAGTGAAGGCTTGCATGTTGCTATGATACTGAAGAGGTTTCAGCTAAGCTTCCAAATATGATACAGAAAAACAAAAACAAACCCATCAGGGCTCCCTAACTATCACACAGGAAACCATAAATATGCGTATAAGGCTTATCCAGGGGTACAAAAGCCAAAAGAGATAAAATTTTTACCCAATCACACTTCCTGGTTGTACTACCTTACTTGAAAACCTCATATCCCAGCTATTTTGCTTAAACTAATGTTTCTTTCACCTTTTACTGTTACACAAGTCCCCAATGGAGGCAAGCAAGTATTTTCAGTGGTAAAAGTATATTACCAAAGAACCTGAGAGCCAGAAAAAGTGGGTGGTACACCGTATATACCACAGACCATGAAAGGATTGTTTGGAAGTTCTCTTTGGCTTTTCATCCTCTTGGACATGGGCTCTGCTCAGCCTTTTTGTCTATAAGTCACACTGGTCAGTTAGCAAAAGCTTCAAGGGTAAAAGTAACACACCAGATGTTGACTTCATTTCTCTGTGTTCCTTAGCTCTATAGGATCTGAGCTTTTCAAATTCTCACAGTTTTTGAAATTCTCTGAGGCCTTCAAACATATATATTTTAAAATATTTGTTTAATTTTCTAGTTTTCAGAGGAAAGGTTTGTCTGGGGAAAACAAAAACTAGTCTGCCTTTACAGGAAACAGAAAAGCTCTCTCTAGAGTAATTTTAAATTCTAAAATTCTATATTATTTTTTATTTCAAAAGGGTGGATTATCATTTTTTAATAGTTAATTTATAGCATGAATAAGACAATCAAGAGCTGGGTATTTAGATACGTTATTTGTTAAATACATTTCTTTCACGTATTCTGGCTGATGCAATTGAAAGGTCAAAGTTATGGAATGGCTGTCAGAATGACTTTTCCTACAGCACTACATAGGCATGTCCTCTCTGATGCCTCTACATAACCAGAGTGACATTTCTGTGGTTCTTTTATGAAAACAATGTTTTCCCATTCTTCATTCTGATGAGAAAAATCTTGAACCAGGATAAGGATTTAGGAGCTATTGATCTGAACTCACTAAGAAACACTGCTTTTCCAAAGTCTTTTGGAATACACCAAGGCCGAATCATAGGTATCTCCATAAATAATTAGATACCCAGTATTTCCACAGCTGTGCTACACCAGATGGTTTTGCTTTCTTAGGCTTAAAGGAACTTCCTTCCTTTGCAGTTAAAAAGTCAACCATGTCAGATTCTATCCACTCATCCTTTTTAAATGGGGCAGAGAAGGTCTGTGTGGCTTAGATGTGAACTCCATGATATTCTGACTTCTAGTGGAAGAGAACTCAATTAAGTATATCACATGCTGGAGTCAAGAGGTTCTGCTGCCAGTGTGGCAAATGTTTTAACTTTCAACTGAATTATTTAATTTGCAATAATGACACACTAAAAGACAGGTGGAAGTGAAGCTGCATGCCCCACTGACCACAGATTTCACTTCTCAGCCAAGGATGTCCCTGCAGATTTGCTGAACACTACATACTTGAGTCTCTCTTCAGCCCTCAGGCTCATGTTTGGCTCTGCTCCTTAGTTTGCACTGCTTTTCTGATTTCTCTATTGTAGGTTCATCTGAGGCTGAATACCTGATGTCATCTTTATTTTTGCACAACTTCATTAGAAATAACATAATAGGGGCAGTCCATTACATAATATTACGAGACACAAAGTGACGTATTGAATAAAGTTACTTTGAGCTTCACTGAAGGAATTTCTTCCTGTATAAGGTAAAAGGTAAGACATTTTTCATATTTGATCATTGTTTAGCCAAAGTTTTAGACTTAGGATAAAGACTAAACATGAAAACAAAGACTATCTTTATTTTTTTTAATCAATATTAAAAATCATATGTTTAAAAATGATATTCTTATTTTTACTTTTGCTTTCATTTATTATTTTGGAAAAGGTAATACTTTCAAATTTTATTAAATTCAAAAGACACAGAAGGGTATACAATGAAAAGTTTTCCTACTACTTCTGTGCATCAGCTACCTTGTTCCCTAGAAGCAAGAAATACTACCAGTTTATTTTGTATATTTCCAGAAATATTTTTTACATATAACTGTTGTCATTGTTATTAGGTACCTTCGAGTCAGTTCCGACTCATCATAGTGACCCTATGCACAATAGAACGGAACGCTGCCTGGTCCTGTGTCGTCCTTATAATTGTCTCTATGCTTCAGCCCATTGTTGCAGCTGCTGTGTGCATCCATCTCATTGAAGGTCTTCCTCTTTTTCACTGACCCTCTACTTTACCAAGCATGATGTCCTTCTCCAGGGACTGGTTCCTCCTGGTAACATTTACATGTACTTACTATTATTTATTCATTCATTTTCCCTATATGTCTACCCTGTGTCATTCCTAAGTTTGACCAAGATTTGCAAGCCCTGTACATTTACAATATGCGTAAGCTTCACCCTTTTTCTCCTTCTTTATCAACTTGGAACAGGCCATCAGTGACTTCGTGTCCAGCATAACGAACTATATAACTTAACATCACTAACTCTCCATTTTCGTACTTCACCTCTATGACTAGAGGATAATGAGAAAGTTTAACTGATGACCTGAAAGGTTCCTAATCCTTCACTGCTTGTACTTCAGTTTATTACAATTTAGAAAACCTTTCTCATATATATTCTTCTCTTTTTACTTTTGCCTGGTTATCTTAGGAAATTCTATCTCCCTCTTTTTTTTTTTTTTTTTTTAATAATTCTTTCTTTCTTCTTTAGATTTGTGAACCATTCCTTGCCCTTCTCTAAATTATAGCAGTCATGGTTGACAGGCGTAAGAATGGGGCTAATGTATTAAGAAAAAGGAAATGCACAAGTTTAGAAGTAAAACGATAGGTTAAAGCCTGTGTCAAAGTATAGAACACTTAAGTGCACCCCAAAATGCCATTCCTACTGATTTCCCCAAAGTCTCTGCTTCCTCAGTTTCTTCTGATTAAACCTTTTCCCTCAAACCCCCATCCAAAAAAACCTAAAACCAAACCCTTTGCCATCAAGTCGATTCTGACTCATAGCGAGCCTAGAGGACAGAGTAGAACTGCTCCATAGGGTTTCCAAGGAGTGGCTGGTGGATTCTAACTGCTGACCTTTGGTTAGCAGCCAAATGTTTAACCACTGTGCCATCAAGGCATCTCAAACCGCTATATTGTTTATTAAACACAACATACTGATTATTAAAAGAGAAGTTAAAGTAAAACATACATTTGTGTTTTCACTAATATTAAGGTAGTATTTTTTTCCACTAAAATATCTATTCTGATGTAGTATGGTTTAAAATGAATTTATGGTTTAACTGATAACTATCATTTAAAATATTCTCTCTGAAGCAAAATAAAGTTGCTCTGGTGGAGCAATGGTTAAACTGCTTGGCTGCTAACCAAAAGGTTGGCGGTTGAGCTCACCCAGTGCCTGCAGAAGGAAAAGATCGGCTTTTGTAAAGATTGTTGTTGTTGTTGTTAGGTGCTGTGGAGTCGATTTTGACTCATAGGGACCTTATGTACAACAGAATGAAACACTGCCTTGTCCTGAGCCATCCTCACGATCGTTATGCTTGAGCCCATTGTTGCAGCAACTGTATCAATCCATCTCATTGAGGGTCGTCCTCTCTTTCACTGACCCTCCATTTTACCAAGCATGATGTCCTTTTCCAGGGACTGATCCCTGCAGATAACATGTCCAAAGTATGTGAGACGTAGTCTTGCCATCCTTGTTTCTAAGGAGCATTCTGGTTGTACTCCTTTCAAGACTTAGGAAATCTTATGGGGCAGTTGTACTTTATCCTATAGGGTTTCTATGAGTCAACATAAACTGGACACACCCAACAACAACAAGGCAAAATAAATTCTAAGGTCAAAATATTGGACTTAAAAATTTGTACTATATTGATAATATAAAAAGGGAGTCAGAAGACAAGGGTTTCAGTCCCGGACCCAAGATTTTCTAGCTTTATGATTCTGAAAAGACCTCACTAAACTCATTCATCTGATCTCATTTTTTTCTTCTATAAGTGGATCTCATAATACCTTCTGCATAGGGTAGTTGTAAGTATAAAAACAAAGCAAAACAAAAAAGAAAGAAAAGCAAAAACCCCTGAAAGTTTTCCTTAAACTATCACGCATTAAAAACAGTATAAAATATTCTGTTGTTAATGTTGGTGTTACTATTATTATTGGATGTTGTCTGTTTATAAAGCTAAAGCTGTATTTTTATTGTAAAAATGTATTTATCCAAATGTCTTTCAAAGCATGTAAATATATATACATAGATATTTTATATTATTTCCCATAAATAAGATCCTACTATACTGTAGCCTGGAATACCCATTCCTCACTTATCAACTATCTTGTTGTCTGACATTTTGCATTTATGACAATAGTAAAAAATCTACTGTCTGACTATTTTGCAAAATAACGACATACATCTGATAGTAATGAACACTGGGGTGTGAGGCGAGAGTAACATTGACTGTGATGGTTAAGGTTATGTGTCAACTTGGCTGGACCATGATTCCTAGTGGTTTGACAGTTATGTAATGATGTAATTTGGCAGTTAGGTAATGATGTAATTTGTCAATTATAGAATGATGTAGTCACCCTCAATTTTGTGATCTGATGTGGTCATCCTCCATTTTTGCATAACGCCGATTTTCACATAATGTCCTGGATTTTGGAACCTAACCATGCCGACAAGTGAGGAGTGGGTGTATTTCTTTTCAACAATAAGTTATGGATATTATTCCAGGTCGATACTTACAGATCTTTATCATCACTTCTAATGATAACCTAATATTCCATTTAAACAAACAAACAACAAATGTAGGTGGTCTCCCATTTCCCTTGTACCATTACCTTTATTGGATAAAAACTTGCAGACTCATTGTTGGGTCTAAGTGTTTACATGCTTTATGAGAGCAGAAGCTTGCAATTCTATTCCTACTGTCCTTCACAGTGCCTTCACATAGTAAGAATGCTAACATTTATCCAATAAATAACTGAATACATATTGTCAAACAGCTAATGCTCTCCATAAAGTCTGCACCACTTGGTATTTTATACTGTCATTAATAGTGCATTGTTGTTTTTGTTGTTGGGTGCCATCAAATTGGTTTTGACTCATAGCGACCCTGTGTACTACAGAACAAAACACTGCCCAGTCCTGCACCATCTCACGATCGTTGTTATGCTTGACCCCATTGCTGCAGCCACTGTGTCAGTCCATCTGGTTGGGAGTCTTCCTCTTTTTCGCTGACCCTTTACTTTACCAAGCTTGATGTCCTTCTCCAGGGACTGATCTTTCCTGATAACATGTCCAAAGTATGTAAGACATAGTCTCGCCATCCTTGCTTCTAAGGAGCATTCTGGTTGTACTTCTTCCAAGACAGATTTGTTCATTCTTTTGGTAGTCTAGGGTATATTCAATATTCTTCGCCAACACCACAATTCAAAGGCGTCAGTTCTTCTTCAGTCTTCCTTATATTAATTGTCCAGCTTTCAAATGCATATGAGGTGATTGAAAATACCATGGCTTAGGTCAGATGTACCTTAGTCTTCAAGGTGACATCTTTGCTTTTCAACACTTTAAACAGGTCTTTTGCAGCAGATTTGCTCAATGTAATGCTTCTTTTGATTTCTAGACTGCTGCTTCCATGAACGTCAGTCTTTTCTCTGTTTATCATGATGTTGCTTATTGGTCCAGTTGTGAGGATTTTTGTTTTCTTTATGTTGAGGTGTAATCCATACTGAAGGCTGTGGTCTTTGATCTTCATCAGTAAGTGCTTCAAGTCCTCTGTGCTTTCAGCAACAAGGTTGTGTCATCCTCATAATGCAGGTTATTAATGAGTCTTCCTCCAATCCTGATGTCCCCACTCTTCTTCATATAGTCCAGCTTCTGGGATTATTTGCTCAGCATACAGACTGAATAAGTATGGTGAAAGAGTACAACCCTGATGCACATCTTTCCTGACTTTAAACCACACAGTATCCCCTGTTCTGTTCGAATGATTGCCTCTTAATCTATGTACAGGTTCCTCAGGAGCACAATGAAGTGTTCTGGAATTCCCATTCATCGCAATGTTATCCATAATTTGTTATGACCCACGCAGTCAAATGCCTTTGCATAGTCAATAAAACACAGGTGAACATCTTTCTGATATTCTCTGCTTTCAGCCAGGATTCATCTGACATCAGCAGTAATATCCCTGGTTCCACGTCCTCTTGTGAATCTGGCCTGAATTTCTGGCAGTTCTCTGTCGATATACTGCTGCAGCTGCTTTTGAGTGATCTTCAGCAAAATTTTACTTGCATGTGATATTAATGACATTGTTCAATAATTTCCGCATTCTGTTGGATTACCTTTCTTTGGAATAGGCATAAATACGGATCTCTTCCAGTAGGTTGGTGAGGTAGCTGTCTTCCAAATTTTTTGGCATAGACGAGTGAGCACTTCCAGTGCTGCATCTATTTGTTGAAACGTCTCAGTTGATATTCCGTCAATTCCTGGAGCCTTGTTTCTCGCTAATGCCTTCAGTGCAGCTTAGACTTCTTCCTTCAGTACCATCAGTTCCTGATCATACGCTACCTCCTGAAATGGCTGAACGTCGACCAATTCTTTTTGGTGTAATGACTCTGTGTATCCTTCCATCTTCTTTTGATGCTTCCTGCACCATTTAATATTTTCCCCATAGAATCCTTCACTATTGCAACTTGAGGCTTGAATTTTTTCTTCAGTTCTTTCAGCTTGAGAAATGCTGAGCGTGTTCTTCGCTTTTGGTTTTCTATCTCCAGCTCTTTGCAGATGGCATTATAATACTTTACTTAGTCTTCTCGAGCTGCCCTTTGAAATCTTCTATTCAGTTCTTTTACTTCATCATTTCTTCCTTTAATTGAGAGCTCAGGTATATTCCTAATGTGTAATGATCGTGGTGGTTGTTGGGGAAAGAAAGAAAAAGAACAAACTTCATTGCTACGGGGGCCACAGGCTATACTGTTTTGATTTCCTTATGCCATTATTTCTCAAGTCTTTGTGCTCTGTGTTAGGGATATCAAGATGAGTAAAAGAAAAACCCTAAACTTAAGGAGGTCAATACATGTAAGCGATTAATGGAAACATAGTGAGATGACTGAGTGCCTTCTTGGTGCTGGGACATAGCTCATAGACAGAAATTTGTTATCTATAGAATTGGAAAAGTGGTAAAAAAGTTGGAAGTTAATTTAGAGGTTATTAATCCTAACTTATAGTCAATGCAGGAATCCCCTGTACACTATAGCTCCTGTAAACCCATTGTCTTCATGTCGAATCCGACTCATAGCAACCCTATAGGACAGAATAGAACAGCCCCATAAGGTTTCCAAGGCTGTAAATTGGTTTTTTAGGATTCTTTAGCTGATTTTTTTTTTTTACTTTTCTTTTTGCTGTGCTTTAGATAAAAGTTTACAGAGCTAATTAGTTTCTCATTAAGCAATTAATACACATATTGTTTTGTGACATTGATTACCAGTCCTGTGAAGTGTCAACACTCTCCCCTTCTCAGCCTTGGGTACCCCATTTCCATTTGTCCCCTCTTGTCTTCTTGTCCTTGCCTCTAGGCTGGCGCTCCCATTTAGTCTTGTACACATGGTTGATGTACGTGTGCTATCGTTTGTTTTATAGGCCTCTCTAATCTTTGGCTGAAGGGTGAAACTCAGGAGTGTTTCAGTGCTGAGTTAAAAGGGTGTCTGGAGGCCACACTATCAGGGTTTCTTGAGTCTTTGTCAGACCAGTAAGTCTGGTCTTTTTTTTGTGTGTGAATTTGAATTTTGTTCTACATTTTTCTCCAGCTCTGTCTGGGACCCTCTATTGTGATCCCTGCTGGTGGAGGCTGTGGTAGTTGTGGTCCATTAGTCCTTTGG
Organism: Trichechus manatus latirostris; assembly: GCF_000243295.1. NCBI lineage: Eukaryota > Metazoa > Chordata > Mammalia > Sirenia > Trichechidae > Trichechus > Trichechus manatus. Next base: position 6,206,276 of record NW_004443972.1, on the reverse strand, counting down.
ACTAACCTTTCCCTTGTGTCTTTGGTTTTCTTCATTCTTCCTTGCTCCAGATGGGGTGGGACCAGTAGACATATCTTAGATGGCTACTCACAAGCTTTTAAGACCCTCCAAGGCTGTAAATCTTTACAGAAGCAGACTGCTATCTTTCTCTGAGGAGCAGCTGGTGGGTTTGAACTGCTTATGTTTTGGTTAGCAGCTTAAACACTGTGCCAACAGGACTCCTTCACTATACCTCAGAAGAGATTAATTAGCCCAGTGTTTCTTGACCTGATTGATGTAAAGCTCTGAAACAAATAAATAAATGTGCCTGTGTGTACATGTGCATATGTGTGCACACATGCATGTAGTTTTGATTCCATCTAATTTTTAAATGATTAATTACCTAAAAGAGATTGAAAAGACTTCTTTAGTCTTTGCTTGAATATTTCCAGGGATGAGGCATTCATCACCTCACTCACTGCATCGAATTGATTCAAACTCAGAACTGTCCATATGGTTTCCAAGGCTGTAAGTCTTTACAGAAGCAGTCTGCCACAACTTTCTCCCATGGAGTGGCTGGTAGGTTGGAACAGCTGACCTTTTGGTTAGCAGCAGAGTGCTTAACTACTGTGCCACTAGGGCTCCTTCAGTGCAGCTAATTTTATTTTTTTTAATGTTATTTATTTTGTTGTTGAGAATATACAGAGCAAAGCATTTACCAATTCAACCATTTCTATATGTACAATTCAGTGATACTGATTTCATTCTTAGAGTTGTGCAACTATTTTCATGTCTTTTTCTGAGTTGTTCATCACCCATTAAATAAATTCACTGGCCCCTAAAGTTCCTAGTTAATCTTTGAGTTGTTGTTGTCAATTTTATCGCGTATAGATAATTCTATTTTTGAATATATCTAACTACCAGAAGGTACTTCCAAGTTCTGAGCCTTTTCTAAGTTTGCCAAAACATTGGGAGTCCTTCTAGACTCTGTCAATAATTAATCCTGCTCATACTGCCTCCTAAATATTTCTTGAATTCTTCCCTTTCTTTCCATCTCTACTGCTCCAGCCTTAGTTTAGGTCTTGTTATCTCCAAGTTGGACTTCTGCTATAGTCTCCCAACTGGTTTCTGAAACTCTTAGGACCATCCTTCACACTGCAGTCAATATGACCTATTTAAAAAAGATGTGACCATGCAATTTCCCATCTACAAATTCTGTTGTTATGTCTTATGGTCTCAAATGATAATATTTTAAAATCACCGTGGTGAGACTGTAAAATGTGCAACTGCTATGGAAAACAGTTTGGAAGTTCCTCAAAAAGTTAAACATAGAATTACCATGTGACCCAGAAATTCCGCTCCTAGGTGTACACCCAAGAGCATTGAAAACATATGTTAACACAAAAACTTGTACGAAAATGTTCATAGCAGCATTATTCATTACAGCCCAAAGTGGAAACAACCCAAATGCCCATCAACTGAAGGCTGAATAAGCAAAATGTGGTATATCCATACAAAAGAATATTAAAATCCTGAAAACAAACACGCTGTCGAGTTGATTTGGACTCATAGCGACCCTGTAGGACAGGGTAGAACTTCCCCATAGGGTCTCCAAGGAGTGACTGGTGGATTTGAACTGCTGACCTTTTGGTTAGCAGCCGAGCTCTTAACCACTGTGCAACCAGGGCTCCAATAGAATATTATTCAGCCATAAAAAGCAATGAAGTACGGACACATTAACATGACATTGATGAACTTTGAAAACATTATGCTAAGTGAAAGAAGCCAGACACAAAAGGTTACATAGTGTATGGCTCCATTTAAAAGAAATGTCCAGAATGGGCAAATCCACAGAGACAGAAGTAGATCAGTAGCTACCAGAGGGTGGAGGGAGGGGGGAAAGGCAATGATTGCTAATGGATATGGGATTTTTTTTTGGAATTAGATAGTGGTGATGGTTGTACAACTCTGTGGATATTCTGAAATCACTAAATTGTATACGTTAAAAGGGTGTATTTTATGGTATATTAATTACATATATCTATAATAGCATAGCACTCAGAGCTCATTGAAATCTCCAGTCTTGTCTTTTGCAATGCCGTGCTTCATATTTTATTTTCTGAAACAATTTGGTTAGATTGTGCCCATCACTCTAACTTGCTGAGATAATTCTAAATAGTTTTTGGTCATCAAATACGTTTGTTTGCAAATTGGATAAAAATGAAATAAAAACACTTAAGCGTATAAACATATTGTTATGGATTGAATTATGTTCCCCCAAAATATGTGTTGTAAATCCTAACCTCTATGCCTGTGGTTATAATCTCATTTGGGAATGAGTTGTCTTTGTTATGTTAATAAGGCAGGATTAGGGTATAGTTTGAGTCAATCTCTTTTGAGATATAAAAGAGATTAAACAAGCAATTGAGAGAAGCAGAGATGGGGAAAGAGAGATGCCAAGCCACATGAAAATCACCCAGGAGCAGAAGCTCAGAAGAGGCAAAGACCTTCCTCCAGAGCCGACAGAGAGAGAAAGCCTTCCCCTAGAGCTGGCAATCTGAATTCCAACTTTTAGTTTCCTAAACGGTGAGAAAACAAATTTCTGTTTGTTAAAGCCACCCACTTGTGGTATTTCTGTTATAGCAGCACTGAGTAACTTAAGATACACATTTATCAAAATGTCTTTAGTTCTGCTCCAGTTAACAGATTTTTAAATTAATAGAGCCTTGTGGCCTATCACTAGAAATCTTCTATGCTGATTTCATTTTGGGGTTGTCATATATCCACCTAGAAATCCAACTAATTGTATATCTAGTCAGCATGTCTTTAGGTTATAATTAGATTTTATTTTGTCAAAAGCTTTGCTGAAATTCAGTCATCCTATTCCTGCAATGGAAACCCTGGTGGTGTAGTGGTTAAGAGGTATGGCTGCTAATCAAAGGTCAGCAGTTTGAATCCTTGGAAGTCTGATGGGGCAGTTCTACTCTGTCCTATAGGGCTGCAATGAGTTGAAATCGACTCAACAGCAATGGGTTTCTTTTTGTCCCTGCACTATCTAACCACTCTTCTAATCAAGAATCCTGTTAAAAAAGTTTGATCAAGATATTTTTCATGATGTACTGCATATCTGCATAAATACAGCCCACAACTATACACACACACACACACACACACACACACACACACACACACATATATGTATATGCTATCTCATTTTTTGGGTTTTTCCATTAATACTTTTTTTTCAATGTCATTATTTTAATGGGGGAAATTGTTTAAAAGATAACTCCAGATATAATTTTTGAACACACACACACACACAGTCAGCACTTGTGCTAAGCATTGTGTACTGAATAAAAATGTTTGTCTTCACTCTCTCTTGACAAACCTCACTTAAATGCCAGGAAATGAATGAAAAAGGTATAAATGAATAAAGCAAAAAATGAAGAGGAGACAAAAGCAGGAAACAGATTTCAACACATTTTTGAGAAGCTGAAAAGCCAATGCATAATTAGTAGCTGATAGCAAGGCCAAGAAAGTTGAAGAGTAACTGCTTATGGAGGTGTTGGGAAAAAATGCCAGTAAGTAAAGCGATTCTTGGCAGAACCTGAAAAGGGTAAGAAGTTGGAGATACCAAGTATCTCTAATAGGGGGAATGTGAGGTAGGGCTTGAAACAAGAGGCTTTGTCTGAATAAAGAACAGTTAGAATCCAGATCTCTTCCACCAAACCCAGGTAGCCAGGTGAATACTCTTGCTCCCACTTTTCAGAGGGCAGAAGGTAGCCTCTCTGGTGTGACTGGACACACAAGATTGATACTCGGGACACCAGGGCCAGCTCAGGACCGATATGGAGTACTAAAGAGATAGAACAGGTTTAATATAAAGGATTGAGCATCACAAAGACATTAGGCTTCTTAATGGTTACACTGGAAGCTAGAGGACAATGGACCCAAGACTTCAAAATTCTAAGGTAATACAGTAAAACCTGCGAAAGCCAGAAATTGTATAGGGTGGAAACCTGTCAGAGAAGGAAAACTCAAATATTTTCCACTAAAACGAGCAGGTAGAAAAGTTTTCTGCCCTATCAAAGTTGGAAAACTTTCGAGACCCAGAAAAAAGAAGGCAGTCCCGTAGAGTTCCGACTCTCACAGGTTTCACTGTATATTTCAAACCTAGAATTCTATACTCAGTCATACTAAAACTAAAGTGTGTGGACTGAATGAATATTTTCAGGAAGCTACTGAATAATATACTTCACCAATACAAGCAAATAAAAGAAAAAGGAATATCTGGAGTCCTGGAAATGGGGAATCTACCACAAGCTAGAGTAATGAGGATCTCCAGGATCAAAGTGAAGGGAAATTTCCTAATGGTAACAGTTCAGTGGTATAAACAGTTCTGTTTGGAGCAAGAGGCAAGAGGGAAGAGAGTTCTAAGAGCAATGTCTCCCAAACAACAATCAAGAAAACACATCAAACTGATGCCTTGCCGGATTCGTTTAACTATAATGAGAGGACTTTTACGTACCTTGGGACAATTTGGTGGTGAATTAGTGACAAATACATAGAAAATGAAGCAAAGGAAAAATGAGGCAATTATTAACTCTGAGGAAGTTGTACAAGAAATTACATACTACATTAGACAGCTTAGCTACAAGCCAAATTTCCCTCAGTGTTATTATGTATAACCTGAATGTTGATTCTACCTTTAATTTTAATATACTATTTTGGGAATTGTGGAATTCTGTAAGAGAGCTAAAATTTTATCTGTAATATTAGGAAGCCAATAAATTATGTCTAAACTTGTAAATTTAAGAAATAGAAGTTCAGATATGTTATTTTATTGGTTGAGTTTAACAGCATAATTAAAAGAGCTGAAAGTGGTTGCTTCTGTGGAGCATAAGAATAGGGCATGTCACTGGCTTTTTTTTTTTTTTTTTTTTCCTAAAAACCTGGTAGTACTACCTGATTTTCTAAGTCACGTACATGCATACTTTTGATAAAAATGAACATTAATTAAAAAACATGTATACACGGACATGCACGCTCATAGATTTGTTTACAAAACAAGTATACATTCCTGGCCATATAATGGAGTTTGAATGATATACTTTTAATAATTGTAACAAGTGTTATTATTTAAACAGTAATTTCATGCGTATTACTCTGGAGGAAGCCAGCTGCCATGTTGTGAGTATACTCAAGCAGCACCATGGAGTCTATGTAGTGAGTGGTCACATAGCCAGTGCTAATCTACAAGCCGTGTTAGTTTGCCATTTTGGAATCAGATTCTCTAGGGCCAGTCAAGACTTAAGATGAGTTCTGTGATGGTCAACATCTCAAAAGCTCATGAGAGAGCATTAGTCAGAACCACTAAGTTAAGCTGGTCCTGAATCCACACTCTTAGGGAGTATGTGAGATAATAAATGCTTATTGCTATTTTAAGCTGCTAATTTTGGGGGGAAGTTGTTATGCAGTAAGAAATAACTTATATAGATTTTGGAGGAAACTGAGGCTCAGAGAATTATAAAGACCTGCCCTAAATCTCACACCTAGTAAATAAATGGTGGAAGCAAATCTAGAACTCAACTTTTCTGACTATAGATTCAATGTTCTTTTCACTTATAACACTGAAGTGGCCTTCTAGGCCAAAGAATAGTGTGATGTTCTTGAAGTGTTTTTATTTCAGCTGGTCAGTTTTGATATGGGTAATATCATTCTGATAGGTTTTAAGTGTAAACACTTAGGAATTATGATGTCCAAGTCAGATTTCATTTGTCAAACTGTATGCTACATAAAGCTCCCATTCATTTACAGCCTCTTATCTAGCGCCACTATCCTTGAACAAAGAGTCATTGTAATAGTCAATCTGGAAGAAGTTAAATACCCTACATATGTAACAAGTTCTGATCTGGCCCCCACACTGACTCATTTCTTCTCTATATATTACCTTCCTTATTTATCTTTTGAGTTCTGCCTTTGAATGAAAACCAACCTCAGAAATAACATTCACATTGTAAAGAACTTATGACAACTCATTTTTTCCATCAGTGCACTAAACATAGAAATGATTATTAACTTCTTGCTGCCTTCATATCATATCTGAGTAAGTATTTCAATTTGCCTTTCTCCTCATCTCACAGATTTTTAATTTTCTGTTTCATTTAAGGTCATTAAGGGATATTACTTAAAATGAGCAAAAAGGCTAGTGTTTAGTCATTTTTAATTTACTGTGAAACACACTTTTGCTGATTTACTGAATGGACTAAGGTTATCATAATACATTGTCTGTGCTCCTTGATGCTTTTGGATTACATTTCTATATGGATGCATTTTCCATTAGAAGTCCTCCAGGGCACATAGTGTCCCTATTTGAGTCATAGATTTTATAATCCTCAGGAGAACTTACTAGCCTGATATGGTGGGGCAGTGGGGGTTCAGATGAAACACCAAGGTATTGCCAAGAATGTAGGACAGCTGGGGAGAAGATTGTTGTTCTTGTCTTTCTCCAGTCTCTCATACCACCATCCCAGATGACTAACACCTGACTAGTCAGCGTCCTTGGCATTCTAGAAGCATACTAAACAAAACCAAACCCACTTCCGTCGCGTCGATTCCGACTCATAGCAATCCTCTAGGACAGAATAGAACTGCCCCATAGGGTTTCCAAGGAGCGCCTGGTGGATTCCAACTGCTGATCTTTTTGTTAGCAGCCGAACTCTTAACAACTATGCCATGAGGGTTTCCATAAGCATACTAGGCCAGACTAAAGAAACTCATATTCATGCCGTTCTATAGGTATCTCCTGGGAAGCTGTGAAGCTCGCAAGATAGGTGCTTGGGTTTGGGCGTGAGCTTGAAAAGGTGGATGAATTACTAGAATGCTTGAAGGGACATTGAAAGGAGAGCAAGGAGATTCTTTTCAATTCCACTTTCCAAAGCTCCTTATGACAACCATAATGGTGGTCTTAAAACAATCTCGCGTGTCATGTTCCTCCTCTCTCACTCATGATACAAGTTAGTGATAATTGACTTAAAGCCTAGACCCAGGAAAGGCCGATATTGTAGGATTGCTCTGTCTTAGGGTTCTCTAGAGAAACAGAAGCAGTGAGATGATAGACAGATAGATTAAGAGATAGAGGTAGATATTGATTGATTTAATTTTGAGGAATTGACTTACATGATCATGGGGACAGGCAAGTCCAAAATTCATAGGTCATGTGAAAGACTGGAGATTCTGGCAGTCTCATGTCCCAAAATCGGTAGGTCAGGTGGTGGAGGAGTTACAAAAATTCTGGCAAGATGTCTATTTATAGTCTGTAGGCACAATACTCCCTCAGGAAACCTCCCTTTTTGCTCTTAAGGCCTTTAACTGATTGGATGAGGCTCACCCACATTATGGTGCAGCAGTTAAAGCGCTCGGCTGATAACCAAAAAGTCGGCGATTTGAACCCATCAGCCACTCCATGGGAGAAAGACATGGTAGTCTGACTCCGTAAAAGATTTATAGCCCTGGAAACCCTAATGAGGCAGTTCTACTCTGTCCTATAAGGTCGCTATGAGTTGGAATTGACTCAAGGGCAGTGAGTTTGGTTTGGTTTTTTGTTTAATCTGCTTTATTTAAAGCCAACTGATTTAATCACATGTAACTACATCGTGACAGCATCTAGACTAGTGTTTGGCCAGAAAATGGCATCATAGCCTAGCCAAACTGACACACAAAATTAACCTTAAGACACCCATTCTCAACCTTTTCTTCTCTTTCCTTTTCTAAGATAGAGACTGAGAAAGCTAAATATTCACATTACTAGCTTCCTTTGACACCAGGGATGTTAGGTAGGGAAGCTTTGCCCAACGAGACCTAAAGGGACTCTTCTTGAGTGTTTGGGAAAGCTTCTGCTTTCCTGATAAAATGGATTAGATGTGGTTGGAGCAGCCCTTTGCCCTCTGCTTTTTTCTGCTTGAAATATGTGTGTATGGCTACGGGAGCAGCAATTTTCTTCTGGTCATGAGTTTATTTGCTAGCATACCAAGAATGGCAGCACAGAAAATAGGAAGAGCCTGGATCCAGATGACATTTTTAGCCACTACACAATTCTTGCATTGCCTACTGTTGGATTTTTTTTGTTTGGCTGAAAAAACCAAATCAAACATAAATTAACTATCTGTTTAAGCTATTGGTGCTTGGGTATTCTGTTTCTTGAAAATAAATTGCTCCTAGTTGATACATCAATAAATTGAATCATTTTAGTGGTTGGTGTAAAGAAGGATTTCTCAATGTAAGCACTATTGACATTTTGGGCTGGATACTTCTTTGTTGTGGGGGCTGTCTGTGCATTGTATGCTGTTTAGCAGCATCCCTGGCCTCTACCCACTACATTTCGGTAGGATTCCCCCTATAGCAACAAACAAATTTGTCTCCAGACTCTGACAGATGCCCCCTGGGAAACAAATCAACCCTGGTTAAGAACCCCTGCTGTGGAAGCAGAGGCCCAATGAAATGGGACTTACACAGCTGCAGGGGGGTACTCTGAGAAGTGAAATTACCCACTTGTATCAGTTGGAATCGGTTAGTTTATGCTGCAGTCACAAAGGACTCCAAAATTTCAGTGACTTACAACAACAAAGGTTTGTTTCTTATTCATGCTCCATATCCATAGTGGCTTGTCTGAGGCTCTGATCTGTGACATGTTCAGGATGGTGGAGCAGCTTCTTTTGGAATATTTCAAGTCAGTGAGGCAAAGGAAAAACAGCACATGGCAAAGCAGGTGCTTGCTCTTAAAACTTTTGCCAGTCTGTTCACATTTCATTGACCATGGCAAGTCACAGGGCCATGTCTGACTGCTATAAAGAAGAAAATAAAAAATAAAAAATTAAAAATAAACCAAACCCGTTGCCATTGAGTTGATTCCAACTCATAGCAACCCTATAGGACAGAGTAGAACTGCCCCATAGTGTTTCCAAGGAGCGCCTGGTGGATTTGAACTATCGACCTTTTGGTTAGCAGCCGTAGCTCTTAAGCACTATGCCAAACAGTGGGGAAATACAATCTTCCTACAGGGAGGGGCACCAGATATGGGTTTTGAAAAGTAATACAGTCTATCACGCCACTTGAGAAAAGGATACTAATCAATGACAAGTATTCTGCCAGGCCAGCTCTAAGGTCCATTTGCTGGGCTGAGAGGCCTTCACAGAGGAAGGGTTTAGCATACTTTTGGGGCAGAAAATGACAAGGTTAGAACAAGGAGTAGAGTTTCGGAGAGGTCTAACCTCTGGAAAAAAAACCCAAAAGAGCTTAGCAGTTATTAACTCAGAGATAGTCACAAGTCAGGCTGGATTTGCATAGTGGCCAGGTGCATAGGCTTTGATGTCAAACCACCTGTTTTCAAATCTAGAATTCAGCATTTTCTATCTCCGTGACCTTGAGTAAGTTAATTAACTGAGTCTCCTTTTATTTAGTCTTTGTTCAGTAAAACAAGGTAAAAGATTACATCTACCTTATCACATTGTTGTTAAAATATAATCTAAGCTAAATAACTAGCACAACTGGCACCTGATAAATACTCAACGAATGTCTTCTAGTCTAACAGCAGTGACTCTTCTGCGTCACTCTTAGAATTACCGTCTCTGTAGCATATTTAGAAAAGAAGCACGCTGTATGAAATCGGATCCTGATTATCCTATTTTACCCCTGCTGCTTATTTGAGTTGCAGAGTCTTCTCTTCGTTCATGGGTCTCTAATCACTTCAGCTTGGCCCTGGAACTCAGGGAAAGCAGGTCTCCTTGATGATGCAACGGTTTGGGATAGGAAGGAGGGAGGAAGTGGGGAGAACTAAATCTGAGGCTTATCTCACTTCCTGCCCTTATTTCCCACTGCAACACCAGAATACACAGTTGCACGGGTGTAGTACATGTCACTGAAGGGTTGGGGCCCATTAAAGGGAATTACTAGGTTCATGAAAAGGCTTTAAAACCATCCAAAGGGGGAAAATGTTCAAAGGCCTTTATGGACTTTCTGGTTGAAGAGCTGCATTGAATAACTTGGGACATGGAAGCTTGCAGCTTGCGTTGGGAATTCTCTCAGACCTTGCCCTATATGTCTCTTCAATTGTATCCCAAACTATAATCATAAAAGGGACAGGAACTGGCCAAATGGACACAGGGAAACTGGAGTGGAAAGGGGGAGCATGCTGTCACATTGTGGGGATTACAACGAATGTCACAGAACAATAAGTGTATAAATTTTTGAATGAGAAATTAACTCGAGCTGTAAACTTTCCTAAAGCTCAAGAAAATAAAATAAAGGAAAGGACAGCCTCCAAAAAGTTAAAATCTTCACGAGCGATCACCTCAGGGGCATATCCAAATTCTTGCCTTTGCTCCCCTGACCTCAGGTCCACCATCCACCTCTCTCTGTGAAGGCGTCTCTTCTAACCTTGGGCAAGTCTCCACCCCACCACCAGGGCTGTGTGCATATCGGACCCTTCTCTTTCCTCACAGCAAAGCCTTTCCCCAAGTCTGAGGATTCCGGATAGAATTAGACTCCATGGCTCTAGCAGATCAGTTTTTAGTGACCTTTAGTTTCCTACATCCTGCAGAAAATCTGTGCATGAAGGATGGTGAGGGAGGAGTTTTGGTATTTTAAGTCCAATCTTTTACTTCTGATTGTCCAGCAGCTAAGTGTGTGTGTGCATGTGTATGCATGTACGTACACACACACACAGATGAACAGCTGTCAGGGACAAACAGGGATTCTCAGGGAAAGGAGATTATTGGTGGTTCAGTGGTAGAATTCTCATCTTCCATGTGGGAGACCTGAGTTCGATTTATGGCGAATGCACCTCATGTACGGCTACGCTCATCTGCCAGTGGCGGCTGTGTGTTGCTATGATGTTGAACAGGTTTTAGTGGAGCTTCTAGACTTAGATGGACTAGAAAGAAAAGCCTGGTGATCTACTTCCAAAAATCAGCCAATAAAAACTCTCTGGATCACAACAGTCCAATCTGCAACTGACCATGGGGATGGTGTAGGACCCGGAAGTGTTTCATTCTGTTGTGCCTGGAGTTGCCATGAGTTGGGGGATGACTCGACAGCAGCTAACACCACCAACAAAAGCTATAGGAGAATAAGGCATATTTAGCCATCCTTCCCCTACACAACTATTAACTCCTTGTGGTTATTGGTCAGGATTCTCTCTTCCAGGGCATTTAGTATGTCAAACTATTATTCATACAGACTTAGTTCCTTTTATTCATCTCTCTGCTCTCAAACAGCACTTTTGGAAATGACAGGAAGAAAGAAAAATAAAATTCATTTCTAACTCACATACACCATAATGGCTGTTTCCTTAGCTAGGCAAAACTGAAGCTTTGGGTCTGTAAATGTCTTCAGCAAAGCGATTTTCCTTCCTAGACTCTGGCCCAAATAGATGTAGGACGTGGATGGGGGGGTGTCATTCTTCCAGCAACACTATTATTATTAACTCATACAATGCTACACCAGTATGTTATCAAGCCCTAACTCTTTGTTTATTTGTTCTTGGCTGCTTCGTTTACATTTTAAAATAACCACTCAATAAAAAAGCTATCAGAGATGGTGCAGATGTCAAATAATATTGCCTGACTTTGCATGACAATATCTCATTTTATTCTCTAATTTAGTTTACTTCAAAACAGGGCTAATGTCTGTGAAATAGCCAATCCAGAGACCAGCTGGGAACCTAACTGGCATCACAAGCTCCACTCAGATTAACATTTCAAAAATGACACCATATGGTGGAGACTTTGGATTTTATGACAAAGAAACAATGAGTGCTGGACATGCCACCCAGCATAGAGCACGTTGAGTCATGCACTGTAGTGAAAGGAACATAAGCTGGAATGATACAATTATCATCTGCTTCCTTAACTAGCTCCAGGAACAAGCTGTTTTTACACAGCATTTTAATGGACATCTTTCTAATTTTTTTCATGAGACCTAAATGGCCATTGATTTCAACGTGTTATTTTCAAAGTATTTTGAGCATTTACGCTACCCTTAAGGAAATTAAGATAACCACTGTCATAGTTTGAATTATGTCCCCCCAAAAAGGTGTGAATCAATTTGGCTGGACCATGATTCCCAGTATTGTGTGGTTGTGATTTTATGTTAAAGAGGATTAGGGTGGGATTGTGTAACACCCTTACTAAGGTCACATCTCTGATCCAATGTAAAGGGAGTTTCCCTAGGGTGTGGCCTGCACCACTTTTTATCTTACAAGAGATAAAAGGAAAGGGAAGCAAGCAGAGAATTGGGGACCTCAAACCACCAAGAAGGAAGCACCGGGAGCGGAGGTTCCTGTGCAGAGAAGCTCCTAGTCTGGGGAAGACTGATGACAAGGACCTTCCTCCAGAGCTGACAGAAACAGAAAGCCTTCCCCTGGAGCTGACACCCTGAATTTGGGCTTCTAGCCTACTAGACTGTGAGAAAATAAATTTCTCTTTGTTAAAGCCATCCACTTGTAGTATTTCTGTTATAGAAGTACTAGATGACTAAGACAACCACTGTAGACAGGTTTGGTTGAAAAATCCAGACACATTTTGATGTTACATATGCCAAACCATTGAGAAAATGTTCTGAGTTTTGCCAAACGAATTTCCCTTGATTTTTCTACTTGCATGAACGTGAAAGGTAGTGTGGTCCGTGTGTTTCTAACTCATTTACTATTAAATAATTTAAATACTGCTTGTTAAAAGCACAGTAGTTCCATACAGAAGTCCTTTTCAGCCTTTTTTCACAAACTCTTGCGGGATCTCCCATCCCAACCTTCGACCCCCAACCCCTGGTGGTGAGAGCAGGATAATCTTTCTAAAAAACTATGTAAGAGTTTGTCAAATATGTATATATATAACCAAAACCAAAAACCAAACCCGTTGCCATCGAGTCGATTTCGACACATAGCAACCCTAGAGGACAGAGTAGAACTGCCCCATAGGGTTTCCAAGGAGCAGCTGGTGGATTTGGACTGCCAACATTTTGATCAGCAGCCCTATCACTTAACCACTGTGCCTGTAAATTTATTGGGGGGGATGTGTGTATCAGTAAAATGCCATGCAGATTATAGGGCTGAAGATAGTGAATTTTGATTTGTTGAAAACTGATTTTTGAATTTTCTCTAAAGTTATTAAGATTTGTTTTTTGAATCTTAATGAAAGCCATATATACATATTTAGATTTCTCAGTCTGAATGTTGTCGTTCGCCAAATTATTTTCTTCTCAAAGTTGTCCTTGTTATAAATAGAACTTGGTTTCACTGGTATTAAAATGTTGGAAGCTGGTGTGGGTGTTTTTGGTAGAGGAACCTAGCACATAAAATGTACTTTGCATCTTATCCCAAACCCTCTAGGGAACACTCTACTCAAAGAAAATGAACAACTTTTTAGCTAGTCTTCCCCGATTTTGCATGGGTAATTTATTCGGGAAAAAATCATTAAAAGGATAAATCATCATAAATAAAAAAATATAATTACCAATAACTTGAACAGGAAAAAATTTCATGTTTTGCTTTAATGTTTTATTTTGAAATAATTATAGATTCACAGGAAGTTAACAAAAAATATACAGGAAGGTTCCATGTACTCTTTACCCCATTTCTCCCAGTGGTAACATTTTGCATAACTGCAACAGAATAGCCAAACCAGGAAATTGACTTTGGTACAGTCTACAGAGCTTATTCAGATTTCCCAGTTTTGCATGTGCTCAGGTGCGTGCGCGTGTGTGTAGTTCCACGCAATTTTATCACATGTAGATTTATGTAACCACCACCACAATCTAGATACAAAACTCCTCCTTCAACACAAGGCTTCTTCATGTTATCCCTTCATAGCCTCATCCACACCCTTCTCCACCATCCCTTACCCCATGTAACCACTAATCTGTTTTCTATTTATATAGTTTTGTTATTTCAAGAATGTTATATAAATGAAATTATACAGTATGTAACCTTTTTGATTGGCTTTTTTCCTACTCAGCATAATTCCCTTGAGGTGTGTCTAAGTTTGTTCCTTTTTATTGCTGTATAGTATTCCATGGTATAAATATACCACAGTTTGTTTAACTATTCACTTATTGAAGGGCTTTTGAGTTATTTCCAGTTTTTGGTTATTAAATAAAGCTACTATAAACATTCATGTACAGGTCGTTATGTGAACATAGGTTTTCATTTTTCTGAGATAAATGCCCGGGAGTGCAATTGCTGGGTCGTATGGTAGGCATATGTTTCATTTTGTAGGAAACTGTCAATTTTTTTTCCAGAGCGGCTATCTCATTTTACATTCCCACCAGCAATGTAAGAGTAATTCGGTTTCTCTGGATCCTTGCCAGCATTTGGTGTCATCACTAGTTTTTCTTTTAACCATACTGATAGGTACGTACTGATATTTCATTTTGGTTTTCATTTGTACTTTCCTAATTGCTAATGACTTTCAACATATTTTCATGTGCTTATTTACTATCTGCACACTTTCATGGGCTTATTTACTATCTGTATATCATCTTAAGTGGAATGTCTGTTCATGTCTTTTGCTCATTTTCTAATTGATTTTTAAGAATGTGTGTATTTTAAAATTGTATTATGGTGAAAATGCACACAACAAAACATACACCATCTCAACAATGTCTACATTTACAATTTAGTAACATTGATTACATTCTTTGAGTTGTACACCCATTCTTGCTATCCTTTTCCAAATCGTGTTCCACCACCATTAACATAAACTCAATGCTTTTTGAGCAAAAACTCCTCCTTTACCCCTCCCACCCCCAGTAATCACTGTATTGATCTATAGATCAATTTGGGGAGGATTGACATCTTTAGTTTTCCAATGCATGAACATGGTATGTCTCTTCATTTATTTAGGTCTTATTTGATTTTTGTCATCAAGATTTTTAATTTTCAGTATTTAGGTCCTGTACATGTTTTGTTAGGTGATATATTTTTGACCACTCAAACTGACATCCACTTACACTAAAGCAACACAAAATCTCATTAAAATGGGCACAATTTTAAAAATAATTGTTAAAGAAAGTTATGATAATAGACCCTAACAAGATGTTTTCCCTTCATTAATTATAATATAGTTGTTTGCCTGCTCTTGCTAAGCTATTTTTTAGCCCTTATGCATAGCATACTTAAGACTACAGTCATAAACAAAACATTCCAGTTCTGCCACTTACTAACTGTGTAGTTTTGAGCGAGTTCTTAAATTGACGCGTGCCTCAGATTCTTCATCTGCAAAATGGGAATGATAATAGTACCTACCTGTTAGGATTGTATGAGGATTAATTAATTAATATGTGCAAAATGCTTAAGACAGTGCCTTACACATTGTCAATATTATTATTACTGTTACTGGATAATAATTCATTCGATCTTTATTGCAAAACAAGCAACAACAAAAATCCCAACCTGAAGACAAAGGAAAGCAATGAAAACAATGCAGATGACACCGCACCCACTAGACACCTCGACATCATAAATGGCAAGATGCCTGAGATTATTTCTGCGGTAAATTAGCCAACCGTGGGTTTCCTGAGAGGATAATTTAATGCAATACAAGCTAACTACATGCACAAAGGTGAACGCATGTGGCTCGGGAGGTAAAGGAAATCCAAGCTGGTCCCTGTTAACTGGAAGAAATACCTCAGAAGGCAAAGGGAAGGGCTATTATATGAAACTCCTTATAGATTTGAATTCTCATTACCTGAACAGGCACATCTTGGGTTATAACTATATTATGGATCACTTCACTGGGAACTTTTAAAATTGATTTCAGGCATTACATATTCTCCTCCTGTATAATTTTTACTTTTGCATTATGGTTCTCCAATACAGTTACTAGCTCCCTTGGCAGTGGTTACTAAGAAAATACTCAGAATTCTAAGAACTTTGGGAGCTTTGTTTCTTCGCTGGTGTTGGGGTATCTAAAAGTGACTGCCCTGTCTTTTTGGTTGTGAAGTCCAGGCTTGAAGCCCCAGGTGATCTTTCTCCTCTCAACAGCACAGTTGGGACTCCCCCCCCACAAAGCCTGATTTATTTTTATTAAGTCTTCATTGTCAAACTGACATAGTACCTACCCGCCATGAACAATAGCTTTTCTGAGAGTCTCCTACAGACTTTTATCCATCAATTTATCATCTCTTTAATACTCAGGAAAGATAAACACCCAATTCTCCATGGTCTGGTATCCCTCCTGAACGTTCATTATAGCAAACCACCCCATGTCCTGCCAGAAAGGCTTAAATTGATTCCTGCTCAGCTGGGGTTCCTGTCTCAGCTGGGGTTCCTGGCTTCAAATCAGTCCCTAGGCCTACAGATGAGCTGGATATGTTTTGAATGCAGCTGTAGATCTTTTTAAGGAGCATAAGCCAAAATGAGTTCATAATCCCTGAGATGCATGCTCTATGTGGGCTTTTCATTTGCTTTTGGAGAAATCCCAAAGTTGGCAATTTCAGATAGAGTTTCACTGGCCTCGACCCTATCACATCCAGAAAGGGGGGTATTTTTGTTTCTTTGTCCTTCTCCTGGACTCTCTGTTGTCTTTGTGATGTTTTGGTTCTATTTCTGCCTATTGTAGGAGGAGAGATATGTACATATTCTTGGTGCAAGGTCTTTAGATTCAGGATAGGCACACCCAGCGTATTCTAGTAGAAGCTGGTTAACACACAGAATGTGGTATAAGATACATCTATTTGGACTCATGCTGTACTGAGGATGGAGCAGTAGGTTTGAGACCAAGGATGGATACTTGAGTTTTAGTGGAGGGGGCATGGGATAGGAAATTATTGGAAGGGGTCTATTTTGTCTAATTCAGAATATTGTGAGTCTATTCTTACATTTGTTCGTACAGTATTTATTAAAATGTATGTTTATTATATTAATAAAATAAATAATTTAAATCTAATTAGCTTATAGGCATCTAAAAACATTTTTGAAACAGTGCAAAGAGCTAGAAATTGGAATTGATTTATAATTAAGCAATAGTAATCTGTATGTAACAGATATTAATGATTCAGAAAAGATGATGTATCTGACATTGACAGGCACAAAACAATCTCTATATACAATTCCAAATTCACAGAATTAATAATATAAGAAATAATTCACTTTGCAAAATCTGGACTGTGGCTACCAAGAGGATACAACATGTTTCACCTCCTTCTCTTTCCTTCCTCCACCAAAAATAAGAGAAAATTAGGGAAACAAGACCACTTTGTGAACGCTTAGCAGAGGTGGGCAACATGAAGAAAAAGTTTAGCATCATTGCCAGATTGGTGGAACAGCTATGACCTGAGAAAAAAGAGAAAAAGATCTGAGTGCATCAGAACAGGTCTGGCTAGCTACGGAGTCATGGAAGGAGAATTATCAACAGGTACGGGTGGTACCCATCCAAACTTTTTAGGGGAGAGGGGTCCTGGCTAAGTGCAATCAAGCTTTATGTTTTTCTCGGCAGAGCTAACCCATATTAGATGAGCAGGCCTTAACTTTTTTTTTCAGAGAGTCATTTCTTCAGGTCCTCCTACACCCTTAATTCTGATTCCATAGTTTCCTAGCAACTCTCTGATAACCTGGGTTTCCATATTAGCCACTTGTTTTTACAGGGAGGGAATGTGTTCATTAGACTTGTATGATCATCCAATCTCCTTGAGAGTTGTATTTCTCACTGTAAATCAATAACTTGGCATTCTACTTATAACTTGATTGCCCTCATTAATTCAGTGAATATATATCGATCACCTGCTATGTGCATAGATTACTTCCTGGAGGGAAAGCAATAGTTTGCAGATGTGAACAATTCAGTCTTCCTGACAGCAGAATATTTCATTGCAAGTTAATAACGGACATTGTGCTCTGTGTCTATGTGTGCACGTGCATGTATGTGTGTGAGTGATTAATCATGTGAATCTGTTTCTGTGAGAGAGAGTCTCTCTTCATGGGACTGGGACAACAACCTCAGGTTTCTGAGCCTGTAAGGTGATTTCAAAGTCCCTGGGTGGCGCAAACACTTTGCCTTCAACTACTTACCTAAACGTTAGTGGTTCAAACTCACCCAGCGGTGCCATGGAAGAAAGTCCTGGCAGTCTGCTTCTGTAAAGATTACAGTAAAAAAAAAAAAACCTATGGAGCAGTTCTATTCTGTAACACATGGATCACTGTAGGTCAGAATCGACTTGACAACAACGGGTTTTTTAAGGTGATTTCACGAAGGTACAAGTTCAATTTTTCATTATCTAAACAGCTGGCCAGTGGGCTTTTCCTTCTTGCAACACAACATTTGTGCTCAGTTCTTGTGTGAACTTATTAAGAACTCTCTGCCAAAAAAGTAATCCTTCTTGATACTTAAGAGGTCAGAGCTGAACTTGGATGGAGATTGCTGAAGAAGTCTTTGTTCCTTCCTCAGTGGTCCTGGCCCCCACAGAATCAGACACAGAGTGCTCTTATTTCAGTAAATCATGGAAGCAAGGGGTGGGTGACTGAATAAGAAGTCCTTGCAATTTTTTCCTAAGTCACATTCATCTTACTATTGAATGATTGTTCATTTGTCATAACATGGTAACTCCTGCTCTGCCCCCTAAATAAGAATCAGTTTCCTCAACAAGAGCTGCCTGATAAGAATGTTCAAAGTCACCTTTGTGTAGTCTGTATTTTCCACAAGTGAGTTAAAGTGTGAATACTTGGTTCAGCTTTGCCATAACCTTCCTGTGTGATGCAGATGAAGCCGGGCCTCAGTTTTCTCGTCTTTTGATGAGCGTGTTAGGATAGATAACAGTGATTCTCAAAATTACTTTTTGCAGCATAATTCTTTCTAGAAAAGACACTTACACATTCCCAGTACATAAAACAGGTAAATGCAGAGGTATTCAGGTTGTAGCAGGGATGAAGGGGCACTGCGCGCTGCCGCCTTGCCATCCCTCCCCCTCCAGTCTATACGATGGTCTCCGAAACTGCTCCCTGAAGAGGATCTCATCCAGTTTAAAACCACTGGACTAGACGGTCTCTGAAAGCTGGTTCACATATAAAGGTGTAAGATTCTATTTACAATATCCATTTAATTTTCCATATATTATATCAGTGTGTGTCTGTCAGTCCGTCTGTCTGTCCGTCCGTCTGTCCACCCGTCCATCCATGCACTCACCTCCCTCCCTACCCACCCACCTACCTATCTGATTAAGAGCAGGTTTGTGCTCTGACTCTGCCACTTTACTGGCTGTGTGATCTAGGGCAAGCTCTCTGTGCCTCAATCCTCAAGTATGGAAAGGTAGTGAGGAACAGTATCTACCTCCAAATGTTGGGCGCATCACATATGTAAATGTTTTGAGCATAATGTAAGAACTCAACAAACGTTAGCCATTGCTGTTGTCATAATATAGACAAAGTTTTGAAGTTTAAATTAGATTTAAAATGTATATAAAAAGTGGAAGGCAGCTGGCCCCTTCTCCCTCCACATATACCTGCCCCAAATCCTAGACCTTAGGAGTTGGAGTGGAAGGCAGTTGAGCGAAGGAGGAGCCCTAGGAAGGTGTAAGATAGGGCTAGCGCTGTAAGGACCCATGAATCAGAGGCCGGAAACAAGCTCTTCTCTTAAAGCTGCTGACCATGCCACAGAATGAGAATCTGCCTAAAGTCAGGATAATGCACAGTCCTATAAAAGTTACATAACTTGTATACTGGCTTTTATCCCCATTTGATACTGCAGACCTTCAAGCTCCTTGAGAACACAACCCAATCTTTTTTGTAAGTACTCAGGAAGTTTGGGTCAAATGAGCTCGTGAATGTCCGCACTTATTTTATCCTCTATTGTCCTGGATCAGGCTTATTTTCTCGGATTCTAGGTGGTCAGCTAGGTACAGCTGCACCATCTGCTGGGCATTGGTGAGCCAACAGGCACTGCCACTGGTCTAGAGTCCAGGTCACCATTACTGTGCCATCTGTTGGGTGTCAATTACCCTCGTGCACCAGAACCCTTCAGGCAGGAAGGTAGTGTAATGGTCTTGGTCGAAGACGGAACAAAAGTCTCTTTCTCCATCTCTCTTAGGTTTTCTCACAGGGGCTGGACACCCAAACAACCACATTGCCATGGAGTCCAGAAATCAGCACAAGAACCCAAGTGCATAGATCTGAGAGCCCCTTCCTGCCACCTCAGAGTCTTTTTAACCCCTTCCTATGGTCATATGACATCTCAGGTGGTAGCAGAGGAAGGGGTGAAATCTGAAAGAATGAGAATTTACTTAAAAGAAACTGTTTAAATGGAAAGAGTCTGATAATGTAGTAAATTGGCACCTTTTCCTTCATATAACGATCACCACTTTGGTATCTTAAGTGCTTCCCCTTCTGTTCTAAGGACATACTTTTTTTAGGACAGTTGAGTGGTATGCTGTCCCCACAAGAAATTTTGAAAGGGGTATAACAGTTTGGCAGTAGGTTTAGGGAACTTTTTTTTTTAACTGAGCATTCACTGTGGGAAGAGCTGATTCTACAGGCTGTAGGTGGATCTCTCCAGATTGCTACTAAAGGGGCAGCTTTTGGCGCTGAGTTAGCTTCCCACGTACAAATTGTAGTTTCAGTTCTATAGGAAATTGTTTCAGGATAATGAGTTATGGATATCAAAAGAACTACTAGAGCTATGACCATTCTTCTGAAATCCATATGAAAAGAATCCAGCAGCAATTTACGTGCTGTGTTTGTGAAGTCATTGTTCTGATAATTCATCTCTGCCAAACACCTGCAAAGAACTTCAAGCAACAGTGCAGAGTCCATTCTTTCTGCTACTTTTCAATCATAGCCAGGGGCATCATGGTTCCTAAAGTCCTCTGGACAAACCTCGGTCTTTACTGTATTTTTATGCAAATAACACGTGTGTTACATGTTTTTTGCCAACCGTGCAAACCCCTTGTGTATCATTTTCCTAAGCGCTAAGCGGATTATATGTGCGGGGGTGTTAATTATGTGAGCGTGTTATTTACAAAAATAATGATTCATATCCTGTCCTTGATTTCCTATGATTAGTCTGTTACAGACCTTCTCAGCTCTTACTTTGAAAGTCTTTCCTATTTGTCTCCATGTTACATGCTTCCCACTTCACATCTCCACCACGGCCTTTTAATTTCCTCATTGACTCTATATGACTCCCCCTCCAAACCATCTGACAAACTGTTGGATAGATAAAATACAATTTCATTGTCCCACTCAATGTTCAAATCACTCCCTCACTTCCTTTCCTGCCCCCACATTTTAGATTGCACTCAACATACAACCATGAACTCAACAGGTTTTTTAAATGCAGCACATGCTGTCCAACCAGTGCCCCGATTTGGAAGCTTGAGAGGCTGGTAATTTCCATGCCAAGTCCACATTGAGCCCCTCTATATCCTTCATTTCCTTGTATTATTTGTGTCATTAGATTTGAGATCAAATTGACATGTCACATATGGCCCCTGGCTACTGTACCCGACAACCACAGTCAGTGTGGTCTAATCCCTGCCCATGCTGTGAGCAGTGATTTTGTATAAATTGATCCTTCACTGACAGGACCTCCCCTGCTCTCTCTACCTATTCACTTCAATTTGTATTCCTCCCTTGTCCATGATGTCTTCCTTCTGTGACAACTACAGGCTTCACTGAGCTCTTCCCTTTGAATTTTACAAATGGTAAACTGAATGGTATAGACTAAGCACAACGGGACTCCCATGCTTCATTCCATAGTAAAATGTTGTGACTTCCCCTGTTCCATATTACCTGGAAGAATGCCAGAGGGTAATCACTGCCTGTTATCACTACTCTTTTGTTTGATTGTTTGCTTGTGTCATGGGTATATAGATCCTTTCCCCCAGATATTTATGCTAATAATTATACCAGGGGCAGGACTATATCTCATACTTACTTTGTGTCCCTACAGTTTCTAACATCTTGCTTTGCACAGACTGGCTGCTCTGTAAATACTTACTGATGGATAAATGGATTAACTCTGGGACATAGTCATGCTTAACAAAATACCATCATGTGGAATACACAATCAATTCCAGAATTATAAGGTAAAGTGAAGTGACTGCTACCTGGGAGGTGACAACAGATATTTCAGGACAGAGTGAAGCAAACCTTTAAGCAATAATGATGACAGACAGACAGATAAATAGCTAGCTAGCTAGCTAGCTAGGTAGGTAGGTAGGTAGGTAGATAGGTAGATAGATAGATAAATAGATAACTGCTCTCAAGTCAACTTCGACTGATGCCAACCCCAAGTACAACAAATGAAAAGCTGCCTGGTTGTGCATCATCCTCATGATCGCTGGCATGCTTGAGTCCATCATTACAGCTGCTGTGCCAATCCATCTCACTGAGAGTCTCCCTCACCCTCACTCGCCCTCTACTTTACCAGACATGACACCCTCCTCCAGTGATTGATCCCACCTGATATCATGTCCAAAGCAAGTAAGTCGGACAATGTTCTGTTGTAATCCATAAGATTTTCACTGGCTAATTTTTGGAAGTTGATTGCCAGGCCTTTCCTCCTAGTCTGTCTTAGCCTGAAAGCTCCACTGAAACCTGTTCACTATGGTTATAACTAATATTAACTGAGTGCTTATTAAGCACATATTGCCCAGTATTTTTCTAGGAGTCTTTACCTACGAGATAGGTACTATTATTATCCCCATTTTGTAGATGAGGAAACTGAGGCACGGTTATCAATTGTAGAATCAGGGTTAGAACCTATGAAGTCTGGCTCCATACTCTTAACTACTGCATGCTATGTCTTGAGATTGTTGGAACAACATGGTTTACAGCAAACAGAAATAACACTAAGAAAAGTCTCCAAGAGGTCTGCTCAAAGTTTTGCTGATAGACTTGGCAAAGACCAATTTTTACATGTCCCATGTGTGGATTACATTGCACACATCACTCTTTTCAATTACATCTAAGTGCTTGAGGACATGCACACATGTTATAACAATCATAACAGCAGTGGCAACTTCAAAATACAAAGGACAATATACAATAAATAGTTGAAGATGAATATACTTTCAGAGAACTTGTTCCTTTTCATATTAATTAATGTATGAGACACAAGTTTCCCCAAATATGACATTAGTGTTTTTTTTTGTTAAAGGACCAGATAGTAAATATTTTAGGCTTTTCAAACCAGAAGGTCTTATTGCAACTACTCAACTCAGCCCTTACAGAGCAAAAGCAGCCATGAAGAATATGTAAATGAACAGGTGTGGCTATGTTCCAATAAAACCTTATTAATAAAAATAGGTAAGGGGGCTGGGTTTGGCTCTTGGGCCATAGTTTCCCAACTCCTGGTTTTGATAAATGATTTCTGTCCTGTCAAGTTATCATTGGAACTATGCAGTGTTGAGTCTACAGCTTTCAAATTATTCCCTCAGCACGTCTGTTAAGAACCACTTCATAATGGAGCTACTTTTAAATTTCTCAATCAGGCTTTCATTATTCTTCCCATCTATGGAGTTTTAAATGTTTATTTTGTCAGATATTGAATCAATTAACACCTCTAAAAGCAACAGCAAACTCGATACTTTGTACATTGCTTTATGTCCGTTGACTTGTAAGGACTTAGGAAGGCATACATATTCATTTATGTTTTCTTGTAATGACAAACGGTGCATTATAATCCTTCAGATTTGTTTCCAACCCTTCAATCCCAAATATCTTGGGGGTGAGGGAAGATAGTGGCGGAAAGGGGAAGAGATGGAAAAAAGGAATAAGCGAAGTTAGAGAAACAGAAAAGAGGAAATGAATGAGGGAGAAGGGGACTCTAGACCATAAAGAACAAACATTTATAGCATTCTTAGGACTAAGATTACTATAATATAGAGCAACTTATGAAATACCTGCTACAGATATCATATAAATATGATAGCTCGGTCTAATAAATACAAACACAGAATTACGGAACTTAAGTAGGTGTTATCCAGAACAATGGAACCAACCACCTTTAAATACTTTATAAAACCCATGAACTAATGCATAGGCCTTCCCCTCAAATGTTGCAGTTTTAGGATGAAAGTATGCAAAAAACTTTTATTTGGTTTCTATTTGTATTAAATGACTCTTTTTTTTTCTCCAAATAGAAAGTAGTACAACATTGTTCTTGACCTCAGAAGAGTTACCATAAACAAGACGATGATGAGTCCTCATTCAGTCCTTCTTCTGTTTACAGAGATGAGCACGAAGGATGCAAGTTCAAGAATCTGATCAAGCTTGAGCTAAGGAAAAGGGATCTTTTTGAAGCTTTGGCCGGGCCTTGGTATCGTCAGATGGCTCAGTAGCCTGAAATCGGGCTTTGGTAAATGAGCACTTCTGCTTTTTCTGCTCTGGGCCTCTAATCATGAGAAGCAGGAGAATGAGTCCAAGGGAAGTCACACATTCTGAAGAATAGTCCTTGTGTGTTGTACTTAGGAAATATTTATTTCCCTTAGTAGGGATTTAGATTGCAATTCTCTGAAAATCCTGATAACGTTTGCTGAAAACTGCTGAGTGTGTGTTTGATACAATACTTCTCTGCTGAATAAACAGGAAGAACGAGAGGATTGGTTCACTGGGCTGTAGCGGAGAACAGACCTGGATTATCAGAGCTCCTTCATGTCATCCCACCTCCCACCATGGTATTATTTGTGGCTAACGGCCGGTTTGGGGCTCTACTGCTGTAGGTCTCTTGTGGTAAAATTAACTCTTGTGGTCCTACAGAGGGTTTCCCCAAAGATGTCGATTTGTGATGGAAAGGTTGGAAGAAGGAGGTTATCTCAGAAGAGAGGAGAAAACAGAAAGACAGAGAGCTACTATAGATGTACCTCCAAGGGATCCCTCTGAGAAGGATTTAATCTTTCTTTTTTTAGCTTTTCCAATGAAATCTGGGACTAACCATATTTAACTAAAGGTTTTTAAGTTGTTCTTTCATGTTGGGTTTGACTTTGTTGCTGTGGGCCATCAAATCGATTCTTACTCATAGTGAACCTGTGTGGAGAATTGCCCGATATGGTTTTCTTGGCCGTAATCTTAATGGAAGCAGATCACCAGGTCTTTATCCTGCAAAGCCGTTGGGTGGGTTCAAACTGCCAACCTTTTGGTTAGCAGCCGAGCCTTTAACTGTCGTGCCACTAGGGCTCCTTGGACTTGGCTTTGATTATTTCCAACTCTTTTGTAAAATGAGTCTCCCGTGTACATTTTTGCGATGTGGGTGTTTGGAATTAAGAGATGTAATATTAAAAGGACCCCTCCACAGAAGCCAGCACAGCAGTGCTGATATGAGAACTCAAGGAGGTGGGGTGTGGGTGGCACTGAGACCCATTGGCAGGCGGGGGGAAACAATGGGGGGAAGCAGCTGCCAGCTAAATGGCATAGAAACAGATGCAAGATCCCAAAACAATCTTCTCAAGATAAAAACAAATATTGTTCTCAATATCAGAGAACAAACAGCAAGGTTCTATGCTGATTCACTTGGCTCCTATGTCTTACTCCTACAGATTGCCTGAAATAAAACATTTTAAGAATTCTGGTACGGTAAGAAAATATCAGATGCATTTGATCTGGCTATAAATGCACAACTTTCATTTCCTTGAATTGGGCTTCTCAAGTTGTCTTCAAAATTTGCTAAGAACAATTACTTAAGTAGTCCCTTTTCTTTAATTGGTATGGCAATGTAGTTCTTCAGTTAAATGTAGACTGTTGGTACTGTTGGCTGATTAAAACAGAATGGGGACTGGTATGTAAGGATGACATAAGTATACAGTTTTCTCCTTTATACTCAGGTGAGCAACTCACTGTTATTGTCACTAGTACCATTCTTATTCCTTCCATATTTCTCCCTTGCATCACTCCTTCTGCCCGACTTAAAGGAAAAACCCCCCAAACCAAACCCATTGCTGTGGAATTGATTCGGACTCATGGCGATCCCATGTGTTACAGAGTAGAATGAGCTCTGTAGAGTTTTCTTGGCTGTAATCGTTATGGAAGTAGATCATCAGGCCTTTCTTCTGTGGCATCAAGGGGCAGATGCAAACCTCCAACCTTTCAGTTAGTAGTTGAGCGCGAGTTGTTTGTGTCACCAGGAAAAGGAGCACTTTGAAATGTTCTGTTTCTAAGAATGGGAGTTGGAATGGATACACGAAGGTGGGGAGGTGTCAATGGAGTTAGATTAAACACCTTAATAGCGAGTATGCAGAATGAGTTTTTAAAAGCCACACTTACTGTGGGATACTAGGTGAGTTGCTTAATCTTTCTAAGCCTCAATTCTTTATCAGTAAAAGAGGGAGATAATAATGGAAACTTCTTATTAGGATTGTTGTAGAAATTATACTAAAAATGCATAAAAACATTCAGTACAATGTCTGGGTCATGGTAAGCACTCAAGAAGTGCTCTCTATTTAATAGATATTCCTTGAATTAATATCCAAATACTAAAGCTGATCAACATAACAATTTGAAAGATCCTATCACCATTTCCAGTGGGAATAATCTGACTTCAGATTTTCTGTTTCTGAGGCTGGATGGTAGAAGTGATAGCCTCTCCTTTGCTCCTGATTAGCATCAATATGAGTGGGTTTTATGTAAATGAGACATTGGCATTCATCGTGACTGGAAGAACAAGTTCTATATCATGTGGACTGTTTGGCACCTCATTCTCTTGGTTTTTAGTGTTTCACTAATGGCTATATCCAATGCACCTGGGTCTTCATGTCTGCCTGAGCTGAAGTCAGTAAACAAATATGTGAACTGCCTCTTTTCAAATTAATGACATATGTTTCCACTCTTTATGTTTTGGGCAAATAATCAAAATTTCCAATGCAGCTATGGACAATATGTAATTTAAGCGAAATCTCACCATTTAAATGCTTACTTTTCTAAATCATCAATTCACCAGCATCAAGAACAAATGGAAAAAGTTGCTCATACTGGTGCTGGTGTGAGCTTTTCATTTCAACAGGATCACGTGATTGAATATATTTTAATTATTTTGTTGGGATATTACTATTGTTATTATAAACGGGAGAGGAGTGAAGAGGACATTGTAGGCAGGAGAAATATCCCAGCAAAATAATTAAAATATATAACATTATATTCATAGAGCACTTGCTCTGTGCTAGACATTGTTCTAAATACTTTACATGTTTTAAATACATTTAACTTCAATACCCCCTTAATATGGTAGGTACTATTTAATTTCCCTTTTACAAATGAGGAAATTAAAGCAAACTGCCCAAACTCACATAGCTAGTTAGTAGCAAAGCTGAGCTTTGAAGCCAGGTAGTCTGTTCCAGAGTCCAGACACTTAAAAATTACACAAGGAGCTCTGGTGGCACAAATGGTTACGTGCTCAGCTGCTAACTGAAGGTTGGTGGTTCGAACCCACCCAGTGGCTCTGTGGGAGAAAGACCTGGCAATCTGCTTTTCTGCTTTGTAAAGATTACAGCCAAGAAAACCCTATGGGGCAGTTCTACTCTGTCAGATGTGGTTGCTATGAGTTGGAATCAACTCGATGGCACCCAACAACAACAATAGCTGCCTCTACATTTAGCATAATTTCAAACTTTCTTAATGGCTCATCTCAATGTTACTTCCTCCTAATTCACCTCCCTTGCCCAAACAGTGCACCTCTCCTTCCCCAAATCCTACAGAATTTGTTCATTTGCTTTATTTGTTTGTCATTAAGGGAGCACTACCTACACTGTAACTTAACTATTTTATGTGTATGTCCTGACTGCCCCAAAAGATTTGAACTCCAAGTATCAGGCCTAGTACAATGTCTTCCTTTACAGGGTGATGAGGGGTGAAAATGCTCAGCTTGACAATTCTGCTCTGTACTGGAAAGTGCAGCCTGATTTTACCAGCTGTAAACTGAGAAATAGAAGGATTAAGGGATGAATTCTTTTCACCTATTTACAAATATATAAGGCAGAAAAACCAGCCTGAGCTGGGAGAAAAGCAAAACGTTCAGGTTCTTGGGCTCAGTTCTTTGTTGTCTGTGTGTGAATGATCATCGTGAGTCCATATGTTTTGAGAGTTACTTTACCCTGTGCAACATTTTTACTATAGAGCTTCATTTATTAACATTAACAAGAATCATGGGGCCAGAGCCTCATGCTCAGATGGAAAGTTTACACCTACTAAGAGAGCCCAGAGTAAGGCAATTAGCACTTACGTTTTAGGGTTGAATGGATGGAAACCATCTGAGAATTAGAAATCGTGCCAAAGTGGCTGGCACAATGAGAGTGGGGGTTTTCAGAAATGGCTAACTGAACCCTGTGACTGCATAATAGTTTTCAGAAACATTTCATAGCCAGGACTTCTCAAAACTCAGATCACATTGATTTCTTTCCACAATGCATGGTGCCTAAAGGCTTGTTGATGCCTTGTTCTATAGCCACTTTTATTTCCTCTGTGGGAGAAAGTGTGTTTCATAATGGGAGAAATATTCTCTTGTTGGGAGCTAGGAGTAGGTCAAACTAGAAATAACTGAATTCACTCACTGCAGTTAGAGCACCCAATATTTGCAAACACCCAATATTTGGTGGACCTACTTCACCAGTGGAAGAAAGTCTCCATTATAAATTTTACCATTTATGGTCATTGGGCAAGAATCAGCATTTACATAAGTAAGTAATGAGGGAAGTTAGAAAATACCAAATAGGATTTCATTATTCTACTTTAATTTCCCTCAAACCATTGATGAGAATCATGGTTGCAATGCCACGTTAACCTAAGATCATTGTAAGCTCTGACCTTTGTCGGGTCGATATCAGCTTAAAAATGTGTAAAGGCAGAAGGAAGCAACAAAGGAAAGACATCTTTGTTAATATCTACTTGGAAAAACAGTGCAATAAGGAAATAAGAATACCATTCCTGGCTGGATCTGAGAGTGGGGAGGAGAAGCTGTTCTTTGGGTAAATCCAAAAGAGCTATTGATCTGCCAGTGTTTTTTTTTGCAATGCCAATGTTGCTTTGTGTTTCATTTCCATTCATTCATAGTTGCTTCTGCTAATAAAGGTCCTCTGGTGGCAGTAATTCTTTTCAGAAGAGTGAAGTCGTTTAGTAATGAAATCCTTGGGGTATTCACTAATGTGAAGCGCGATCTGTCCTTGCACCTGGTACACATTCTGCTTTACAGACAGTCACGTTGCTATTCATGCCTTTTGTTTAGTCACACAAGGGAACTAGAACAAGACGTGTAGATTTTCACCTTGGCTTTTATAAGGTACACTATGAGCTATACACACCCTTAGAATTAGCTTGGCAGTCATACTTCTCAGGCAACAATGATTTGTAACTGGACAAGGAAAAGGGACATTAATTGCTGGTAATTAGTAGTTCACAAAGATTTTTACTCTGAATCAATCAATTCCCTGAGAAAAAGCAGGAATAGAAAAGCAAGGTTTTAGTTTCAGAATTCATTTCAAGATTGTCATCATACTGATGACTCATTTTTGGGATCACAAGGCTTCATGTCACTCTCTTTTTAAATTTAACATTACATTTATCAAAATTGTACATATACATTATTTCAGAAGTCAAATAGTTCTACAAGGCTAATGATGAAAAGCAGCACTCTCTCAATCCGCCTCTTCCCTCCACGATTCCTATTCTCCAGAAGTAACCTTTCACTTTAAGCAGTTTCTTTTGCTATTTACTGCCATATTTCTAGAAAAAATGCTTGTAATGCTGCTTGTTGACGTTTTTTTCAGTTTTATGTCTTCTCTACTCATTCCTTACCATGGAAGGTAAGAATTTAGTGTTCTTATGGCCCCCTCTTAACCCTAGGATACATCTCCCCTCTTGAGCCTCTCCTATTGTTGCATTATAATTTTTGATTACATCGATGTTACTGATACTATATATATATTATTTGCAGCTGTGAAGCATAACAAGGAATGAGAGACAGAGAGAGAGATTTACTTCAAAGGATTGGATCAAGCAATTGTGAGGTAAGTCCAAAATTTGTAGATCAGACGGCAGGCTAGAGACTATTTTTGACTTACGGGATTTTGGGGGCTTGGCAAATCCAAAATCCGATAGGTAAGGTGGCAAGCTGGAGACTTCTGCAGGCTTAGGTCCCAAGATCCATAAGTCAGGTGGCAGGAAGAGTACAGAGTAGAAAGAGAGAGAGTGAATTCTGCCAAAATATCTATTCCTAGTCTGGGAGCAGACCACACTCTAAGGAAACTCACCTTTCAGCTGAATGACTGATTGCATTAGATTACATTATGGAAGGTGACTATATTACAATGCATTAGATTACATTATGGAACAGCAACTAATCTAGTGTTTGGTCAAACCACTGCGAATCATAGTTTAGCTAAGTTGACACATACAATTAACCATCACACCACCCTCATAAAGGTACTCTTTGTCTTCCTTCTGTGATGTACCTCCTGTTTCCTGCATCGCATGTCTTCTCTTTCTTGGTATTCTTTCATGTTTTGGTTGAGAATGTTACCCAGTAATTGGTCAAGAAAGAGGACATGGGGGAAAAAATGTGGAGACCTTACATGTTTGATAAAGATTTCATTTTATCCTCAGATGTTACCTATAGTTTGGCCAGGTGTAGATTAATAGAATATTCTCATCAGAAGTTTTGGGTAGATTGGTGGGTCATGTCATGGGGCGAGGGAGCTCCAGTAGCTCTTTTTCTTTGGATGTTTTGAGAGTGTAAGTTGGGGGTCAGCATTCTGGGAGCCAAGTAGCAGGAGGCGGACTGGGCGTTTCACCATTCACTATGTAGACTTTCATTCAATTTCTCTGCTCTGTCCCCTAGTTTAGAATCCCTCTGGTTCAACCTCTCCAGGGCATTTCCTGTCTAAGGTGCAGGAGAAGTAGCTGCCTGACTGAATAAGGGGTGTGTGTGTGTGCGTGTGTGTGTGTGTGTAATTTTTATACAGACATGTATAGGTTTATCCAACATTCAAACTACCCTTCGGTATTCTGCCTTTTTGAATCCCCACCTCTAGGGATATCTAGTATCTCTAATTTTTGAGGCTTTCAGGGTTCTGAAGTACAAACTGGCTGTTCTGGGCCTTCTCTGCTGACTTACATCGAGACTTTCTTCCATCTGCCAAGTCAGTTACCAATTCTCCATTTGTTTCCCAGTTTCCATTTGGTGCTTGGAGGTTTGGCCATTTTTACCCATTTGTTTATTGTTATTTTATTGGCTTTTAGAAGGGAATAGAGTAGAGTAGACGCCTCTAGGTAGACTTGAACCTCCAATCTTTCGGTTAGCAGCTGAGTGTGTTAGCCATTTGTATCACCCAGGGACTCCAAAATACATACAGTAGACTGGATATAGTGAGATTATAGATACTATTTCAATTTAGCACGTTTATTGTAAATTTATGTTTCCCTTATTATTTTGTCTATATCAAGATATTTATTAGCTTCAGTAGGAACTATTTTCAGAGTCACTTTCAGAAAAACACTGGCTTTAGGAGAGTAAAGAATGGGTTAGTTGCTTGAATTTTTGTAAATCTTCAGAGAAAGACAAATTACTAATTATAATGCAATTGCAAAGGCTTACAAAGGCCACAAGGCCTTCTCGAGCAGGCTTATGGAAATACCTACTCATCTTCTGTCCCAGCCACAAAGAGATTGTTGTACCACAGAGACATAGCTCCTCTTCAGGGCCTCAGCGCTTTGGAGAGTGTTTCTACTCAGTGAGCTGTGTCTGGAAGACATTTGTCTTCTTTTCTAAAGAAGTGATAGAGGCAGGTAAGAGACAGCCTTCCCAGCATGTCTCCCGTTGACTGTGGGCTCTGGCAATATCTAACGTCCCTGAGGTGTGTGTTCAGCTTTCTCATTCTCTTTGAAGCCTAGCTATTTGCACTCCAAAGCAGTTCGGATCCTCAAGACTGTCTAGGCTGAATGTGGTTTTAAACCAAGTGTTTTCTTTGCTATTCAAAAGCTCTGTCATTGAGAGCATATTTGCCAGTAAGTAAACTACCTAGGAGAACTTGTAATGTTAACCTGAAATACCACCAACTCTGTATTTAAATGGCTGTGTTTTCAAAATATGTTTGTTTTTGGCTGGTCTATGTGGTTGACATAATTTAATAAAGCTGATAGTTTGAAATGAGACATATTTTGAGCTATTGTTTTATTTTTTTAGGACAATAAGAATGTTTTGGTATCTCTATAACTAGTTTAATGCAACGTGTTCAACCGAAACTCGGTAAATGAACATGAACAAAATATGAACATATACAATAGAATGACTTAACTGGTTAATTGCTCAAACAAGAAAACATTGGAAAATTTCTTTTAACAATAGTTTAATGATTATATATGTTTACCTCTGTAAAGTTAGAGTTTAATAAATAAAATATGTATTCTATAAATTATATTATACACGTTTCACATTCTTAAAGGAAATAAAGTACATACTATACTAACCTAAAGGTCAAGTCTATAACTTCTGATATTCTTTTTCCAGTGAGCTCTCTACCCTGTTCCTTAGGCTCCCAAGAAATATTAACCAAAAATGTGCTGTATATTCATTTTCAGTAATCTATTTTATATGTAAAGTCCATATGTAAACTATTAGTAGGCAGAACATAAATACACATTTTTATATCATTTTATTATGAGGCTCAAATTTGTACTAAAATTTAGCATGTGTTCTTGTAGAGTTAATTGGTCACACAGGGCTTATGCTATTTGACCCATTTACTTTGTATAGAACCATATAGAAGCTGCAGGGAGCTTTACTTGCATGATTATATTCTGGAATGCTAAAGTACCTTTCCCCAAGGAAGTTATAAGCATTTTATGTAATATATTATTTACTCTTAGTATATACTACACCAGTAGGACAAAGGCCCTCCTCTGTCCTAAACGATGATTCTTGCTCTTCTTTTTTTTTTTTTGGTGTGTGTGTGTGCATGTAAAAATCTCTTTTCTAGAGGGATTTCTTTTTACCATCTATCGGGGATCATTGTGTTGCTGTTGATAAGCTGTGTAAACTGTGACTACTAATGTGTGTGTGCATGCATGTGTGTGTGCATGCATGTGTGTGTGTGTGTGTGTGTGTGTGTATGTGTATGTAGTCTCCACTGGAAAACCCAGCATATGCTTCATTTCCCATCCTTTCTCTGAGAATCTCCTATCTGCTTAGTCTTTCCCAGATCAAACACACACCTGATTATAATACAGGTGACGTGAATAGCAAGTTTGTGACTTCGTTGTTCCCTTACGGGGCCCAAGTGGACTCCTGCTTTCTAGGAGAGAGTGCTCATCTGTGGATGCCCTCTCCTGACCCCTCATTCTCGTTCCTCTTTCACCTTAGCTGCCAGGCAGCTATTCTCTCTCTCATGTCCCCCATGTCACTCTCTCTTGTGCCCTCAGCCCTCCCTGGGGTACTACACCTACCTCACGTGAGGAAGAAATAACCCCTTCTCCCCATCCCTTTGCTCCTCTCTTGGGTTTTGTAAACTCAAGGGCCTCATGCTTTGTCTGGCTGCTCATGGAGGCTCTCCTCGGCGCCCCCTGAGGGCTGGGCTCTGACAGCATGACAGAGAGGGAATGTAGGTACTCCACTTCCTGTTTTGTCTCCCCAGTAGTGAAAGCTATGGCTTATTCATTTACTAGTTTCCCCAAGAATCAAGCATACTATACTAGAGGAGAATTATTTTTTTCTAATTTGACATGAGGAAAATGCTTTTTCTCAGGTCTCCTGACTTAGACCTTGCCCTCTATCAAATAATCAGCCTCTACATTACTGTGCAAATGTGCAATTAATTCTGTCGTGTTCCTGGACTATTTCTCCTGTTTCTGCATTGTTTCTCCCCCATTAGAATGTAAGCTCCATGAGGGCAGGGGGTGGGGTTTGTTTTATTCACTGCTCTATCCCTATATCTAAAACAGTGCCAGGGACATAATATGGTTACAATATATATTTGCTAAATAAATGAATAACAAAAGGGTCAATACTACATAGAAATGTCTTTCTCTTTGGCATACAGAAGTGGATGTGTGTGAAGAGAATGTCAACTTGGATTAGTTTCCTTTTATTATAAATTCCACCCCGAAATCCAAGAGAAGGGACATTTCTAATATACTATCTTCCCCAATACAAATTGTGCTTATCAGGGATGATCTGTGGGTTTCGTATCGAGGGATTCAACCAATCACAGATCGAAAATATTAAAAGAAAAAAAAAAAAGCTATGTGTAGGCATCCCCTGCTGTAGCCTTTCGCCATTTCACAGATCCTCAGTCTCTGTCCAGCACTCTTTATCTGAGCATTGCTTGCCTCACATCTGACATGTACTATGTAGTTAGGCCTACAATGGTTGCATTTGTACTGAACATGTACAGACTTTTTTTCTTGTCATTATTTCCTAAACAATATGGTATAACAACTATTTACTTAGCATTTACATTGTATTAGGTATTATAAGTAATCTAGAGATGATTTAAAGCATACAGGAGGATGTGTGTAGGTTATATGCAAATACTATGCTATTTTATCTAAGGGACTTGAGCATCCGTGGATTTTGGTATCTGCGGGAGTCCTTGAACCAATCCCCCACAGATACTGCCAGACGACTTATTAATAGGTCAGTTTGTAGTGCTGGACCAGGGATTTTATACTTGGGCTTTATACCTAACTCAAATTGATGTGGTTGAAATGGATCACACTATGCATTCAGGATTATAACTGACATTTGGTGAGTAGATATAAGGCTTGCCTCTTAAAGCTAACAAATAATTTTTGAAGTATACATATAAATATATATGCATATTTATACATCAATATTATATATGTAACTTTCTTTCAAGTTAAAGCTTACAAGATACTAAAGGATGTTAAGCATCTGATATTTAAAACAAAAATGTTTAATAGAGTTGACCAGAAGTAAGGCAGATGACAGCTTTGGTTTACAAAATCTTGAGCAGGGGCCAGTCAGACTTTGCAGTAAGTGGCCTTCACACTGGGTTTTGAAATAGTGTTGTGCTGGAGATAAGTCAAAGGAAATTTGAAAATGACACAAAAATGGAATGAATTCAGGATTCATTCTGATGACAATGTGAGTACCGTACATCAAACCTAAGGAAAATGAGAGGATAGGGTTCATTTTGTTTCTAGGTAATAAATATTGTGGCATAAGGCAGCAGGAGAGGGAAAGGACCATTGTGAATGACTGAAAAGAAAATTACTTGGATCCCAATGTCGGTAATTGACCTAATGGAATTTAATTATTTTATTACCATAATTGGTCACCTCTTATCTTGCTTTTTCTTCCACTCTACTTTGAGAACCATTAACTCCTATTACCTAGCTATGGTCAGGAAGAAATTGCTTGATAGCAAATTTTAATTCTTGCTGCAACGTAGCTTTGGCAAACTCATTTGTCTGCGTTCACAGTTTGGAAGAGAAAGGAGTTATTGTAAAGTGAGTTGCAGTGCAGGAGATTGGTAGATGGTAATATCATTGTGTTTATCTTTACTCTCAATGCCCAATGTGAGTACTCTGAAGTCACAAATCATGCTTATTTATTTTGTATTCCCAGAGTCCCACATAGTACCTTTTATAAAGTAGATGCCCAATAAATACCTATGGAATGAGTAGTAAAAATAATTAACATGCTTGTAATTTTTTATACTACTATTATTTCTCAGAAATGAAATGATTTATGTATTGTTATAAGCTAAATAATTTTTTTGATTCTTTATCAACAGATACTACAGGTAGTGTCTTTCAGAGACTGAAATATCCTCTACTAAATGATGCCTTAACCATTTCTTTATGCTAGTATGCATCTTAAAGATGAAAATTCATTGTCAAATGGACTTTAATTCTGCACAATTGTTAAAGCTACATTTTTTGGGAGGCGGGCTTATACGTGAAAAAATGACTTTTTAATGATAAGATTTTAGACTTGAGGATTGGCAGAAGATTGTAATAACAATTTGTTGTTATTAGATACTGGGGACCCCATGCACAATGGGACCGGACCATTGTGATCTATAGGGTTTTCATTGGCTGATATCCGGAAGTAGATCTTTCAGCATTAGTGGCAAGAGGTGAGGTGTGTGTGTATGTGTGTGTGTGTGTGTGTGTGTGTGTGTGTGTGTGTGCAATCTTCAATATCTGGAGGTTTTATCCTGCAGGAGGATCATAACCCTTCAAACTGTTTCTTATATTGATTTTATAGAAGAAAAGTAGAGCTCAAGACTTTGATCTGGCTAAAATCTAAAGAAAAATCTTCACTTTCAAAGCTTCTGCTAAGTATTATTATAGTAATATGTGGTATCACTGAAAAGATGCCTTTTTTAGGTGGTTCAAATTATTATTCCAGTCTCAAAAATAGTATTTTTCTATTATGTGAATTATATATACATATCCAATATTTTCACCCACCACCCATCTGTCAGTTCATTGTAGTGCGGTGACTTGTGTGTTGCTATGATGCTGGAAGCTATGCCACTAGCATTTCAAATACCATCAGGATCACCCATGATGAACAGATCTCAGCAGAGCTTCTGGACTGAGACAGACTAGGAAGAAAGGCCTGGTGATCTCCTTCTGAAAATTAGCTAATAAAAACCTTATGGATCACAGTAAAACATTGTCTAATATTGTGCTGGAAGATGAGTTCTCTAGGTTGGAAGGCACTATACAATAACAGCAACAATGGACTCAAACATACCAATGATCATATAGATGGTGCAGGTATGAGCAATATTTCACTCTGTTATACAAGGGATTGCCATGAGTTGGAACTGAACAGAAAACATTTTTAAAGTGTGTATGCCATTGTTTTTCAAAATAACGTAAAATAAAATTTATTGACAACTGTGCAGATTAAAAGGTAGATAGCAAAGTGATTTCTTATTATGGTTTGAAATTCTACTCTCTGAGGATTACTATATGTCCTTGAGGTGTGTGTGTGTGTGTGTGTGTGTGTGTGTGTGTGTGTGTGAGTGAGCGAGTGAATGAGAGAGAGAGAGAGGGAGAGAGAGAGAGAAAGAGGGAATTTAGTTTAATATTTATCTATTAGATAAATTATGGAAGAACAAGAAGGCTTCTTTGCACCTCGTACTAGTGGGGCAACCTCAAAAGAGACCATATTTGACTAAATAACTAAAAACTTTGGGAAGCATATTTGTATGGAGGACTGAACGGCACAATATTCTTGAGGTGAAGATGGATCTTAGGCTAAATATGGTTGGAGTTTTCTTAAAATGGGTAGATTTGAATGGCTGTAGATGCAGTTACCAGTAGAAATTATCATGAAATCACTGGGAAAGCTGAGGTCATTGGAAAAATTCACTGCCATGCTGACCTATTTATTTTGGTGTTGTCTTCTGTCTCATTTGACTCTACTTTAAATGTTGCAAATAAATCTTAAGACAACTGTCACTACTAACTCCATCATGGGCTAACATGAAGTTCCCACAGTTCTTTAAATATCCTCTGCCTATGCTATGTCTTACCATTGTTTCTATCCTAAGATCCTCTGAGCTGCAAAGCCCAGGTAACTTCTTGGCCCTCGGTTCTCATTGCCAGAAATAAGGAGTTGAGTTTGTGACATGTTGAGTTTGTGATTTCTATCATACATTCAAGTGGAGATGTCAAGTAGGCAGCTTTATCTGAAGTTTAGAGAGCAAGTCTGGGCTGATAAATTCAGTAATTGCAGGCATACACATGGCATGTAAAACCAGGAGACTAGAAGAGATAGGCAAGGGAGTCAATGCCTTGGGGTGCTTCAATTTTAGGAGGTTGGGTAAAAAAGGAGGAACCTGCAAAGGAAACTGAAAATGGAGTGATCCAGTGAGGAAGGAGGAAAACTAGGAGATTTTGGCATCTCTGAGACAAGTGAAGCCAGTGTTCAAAGATGCTGGTGGGTCAGAGCTATCAAATGCTAGTGATGGGCTAGGTAAGAAGAGGTCAGAGAATTTGACCACTGGTGATCACTGTTGATCTTGATAAGAGCGGATTTGGTTGAGTGAAGTAGAGAAAATCTTCTTTGGAATAGGTTTAATAGGGAATGGTGAAAAAGGAATTGAAGACATTGGGATAGATTGGAGAGCAAAGAAACAGGCTGGTAGCTGGTGCAAGAAGTAAGGTCAAGAGAAGGTAATGTCAGAGGGCGGGGCCAAGATGGTGGAGTAGTCACACGCTTCTGGTGGACCCTCTTACAACAAGACCTGAAAAAACAAGTGAATCAATTATATATGACAATCTAAGAGCCCTGAACATCTAAGGCAAAGTTGAGGAACCGAACTGAGTAGTAGGGGGAGGGAGAGATGGTTCGGAAGCAGCGAGGAGTTGCCAGACCTGACCCAGTGAGAGCCTGAGCCCTTCAGGCCTGAGCAGCGCATGCATGAGTGGTGAGGCAGGCAAGCAGCAGTGCTCTGGAGACGCGTTTTCTGCACCTGGAGAGACCCAACACCAGAGAGTCTACTCGGCCACCCAGAACCAGTGAGAAGCAGCCCTGGATTGGCGAAAGATAAGTACTTGCATACGGCCTGCTGCGTGGATCAAAAACACCGCCCTTAGGGAAAAACTTCTCTCCCATTTACATCCCCGCTCCCTGCTCTGCGCTGGGTCCCAGAAGGGCTTCAGCAATTGCTGAGTCCCCTGGGCTGGAAGTAGGATCCGTCACATGCCCTGAGCCATTCTCCTTGACTTGGAGAGTGAACAAATTAACAAACAGGGAAAAAATAAACTGCCGACTCCCCTAAGCCAGGAACTCAAGGTAGGCACAGCTGCTTTGCCTAGGCACAGGCATAAAGGAGCCACAGACTTTGAGTGCCTTTCCCCCTACAGAGACTTGTGTGGGCCCATTTCAACAGCATAGGCCCTCATTACCACAGTACAACAGGGTATATACTGGAAGTCTAACTTCAACTGTTTCAGCTGTGCAGTGACAGGTTCTTGACATTTGACACTGCTCTGCCCATTAAGCAAGGTCTTCACCAAACCCACATCAGGTTCCTGAGGACTGGTGGCTCCACCCACACCACCTAGCCACCTGTGATAGGGGCCCAAGAATAGGAGGTGCCTCCCAGTCCTTATAGCCAACAGCATTGGGTGCTCATAGTCCGGCTGCAAAACCCACCCACCTACAAGCTCTAGGAAACAGGGACACGCCCTCCTCCTGGACACTCGGGGGTGGCCATCAGCCCCCTGCCTTGCTCAGAGTGTGTCCTCCTGCTGCACCAGATGCCTGTGCCTACACCAATCACCCATGCCCATCTAGGACTGTATGTGAGAGCCTACACTACACACTTGGTGGCTATCTACCTGGGCATCTCAGCTGAATCTATACAGGAGGAGTGGGTGAACTCCGGAGCTCACATACCTTGTAACAGATCTAACCATCTGGTGACAGGACACTAAAGCTTCAAAGATGCCAATAATCAAACTAGCTCATATGAGCAGCCTATTTGGGCATATCAAAACAAAACAAGAAGCTAGGACACAGTAAGCAAACATAAAATAAATAAATATAATAACTTATTGATGGCTCGGAGACAACAGTCAATATCAAATCACATAAAGAAGCAATCTATGATGGCTTCAGCAAGCTCCCAAAATAAAGAATCTAGAAATTTCTCAGAGGAGGAAAATTTCTTGGAATTACCGGAGGCAGAATACAAAGGATTAATATGCATAACTCTTCAAGAAATTAGGAAGGAAATTAAGCAAAACGCAGAACAGTCAATAGAGAAAATAAAAAAGATTAGAGAAGAGCATAATGACAAACTTAACAGGCTGCAAGAATCCATAGAGAGACAGCAATCAGAAATCCAGAAGATTAACAATAAAATTTCAGAA